>NC_066583.1:441241405-441560535 GCF_024323335.1 Lathyrus oleraceus | reverse complement strand
AGGCATGAACAGCCACAAAGACAAATCTGTTGGGGAATGGGAGAAATCCCAAAATCTGCAGGGGTCCTCAGTATCAACTGGGAAGCAAGAGTTCATTGCTCAGGTGAGGACTGCTATGAAAGCAACTCCACATATCTCCACTGGGGAACAACCCACAAAGGAAGAACAGATCATCCACGTAGAATCTACTGCACAAGCAACTCTACCTGGGGAGAACACAAGTAGCCACTCCATCGGGGATACACCCACTGAAGGAAAAACAGATCACACAAGTAGATTCTGCAACAAGCCACTCTACTGAGGATCAAAAGCAATCAGGAAATCAACCAAATCTCTGGATGCTAGACCACCAACCGACCCTACTGGGGAAACAAAGGTTTCAACAAGCAGAAACTGCCACAAAAGCAACTCTGTCGAGGATACTAGCTCCGGCGGAGACTCTGAGGGGATACCATTCTTTTGGGGATTTTGCATAAATACAATCCACCAAACCACAAATCTACTGGCAGCCAGGGAATCCACTGAAGAATCCACTGGGGATAAGGAGGAGAGCTGGGGATCAACCACCAAATGCTACACCTTCCCACAAGGAAACCAACAACTGCTGAGGAAGAACATAATCACTGCCCTGCTGAAGGAGAAACGCTCTGATGGAGAGATATAGCCTATCATGCAGTATATCATATCAACAACTCTGCAGCGACTGTGCTGAGGAAAGCGGTAAAGTACCGGGATATCAATCCATCAACCACTGAATCTTCAAAAAGAAAGCAACCATGCTGAGGAGAGAAACAACAACTCCGTTGGCAAATGCACTAGGGAGAGACGGGGTACCGGGGTCTCAAGCCACCAACTACCGAATCTTCCAAAGGAAAACACCCATGCTGGGAGAGAATACTGCTGGAGAAGAAAACGAAGCCTTCAACAAGCACTCTGCTTAGGGAACAACCCCAACAACAACTCTGCTTGGGGAACAACCCAACAACGATCTGGAGAAAGAGGATACAACCAAGCCAGGAATATGAACAAATGTCTTACCTGTTGGAAATCATGCCACCCTTGGGAGAGCACTGAGAGATTCTTAAGTATCCTTTCATCATTGTGAATGTTCACTTTGTTTAAAACAATGGTTTGAAAAATTTTATTTGTTTAAAACAATGACATTTTATCAATTAAAACATGCAAAACATTTGTTGAATTGAAACAAATAAG
Source organism: Lathyrus oleraceus (assembly GCF_024323335.1). Classification (NCBI taxonomy): domain Eukaryota; kingdom Viridiplantae; phylum Streptophyta; class Magnoliopsida; order Fabales; family Fabaceae; genus Lathyrus; species Lathyrus oleraceus. The sequence continues at coordinate 441,559,323 of NC_066583.1, read as the reverse complement.
AGTGCAAATAATTGGATAAAAGCTCAAATTGATTTGATGGAATGGTAGCCTGCAAATGGCAAGACTCCATAGATCCGTACAAATTTGAAATCAGTGATATATATTGGAAGAGGGCTACATTGAACATAATGATCCTTTCTCTACCAATTTGAATCTCGATGTATTCGAAGCTTCAGTTGACGACGAATCGAGAATCTCTGACGAAAAGACAGCTGCGGAACAGAAAGTCTTGTCAGGATGCAGTTACTTGCCAAATCCCTAATTTTTGCTTAGATTTCCCCAGGGTGAGGTACTCAATCTAGCGGGATGCAAATATTCTTTCTTTTTTTCATGTCTCTAATTTTTGCCTGGATTACCCTTTCGGGTTCTCCACCGAGATGCTCATTTTTGCCTAAGCCGCCCTTTCGGGTTTTCAACTTAGCGAGCTGTTCTGTTTTTCTTTTGCATATACTTTTTTTTAAGGCAAAGTATTTCTTGACTGCATCTGAATTCACAGGACGAGTGAAATCCTCCCCATCCATTGTTGTGAGCATCAAAGCTCCGCCTGAAAAGGCTCTCTTAACAACGTATGAACCTTCGTAGTTTGGAGTCCACTTGCCCCTGGAATCGGGTGCGAAAGACAAGACTTTCTTGAACACGAGGTCACCTTCTCGGAACACACGAGGCTTGACCTTCTTATCGAATGCTTTCTTCATTCTCTGCTGATATAACTGACCATGGCACATGGCAGTTAATCGCTTTTCTTCAATCAAATTCAGTTGGTCATAACGACTCTGAATCCATTCAGCATCAGTCAACTTGGCTTCCATCAAGACTCTCATTGATGGGATCTCCACCTCTACTGGGAGAACAGCCTCCATGCCGTAAACAAGAGAAAAAGGGGTTGCCCCTGTTGAAGTGCGGACAGATGTTCGATAACCATGCAAAGTAAATGGCAGCATCTCATGCCAATCTTTGTACGTAACTGTCATCTTCTGGATAATTTTCTTGATGTTCTTATTAGCAGCTTCAACAGCCCCATTCATCTTAGGTCTGTAGGGAGAGGAATTATGGTGTGCAATCTTGAATTCAGCGCACAACTCATCCATCATCTTATTATTCAGATTAGATCCATTATCAGTAATGATCTTATCTGGCACACCATAACGGCAAATCAGCTGGTTCTTGATAAACTTCACAACCACCTGCCTGGTCACATTCGCATACGAAGCGGCTTCAACCCATTTGGTGAAGTAATCAATTGCTACGAGAATAAACCTGTGTCCGTTGGACGCTTTCGGTTCAATCATGCCGATCATATCAATTCCCCACATAGAGAAAGGCCATGGTGATGAAATCACATTCAGAAGTGTCGGAGGGATATGAATCTTGTCCGCATAAATCTGACACTTGTGGCATTTCTTCACATATTTGCAGCAGTCAGACTCCATTGTCAGCCAATAGTAGCCTGCTCTCAACATCTTCCTAGCCATGGCATGTCCATTGGAATGAGTACCAAATGAACCTTCATGGACCTCAGTCATTAACAGGTTTGCTTCGTGTCTATCCATGCATCTGAGCAAAACCATGTCAAAATTTCTCTTATACAACACTTCACCGCTGAGGTAGAAACTGCCTGACAACCTTCTCAAAGTTTTCCTATCTTTCACAGATGCCCCAGGCGGGTAGACCTGGTTCTGGAGGAAATTCTTGATATCAAAATACCAAGGCTTGTCATCATTCACTTCTTCAACTGCAAACACGTGAGCTGGTCTATCCAAGCGCATCACAGTGATATTGGGAACTTCATTCCAATACTTGACAACAATCATTGAAGCAAGCGTAGCAAGGGCATCTGCCATCCGATTATCCTCGCGAGGAATATGATGAAAGTCAACTTCTATAAAGAACGTTGAAATCCTTCTTGCATAATCTCTATACGGAATGAGACCAGGCTAATTCGTCTCCCATTCACCCTTGATCTGATTAACAACCAGGGCCGAATCACCATACACATCAAGATGCTTGATTCTCAAATCAATGCATTCTTCTAGTCCCATAATACACGCCTCATACTCAACCATATTATTCGTGCATTTGAAAGTTAGCCTTGCTGTAAACGGAATACGCGTACCATGGGGAGTGATGATTACTGCCCCAATTCCATTTCCATACTGATTTACAGCGCCATCAAACACCATCGTCTATCTGGAACCAGGTTCCGGACCTTCATCAAGTGTAGGATCATCACAATCTTTCATTTTCAAATACAGAATCTCCTCATCTGGGAAGTCATACTGAGCAGACTGATGATCTTCAATCGGCTGGTGCGCTAAATGGTCAGCCAAGATACTACCTTTGATAGCTTTCTGAGCTCGATACTCGATATCATACTCAGATAACAACATCTGCCAACGGGCGATCCTCCCGGTTAAAGCAGGCTTCTCGAAGATATACTTAATTGGATCCATTCTGGATATCAACCAAGTAGTATGATTTATCATGTACTGGCGCAAACGCTTAGCAGCCCAAGCCAAAGCACAGCACGTTTTCTCAAGCATAGAGTATCGAGACTCACAATCAGTAAACTTCTTACTGAGGTAGTAGATAGCAGATTCTTTCTTCCCTGATTCATCTTGTTGACCGAGTACACAACCCATCGAGTCTTCAAGAACAGTCAAATACATAATCAGAGGTCTTCCTTCTACAGGCGGAGACAAGATCGGAGGTTCAAACAGATACTCTTTGATACTGTCGAAAGCTTTCTGGCAATCCTCGGTCCAATCATGAGACTGATCTTTCCGGAGGAGCTTGAATATCGGCACACATGTGGCAGTCATGTGGGATATAAATCTGGAAATATAGTTCAAGCGGCCAAGAAAACCTCAGACTTGCTTCTCAGTTTTGGGTGCAGGCATCTCTTGTATTGCTTTGACCTTGGCAGGATCAACCTCAATACCTCTCTCACTGACAACGAAACCCAACAACTTGCCGGAACGGACTCCAAATGTACATTTGTTCGGATTCAGGCGAAGTATGAACTTCCTCAAACGCTGAAAAAGCTTCAACAAATGCTCGACATGTTCAACTTCCATTCGGGACTTAGCAATCATATCATCAACATAGACCTCTATCTCCTTGTGCATCATATCATGAAACAAGGTAGTCATAGCTCGTTGATACGTGGCTCCGGCGTTCTTCAAACCGAAGGGCATCACCCGATAACAGAATGTTCCCCAAGGTGTGATGAATGTTGTCTTCTCCATATCTTCGGGTGCCATCTTGATTTGATTATATCCAGAAAATCCGTCCATAAACGAAAAGACTTTGAATTTAGCTGTATTGTCTACCAACATATCAATGTGTGGTAGAGGGAAATCATCTTTCGGACTAGCTTTATTCAAATCTCTGTAATCAACACATATACGAACTTTTCCGTCCTTCTTAGGCACATGCACAATATTGGCCACCCATTGAGGATATGTAGAAGTCACCAGAAACCCCGCATCAATTTGCTTCTGAACTTCCTCTTTGATCTTCACTGCCATATCTGGATGAGTTCTTCTGAGCTTCTGCTTCACAAGCACGCACTCAGGCTTCAAAGGCAGGAAATGTTGCACAATATCTGTATCTAGACCCGACATGTCTTCATACGACCAAGCAAAGATATCGGAATATTCTCGTAGCAAAATGATCAACCCCTTCTTGACAGACTCTTCAAGAAGTGCCCCAATCTTCACCATACGAACACAATCTTCAGACCCCAAGTTGACTGTTTCCAGATCTTCAAGGTGCGGCTGAATGATCTTCTTCTCGTGCTCAAGGAGACGGGTAATCTCATCAGGAATCCCTTCAACATCATTTTCCTCTGCCTCGAATACAGGGAATTCAAAATTGGGAGATGGCGTTGGATCATTATGTTCAATGGGTTTTAGAATCAACCTGCATAATGATTTTGGTTAATAAAAAACTTTAGAATTTAAACAAGCAAATCGTTATGCAGATGAAAAATGTTTGCTTTTATCTTGTTTTTTATGGTTTTTTGTGATCACTGATTTCATGCAAAAAGAAAAAAGTGAAAACAAATGGAAAAACAAATGTTTAACAATGCATTAATTGAATGAAAATATCATTGTATAAATGCTGCCAACAATGTCATCACTTCTCCTTTTGGAATGGGAGAAGGGTTTTGAACAAAGTGAACCATTACTCTGATCTATGAATGACTGTAGGGACATCTACAGCGACCCAATTATGGCAGACTCCACCAGGTATGATGAAGTTGCTCAAGTCCTCTGCATCCTCTTCCAAGATAGCAACAGCTTCTTCAGGTTGATCAGCATGGATGAAACCTCCACTCTTGAACAAACCTTGCTCGTTGAATGCCCTAAAACAATAGCTAATGCCAGCCCGGGATTTGTTGTCTTCAAACTCAATCATCTTCCCCAAACCAGCAACTGCACCACATTCAATGGCCAGTTTCGCATCTCGGTAGGAAGCAAATGAAGAAGACTTCTTCTCAATCGGCTCAGCAATAGACAAAGCTTGGAAAGGAGTTCCAACTTCATCCTCAGCATCAATATATGAGAAAGAAGACAAGTGGCTAACCAGGAGAGCCTTTTCTCCCCCTACCACTACCAGTTTCTTATTCTTAACGAATTTCAGCTTCTGGTGTAGGGTGGATGTCACGGCGCCAACCTCGTGAATCCATGGTCTACCAAGGAGACAACTATAAGATGGATGGATATCCATAACCTGGAAGGTAACCTGGAAATCACTTGGTCCAATTTTGATTGGGAGATCAACTTCCCCAATCACGGTCTTACGCGACCCATCAAAAGCTTTCACAACAACACCACTCTGCCTCATGGGAGGCCCCTGATATGACAGCTTCAAAAGAGTGGATTTTGGCAATACATTTAGAGATGATCCAGTGTCCACCAACACGTTGGACATGGCATCAGTCTTACAGTTCATAGAAATATGTAAAGCCATGTTGTGGTCTCTTCCCTCCTCAAGGAGATCAGCGTCACAGAAACTCAAAGTGTTGCAAGCAGTGATGTTTGCAACTATACTGTCAAACTGTTCTATGGTGACGTCGTGATCAACATAAGCCAAATCCAAAATTTTCTGCAGAGCCTCCCTATGGGGTTCTGAATTCAGCAGCAAAGATAAAACGGAGATTTTGGACGGCGTTTGTAGAAGCTGGTCTACAACGTTGTACTCACTCTTCTTGATGAGCCTCAGCATCTCATCACATTCTTCATTCATAGTGCCACTCGGGCCAACAGAAGAAACAGGAGTCTTTTGTACAGAGGAGGGTTTGGCAACAGCAAGTGCCGGGTTCTGAACATTCACCGCAGTCCCAACCGGAAGCTCAACAGAATCAGAAGCAACATGAGGCTTCGGGGGTGCAGAAAACACAGGACCACTACGGGTCAACCCGCTCACGTCAGCAATATTGGTAACAGAAATTGAAGGCAACGGCACTTCTTTCCCATCTTCCACAGCAACGGGATTATACCGGAAGGGAATCACTTTATCCGAAGAATAAGGCACAGGGCCTGCAGGCTTGATTATCAGAGAAGGAGAGATCTTCGGCTTGCTGCCATCATAACGGATGACAACAGGCCCGGGTAGCTTGAACACAGGAGAAATCACGTTCACCTCTGGTTCGTCTTCATCAACATTGCGATTCTGCAGAATCTCTATGGTACCTTCATCCAACATCTCTTGAACCTCTCTTCGCACTTGGCGACAACCCAGTCTATTGACGGAGCAAATGCGGCATCTGTCATGGTCGTGCTCCATATGACTGTACTGACACAGCAGAAGATGCAACTCGACCAATGACTGTCGAATATGACTCACATATTTGACTTTGTACTTGCCAGGGCACCCCTGGACCATGTTCACTGATTTCCCATGCTCGGGCAATGGGTTCTTCGTAACATTCGAGCCTGAGTCCTCAAAGCTCAGAATACCGCACCGCATAAGGTCTTGAACCTTAGTCTTCAACGGATAGCAATTCTCAATGTTATGTCCCGGAGCACCGGAATGATACACGTAGTGTTGATCTGGCTTGTACCACCACTGCGGGTTAGCAGGCACAGCCGGAGGATCCCTGGGAGTAACCAGCTTCCTCTCCAACAAGGAAGGATATAATTCAGCGTATGACATAGGAATGGGATCGAAGCTGATCTTCTTCCTATCATAATTCAGATTAGCTTGATTGCTGGTACTGCCACGAGGCTGGTAAGCCTGTTGCTGTGGACGATGTTGCTGTTGATACTGAGGTTGTTGATGATGCTGATGCTGATGCTGATTAGGCTGCTGATACTGAGCATTATCTCTGAAGACAGGTGCTATATGAGCCACCTGGTGCTGATGACGCGCCGGCTTCCTCTTAACAGAGGGTCTTCTTGGTTTAGCATGGGATTGCACAGCATGTGCCTCCCCATCTTTCTTCTTAAACGTCCCATACCGTTTAGAAGAGCTCTCATCTTTACTCAAACGTCCTTCACGGACCCCTTCCTCCAGACGCATCCCCATGTTCACCATCTCAGTGAAATCAGAGGGAGCACTCGCAACCATCCGCTCATAATAAAATGAGCTAAGAGTTTTCAAAAAGATCTTAGTCATTTCCTTCTCTTCCAGCGGAGGAGTAATCTGAGCTGCCAGCTCTCGCCACCTCTGGGCGTACTCTTTAAATGTCTCTTTATCCTTCTGAGACATGGCCCTGAGTTGGTCACGGTCAGGCGCCATATCAACATTATATTTATACTGCTTGACGAAGGCTTCGCCAAGATCATTGAAGGATCGGATGTTTGCGCTATCAAGGCTCATATACCAGCGAAGAGCCGCACCGGACAAACTATCCTGGAAATAATGAATCAAAAGCTGATCATTATCTGTTTGCGTAGACATTTTCCTGGCGTACATGACCAGGTGAGCGAGAGGGCAGGTGTTCCCTTTATACTTTTCAAAGTCAGGCACTTTGAACTTGATTAGAATCTTCACACCGGGAACAAGGCAAAGTTCAGCAGCAGACTTGCCAAACAGATCTTTCCCTCGGAGGGTCTTCAATTCCTTTCGCAGCTCGAGGAATTGGTCATTCATTGCTTCCATCTTCTCATTGACATCTGGGCCCTCAGACGGCTCAGAATGATAGATGGTGTCGTCTACCCTAGGAATGGTATGCACGACAGGAGGAGCAGCAGCAAGGACCGGGCTAGATGCCGGCATAGAAGCAAAAGTTGGCGCTGGAATATCTGGCATGAAACCCGGAGGCATACCCCACGGAAACCCGGCTGGCATGGCATTCGGCATGAAATGAGCACTGGCAGCTGGCACAGTCGGAGCAATGACTTCTGAAATAACCGTCCTCTGGGGAGGAGTTGCAGGAGGTGGAGAAGGTTAATTCCGAGCAGCCAGAAATTGCTCCATCAGAGCACTCAAACGAGCGACTTCTTCCTTTAGCTCTCTGTTCTCTTGTTCAAGTTGATCCATCACTCTTGCAGAATTGGCTCTGGTATAGTACCGGTGAGTCAGCTTGTCTTCAAAATAAATGAAGAGCACAGAGTTAGGCTACGGACAAGAAGACCAGAACAATACCTGCTTATGCAAAATGATGCATGTAATGCTTGTGCATATGCTTTGTTTTTCAAGGAACTTTTAGGGTATTTATTTGCAAATTTGAATATTTAAGCATTTAATTGCATATGGAAAATATCTCATCAAATATGTTTGGAACAAAGAAGTACAACATTTTTGATCATTACAAAGGGAAAAGGAAAATAAACATCCTATGGATCCCTAGAAGCTCGGGATGCTGGAAGACGAGATGCACACAGCTTCTTGATCTCTCTCTCATAGGCTGCTTCCATATCCGCTTTCTCCTTCGCAAGTCGATCATACTTCCTCTTCCAGAACTTGGAAGACTGAGGAAGCGGAGAAGTCCAAGTATCATTCGGATCATCGATCACCTGATGCTCGAGAAACTCAATCAGAGCGTCCTTCTCCTTAAGCTGATGAAGCAACTCCTCTCTTTCACAGATCCAAGCACGTGAAAGGTCTTCTTCTCTCAACTCCTCTACGCCTTGGTTGGGGAGGGTTGAAGGCCTAGCCACATCCAACGGTGTAGGTCTCGGATGATCATACGACATAAGGTACTCAACAACTCTCTGTCTGACCCAAGAAGTATATGGCTCCAAAGCAATGCAATTCTTCGGACCCAATTCATTCCTACCCTTCTTATGAATATTGCGCCAAGCGCGGACAAATCTGGCTTTCAGGCCTTGGGGATCTTTACCCTCCTGAAAGAACACACCTTCTAACAGAATGTTATGAGGTTTATCCTTTAGGGGGAACCCAAGCTGACGACGTGCTAAGATAGGATTGTAGCTGATCCCACCACATGTACCAAGAAGAGGCACATTAGGGAATTCACCACAATAATCGATGATCTGAATTGTATCATACACGCGATCATACCAAGAGATATCATCATTAGTGAGAGACATGAGTCTCTGAGACCACCGTAGACATCCCTTGTTCTCCTTAAAAGCAACCGTCTGCGGTAAGTGAGAAATAAACCACTTATACAACAGAGGCAAACAGCACACGATAACTCCTCCACCCTTTGCATTCCTCAGATGCAAAGAGAAATAGGCATCACCCAACAGAGTAGGAACGGGATTAAGAACAGAAAAGATCCTAATGGCGTTCACATCCACAAATTTGTCGATGTTGGGGAACAATACCAAACCATAGATGAGCAACACAAATAAAGCCTCAAAGGCATCCTCACTCATGGCCTTCCCATAAACGGTAGCTTGAGCAATGAGGAAATCAGAAGGAAGACCCTGAATTCCACCTTTGGTAGTCAAATTAGCTTTAATCAAAGATTCATCTATGTGCAACAAGTTTGCAATCTCTCGAGCAGTCAGAATACTCTCCAAGCCACTGAACGACACCTGATCCAGAATAGGAATACCCACAAGATGAGCATACTCCTCCAAGGTAGGCAACAACTGGAAGTCCAGGAAATAGAAGCAGTGATACAGAGGATCATAAAACTGCGCCAAAGTACTCATCAATCCCTCATCAACCTGAGTAGTCAACAGAGGCAGAAGCTTCCCATAACGAGCTTTGAAACCCAAAGGATCTAATACATAGGATGTCAGATTCCTTAACTCTTTCACATCGGGCTGTCTAAAGCTGTACTTCTTTGTATGCCTTTTTGGTCTTTCCATGTCTGAAAATTTTGCAAATAAACCCTTTAAGTTCCTTGAAAATTTTCTCATTTTCTGATGACATGAATGCAGATGAATGCATGAATGCATGTATGCAACAATCACACTCAAGGATCAAGCAAGTCACACCAGACAAAGGTCATGGGAAAGCTCATAGTATCCTTAATATCAATCATCCATTTTGGTGGATTATGGTTTTCACCTTATCGACACCCAAGTTCCATTGATATTAATGGTACATGAACCGGCTCAATCATCCTTAATATCAACCATCCGTTTTGGTGGATTATGGTTTTACACCTTATCAACACCCAGGTTCCATTGATATTAAGATTGTCTGAACGACTCAACCATGAATCATGGGTTTGTTGAGAGTCACGAGCATGGAGTCCTGGTTAAGAACCACCCAAAGGGAGTGTACTAGGGTTTAAACCTGCCAGACATGTTCTACCAGAGGTTCCCATAGTCATCATCCCATCTTTCGAATATTATCGGAGGAACGAATACTCGTATTCCAAAAATATTCTCAAGAGAGACTCTTATGAGTGTAGAATCGCGTAACAATCGCATCAGATCTGACATCTGAACGACCTCCGCACTACGTCCTAAAAATAGGCCAAGATGGGCTTGGTCAACTAAGGTCCCTGGCTTCTAAGGCACATGATTGAAAGAATAATGCCTAACCACAAATGACTTGTGTGACATTATTAATCCAACATGACCTCCACCAAGTGAATGGACTCGCAAGTCAACTGGCTAAGGAATACTCCACACCAGTCAACAAGACTATGCCATTCTCCTATCCTAAGGTGCACTCGAGTTCGGGTATAGAACTCATCTCACAGAGATCACCAAAGCAAACAACAATTGTATATCAAGCAATTCAAACATTACAATCAATACAGTTATCCCAAATTGTACAAAAATATGTCATATAACAAATAAACAAATATCATACAACAAGGGTGAAAATTAGGCAATACCACCAAGGATTTGTATTCCCCAGCAGAGTCGCCACTTTTCTGTAGCGATGTATTCGTCACTTTATGATTTATTGATTAAATCAAAAGCAAAGCATACAAAGAATCGAGTCGCCACCGCACTTTTATTTATCCTAAGGAATGGCTAAAAAGCGAACAAAAGCCTAAGAAGTTTTACACATAGAAAACTAATGAAAAGATCAGAGAAACTGGGTAAGGGGTAAATTACGCAATGGGAAGGTGTTAGGCACCCAAAACGTCCTAGGTACTCCTAGGGAGCCCTTTTCACAATTGTTGTACGAAATGTTATTTGTTTATGAAATATTTATTGTGCAAACATAGATTGAAGGGATGAGAAAAGAATATACAAGTTATTATTTTTGTGTTTGAACGGATGAACCCGTTGCCTACGTACCTTTCCATGGAAGGTAATGATCAAAACGCCGTAGTTCGGCTAAAAGATTTCCAAAATATGAGCGGGTTCATTTTAAAACAAAAGCCCTAAGGTCTTTCGTTATCCACGGGAGAAAACTCAACCTTATACAAACAACAAGTCCACCATGTGAGAAAAGCTTCGACTTGCTAGTGAGGGGTTAACCCTATAATAAGCAAGGAAGTCTTACAATTCAATCACTAAGGACAAAAGGTGAGATTAACATCAACCAACTAGGATAAATAAAACCTATGGCTAATGTATGAAAACTTATCAAGAATGGACAAAGCCATAAAACAATTGAATGAGTTGGATTAACCAATTAGGATTTATTCACAAAAGATGGTCAAAGTATGATTAGAATTCAATTCAAAGAAGTATTATGAAATGGAGTTTGAAAAATCAAAGGCCTAAGGCCTAGGTTTCTAATTTGAAAAGAAATGAAAATGTTTGCACAATAGTTTTCAAGTTTGAGATTAGCATGCAAAATGGAGGTTTAAAGAAACAAAAGGTGGGAGGGTGAGGGAGTGTAAAACTTCTTAGATGTTCACCTCTTGAAATCATATGGAAGATGATTCAAGTGTGTCCTTTGGAATAGGCAATAAGCAATAACAAATAAGCAAAACAAATGGATACCGGATGCCAATCAATGGACTTACACCAATCTCACAAACAAAGGTGGATACCGGATACCAATCAATGGATTTACACCAATCTCCTAAAATAAACATGGATATCAGATGCCAATCAACTGGACTTATACCAATCTCCTAAAACAAACATGGATATCAGATGCCAATAAATGGACTTATACCAATCTCCTAAAACAAAATGAAACAATGATACCAGATGCCAATCAATGGACTTATACTAGTCTCACAAAACAAAATAACAAGGATACCAGATGCCAATCAATGGACTTATACTAGTCTCCTACCACATCATAGGAACAACTGCCAAGTAATGGACTTATGCTTGTCTCCTCCATGGACAAAGCAAAATGCTATAAAGCAAAGTTTATGAAATGATATACAAATGATGATGATAAATGCATAAAGGCACACTCAAGCAAATATACACAGATGAATCAAGTAACCAATCAAACAATTCAATTAGCACACACTATACACAAGCAATTAGGCTCAAACAAGGTTAGACTTTACAGTCAACTGGAATGGGGTAAGTTGTGCTCTTAACCTTAACATTGAGAGTTAGGGTGAAGCAGATGAAATGGAGATGAGGGGTGTGCCTCATAGCTCTTATCCCTGGCCTGGGAGAGCTTTGAATAATAGAAGGTGTGGGAGTTCAGAAAGTAGGAACTCTTCTCCACAAGTGATTGACTCTATAAGATCTTGGGTTATTATCCATAATGCATCAACACATTGTGTGAGCAAAGTGGATGACACACAGAGTAGCAGGAGATGGACTACACATCTCTTTTATCTGCCAATTGCCTCATAAGAGGACTTTTCCTGCTTGGCACAAAGATAAACAAACACAAGCATTGCCTCTTAAGGAGGACTTCAGACAGGTGCCTGACCACATAACAGGCCAGGTCTTCCAGACTACATGAAGAAGAGAAATTATACCTAAGTGGTTAAGCAACCATGCAAAAGCAAGTTCAAAATGAACATAAGCAACTAGTGTACCTGTGGAAACATCAAACAAATCAGTATACAAATGAGATAAACAACCAACAATTAATATCCACAGTCAAACCCAATAAGCAAAGGCATAAGCCACAAGTCAAGCTCAAATGAATCAACATAAACCTACAAAACACACATTAGTAATCAAAAGCAAATATCAAATGTTCTCAAGATGAGGCATCATCAGTTGTGTAACTTGAATGTGTAACCTGAAACAAAGCTTCAAACATGAGAGGCAAACCACTAGGTCAAAGCCTAGGGTCAAGGATAAGGAAAAAATCCAAAACAGAAGCTGAAAATTGACATGATGAAACTTCAAACAATTATTGACACATTGCAAAAAGTCTCACATCAATATCATTTACCAAATGCATTTCATGAACCAAAGAAGGCAAGGTATGCAAGTTGAAAGCACATTGTGACATCAGAATGAACAAATCAACATAAATTCCAAAATGATTCAAATAATCTTGAGAAAATTCATGGATAAACAGAACATACAACATGATCAACACACCAAAAATTAGGGCAATTGGACATGATTAAGCATGGTAATCAAATTGTATAAGTCAAGGCAATCAAAACAAGCTCAAATATGACACCAAATGTTACATCAACTTAGCATAGGCACAAAACAGAAATTAAACATGGTAAAAACCTCAAATCAAAGCCAAAACAATCTTCAGCATGTCTAGAAACAATGTGTAAAATTTCACATCCATTGGATAAACCACAAGTATTTCACGAACAAATGAAAATCAAGACTATTCAAAAGCTCACAAATGGCAATCCAGAAAGAAAAATATCAATCAAATTAGAAATCAATCCAAAAATTCCACAAAAAATCATGAGCAATCAAAACATCCACAAGAAGCATCATACAAAAAATCACATCATTTAGAATTCATTTGGCATGGCAAATCAATAAATCAAGTTGAGCAAGCAAAGGTGTGACACAAATTGTCACACCTACATTCACATGTTCATAAAACATAAACCACAAATGGTAAAAATGCAAACTCAACACCAAAATGTCCAGCCAAGTGTCTAGTTTAAGCATATCAATTTTCAGATTCATTGGATAAACAACCATCATTTCACAAAAGATATGGCAAGCAAGGTACAAAATATGATACATGTTAACATTCTCTAGCACCAATTTAGTTTCAGCCATGCACAATTTGTGAAAAAATAACCAAAAAACTCTAGACAAAAAATGGGACCTATAACAAAAATCCTCATATTTTTTGGATGCATTTTCAATTATTTATGAATTTCGGAAGATCGAGAAAAAATAAAAAAACATGAAAGCAATGCATATGAACATGTGAAGAAAAATGGAAAAAAAAAATAATGCAAGGCCGTTGGAAATATGGTGGAGCGGGGAATCGAACAGAGTACAAATTCAAATGCTAGCGCCAACAACATGAAACGCATCGTTTCATTTAATTACATGGCATGGTCAAAGCTGAGTGTGCACGGTCAAGCGCTTCAGAGCCAATGAATGTGATGAGCAAGCAACCACGTGGACCAACACATGTGAAACCCTAAGCTAACAACATGCAATACGCTGGAAAAGAAATCCGCAGGAAAACAAACGAACTGGCAACTAATTTCGCAGGTAAGCATATGAAGGTTGCAGGAAATTTCGCAGGAAAAACGCAGGCATTGATGAACACGATGAAGATCTTCAAGATCTTCATCCTCAAAATTCCAGAAAAATGCAACATGTCCAGAAACACAAATTAAGCATAGCATTGTAAAGATCCTTCATCACACATCAATAATCAACAACAATTTCATCAAATAACATCATAACACGCATGGATCGAAGCAAGAAAGATTCACCATCCAAAATTCAAACTAACATATCTCACTCAATTTGGCACGGATTTCAGTGATTTAAAGCTCAACATCATCAGCATAAAGAGCTCTATATTAACATGGCAATAATTTTGAGAAATGAAGAGATCAAGTTATGACCTCTTGAAGAAGCAGAACTGGATTCAGTTGGATCTATGCCTTGCAATGCTCAAAATCTTCTTCTACAATGCTTATGTGAGTGATTGGATGAAGAATTGAGGCCTGGATGTGCACGAATCTTCAAAAATTTGAATCCACCATTGTTGAGCTCAAGCTTCAAATGTGAACAAAACTGTATGAATTGCTATGGATCTTGCTTCAACCTTGCTCAAGAACTCTCCAGAAGCACGAATCAACCAAAGGCAATGCAAATTGTTCAAGAATTTGAGAGAAAATTTTGAGAGAAAAAAGAGTGAAAAATTTCTAGATCTGAAAAATGAAGTGTTGTTATCAGAATTCTGTTATGCTTAGGGTTATATACCCCCTGTTAATCCAATCCTTAATCATGTTTAAGCAATTGGCAAAGTGGATTAGCAAAATGAAGGTGTAAATGCAAATTAGAAAATTCACCTTATGCATGGTGTGCATGATGAACAGTGCACGTGTTCATGATTCAATTTCCCTTAAAACTTCATTTTGGAGCTATTGGCAATGATAGAAAGTTCCCACAATTGGCCAATTTTAAACTTTGAAAATTCCCTCCAAAAATCAAGTGAAATATCAAATAATTATGTGATGAGAACTCATGAGATGCAATGCATGATTTGGATAGTAGAAGTCAAGAGAAGAATTTAGCAAAAAGAACCACTTCATTTGGACATTTGGTTGAGAAGTTATGCACATTTGAATCTCCATGTACACCTTGCCATGTTTTGATCATATCTTCTTATCCACACATGAGAAATGGATGATCTTGGACTTTTTGGAAATGGGAGAGAAATATCTACAACTTTCATGTTCAACAAAATTTCATTTGAAGCTTTCTTGATGATGTAATTTGAAGTTGAAGTTAGGTTAAAACCTTTCCATTTTTGGCAAATCCAAATTACAGGTCACTTTCTATTTTTGGAAAGTTTTGACCTGACTTTATTTTCTTCAATGTTGATGTTTGAAATGTCAAATGAGACTTGTTTGAACATGAATGAAGTATTTCTAATCACTTCCCACCTCCAAATCCAACAGTTGACTTTCTAGGTCTTCAGTTGACCTGGCTATACTCTGATGAAATTCAAGCCTCTACCACTTGGGGTTCTGATTCAAAATGATGTCATAGCTCATATGAACTCTTGATAATGATTATGGTGTCCAAATTCTCAAGAATGGCCACCATCTATTGCTCAATGAATGCCTTTGACTGTCTTGACCTAAGATTACTTCATCTGCAAGGCAAAGGTTAGATGACATATTTTTGTACTTTTGGTTAATGATAAAGAGAAAAGCAATGATATACAAATGCAAAACATGCTTGGTGATCAAGAACCACTCTCAGAAGATAGCCCACCCACAAGGAGGAAAGCAAGGTGTACCATGATCCTTGAGGCAATGAATGATATGATATGATGCCATGAGGGATCTTAGGGACAAAATTGGGGTCTTACAGTTTCTTAGATAGATTGAACTGCATTTCACGGTTCATATCTCATCTAACAGCCACGTGTGAACCCATATTCAAGCTGTTGGAAAAAAAAAGAGATCAAACAGTCAGGTGGAATAATGATTGCCAAGCGGCATTTGAAAAGATAAAAGAATATTTGCAGGAGCCTCCGATTCTGATGCCTCCTGTGGAGGGAGACCGTTAATCTTGTACTTGACAACCCTCGAGGGGTCTATGGGGTGCATACTGGGGCAGCATGACGAGTCTGGTCGAAAAGAGCATGCAATTTACCTTAGCAAAAAGTTTACCGACTGTGAAACAATATATTCACTGCTCGAGAAAACTTGTTGTACTTTGGCATAGGCTGCTCGCCGACTGAGACAGTATATGCTGGTTCATACCACTTTGTGGATTTCCAAGATGGATCCGATCAAGTAGATTTTTGAGAAGCCAGCATTGACCGGACGGGTTGCGAGATGATGAATGATTCTGACCGAATACGATATTCAGTGCACCTTTCAGAAGGCAATCAAGGGGAGTGTATTGTCTGATTACCTCGCCCAGCAACCCGTAGAGGATTATCAACCGATGATGTTTGAGTTCCCTGATGAGGACATCGAGGTTCTCAAACCGAAAGATTGTGAGGAACCAATCCCGGAGGAGGGGCTTGACCCTGAATCCGAACGGATTCTGATGTTTGATGGGGTCGTTAACGTGAATGGAAGCGGAGTTAGTGTTGTTTTGGTTACGCCGAAAGGATCCCACATTCCTTTTGTTGCCCGGCTGACATTTGAATGCACCAACAATGTGGCTAAGTACGAAGCTGGTATCCTGGGTATTGAACCTCGGTGCGTGCGTCTACTGGGGCAACGCCTTTCTCGCTTGTATATGGAATGGAAGCCGTGTTACCGGTTGAGGTCCAGATTCCTTCATTGAGAGTCCTGATGGACGTGAAATTGCAAGAGGCTGAATGGGTAAAGATTCGATACGAAGAGTTGAGCCTGATTGAGGAAAAGAGGCTGGCAGCCATCTGTCATGGACAATTATACCAGCAGCGAATGAAGCGTGCTTTTGACCGAAAGGTGCGACCTCGGGTATACCACGTAGGAGATCTGGTGTTGAAAAGGATCCATTCGTGGTCAAAAAGGTTTTCTCTGGTGGAGCCTTGTTGTTGACGACCATGGATGGCGAGGATTTTCCATCCCCTGTAAATGCGGATGCAGTAAAAAAATACTTCGTATAAGAGACCCGCTGGACGAAAAGAATAAAATAGTCCAGGCAAAAAATGGGCATCCCGATGAACCAAAAAAAAATGATGAAAAGGTTCGGGCAAAAATTAGGGATAAAAAGGAAAAAACTATACACCCGGCAAGTCGAAAACCCCGCAAGGGCGGCTTGGGCAAAAAAGGGTATCCCGGTGGACTGAAAACCTGAAAGGGCGGTCCGGGCAAAAGAGGGATTGAAACGAACAACTGCGGCTAGCATGATCGTTTGTACTTTGGATATGACATGGATAATCCCCGGCAGGGATCAGTCAGAAGCGTTTTGTTCAAAAGGCAGAAAGTACGGAGAGTCTTGAGGACATATGGGGTGTAACCGAGTTGGAACTCGATGAGATCACAGTTTCGCATTGCCATTAGGATAGATTTTCCTTTTGTGCGCAATTACCTCTTTTCAGGGATTGCTTTCTGTGTATTGCTCGGTTTTCGAGCCATTTTTTTTTCAATCAATAAAATGCATATTCAGTCAAATAATTTTGTTTTTGTTACCGCTTTAATTGCAAAAACATCCGTTTATTTTGATAAAGAATCTTTTCATTTTAAGACATGGAGGTCCCTTCCAATGCATGTTCATAAGATTGAAAGCCTGAAATCTTATTCGGAAGGTAGAGTGACTCAGGTGTTGAAACTTTGGCACACCTGGGGCACGTTTTTATCTAACGATCACTTTTGCAGGTGCTGTTAGATATTTTCACTCACTTGCAGGTTTTGATGTGAAGTTTTGACAAAAGATCCCCGTGGAGTCCAATCAGGGACAAGGGATTGAAGAATGGTGAAAAACGGCGAAAGGCGGGCGACGATCCTGTAGGGTTAATCAAGAAGACTCTTCAAAGTCTGAGGACTGGAAAGTTTGTATGAATCCAGGGAGTGCGATCTCCGTGGAGTACGGAGAAGGCGAGAATACAAGATGATGAATCAGAAAAGTCCAGACGAGTCTGGGAGCTCTCAAAAGTGGAAAGCGGATACTGGATTTAGATGTGGAATACCAGGGTTCGATGAGTCGACGGGTGTTCTGTGCCAAACTTTCCTTATTTCCCCAAGCAGAGTCGGGATTGTTACCTCCCTAGCAGATTCAAGGTCTGTGTCTTCCCTAGCAGAGTCGGGATTGTTATCTCCTCAGTAGTTTCGAGATTGATATTCCTCAGCAGCCAGGCCAGAAGGTTGCTATTTCCCCTAGCAGGGTTGGAGATTACTATTTCCCCAGCGGAGGTGTCCGTTGCTAGTTTTTCCCCCAGCAAGTCAAAGGTTGTTGTTTTCCCCGCAGAGTGTGTTGGCGGTTTCTTCCCCAGCGAAGTCCCCAAGAGGATCAAGTTCAGCGAAGGTCATCCCTGGTGAGGGTTGTCCTTTCCTCAGCAGCAGTGCTATTCCCCAGAAGGGTGGAGGTTGGAGCGTTAGCGAGTTCCTCAGCAGAGTGCCTCGAGCTCTCCAGAAGATTCCCTTGAGGGGGATACTCTTTATGCATTCATCATGTAGATAAGCATAAGCATAGCTAATTGCGTAACATTTCCATGATTATGGAGCATTGCGCTAAAAAATCATCATCATGCATCAGCATTGCAAGCATAAGCTAGTCTCAAGCCGTGGTTACGGGTTGAGAGTTGGTTTCGCCGGATGGTGAAGATGTTACTCCGAGGAGATTAACATCATGACGTGACGCGATCAGCGCAACTCAAGCCGTGGTTACCGTTTGAGGATTGGTTTCGCCGGATGGTGAAGATGTTACTCTGAGGAGCTTAGCATCGTGACGTTGGGTCAACGGTATTCCCTAGTAGTGCGATACTGGAGGAGATTTCTGTCGTGCGAGATGGAAGTTTGAAGATGTTACTCTGAGGAGCTTAGCATCGTGACGTTGGGTCAACGGTATTCCCTAGTAGTGCGGTACTGGAGGAGATTTCTGTCGTGCGAGATGGAAGTTTGAAGATGTTACTCTGAGGAGCTTAGCATCGTGACGTTGGGTCAACGGTATTCCCCAGTAGTGCGATACTGGAGGAGATTTCTGTCGTGCGAGATGGAAGTTGGAAGATGTTACTCTGAAGAGCTTAGCATCATGACATTGGGTCAACGGTATTCCCCAGTAGTGCGATACTGGAGGAGATTTTTGTCGTGCGAGATGGAAGTTGGAAGATGTTACTCTGAGGAGCTTAGCATCGTGACGTTGGGTCAACGGTATTCCCCAGTAGTGCGATACTAGAGGAGATTTCTGTCGTGCGAGATGGAAGTTTGAAGATGTTACTCTGAGGAGTTTAGCATCGTGACGTTGGGTCAACGGTATTCCCCAGTAGTGCGATACTGGAGAAGATTTCTATCGTGCGAGATGGAAGTTGGAAGATGTTACTCTGAGGAGTTTAGCATCATGACGTCAGATCAACAATGTTCCCCAGTAGTGCGATATTGGAGGAAAATTTTCCGTCGGGCAGAGATGGAAATGAAGATCAGAGAACGTTACGCGATCAGCGCAAAAGTCGGGGTTCAAATGCGGTGATCCGGGATCATCCGCGCGCAAGAACATATTTGTTATGAGGTTCAAAAAAAAAGTTGTGGGGTTCAAGAAAAGCAAAAAAAAAGATAATAATCCCCAGCGGAGCGCAAATTGTTCATCTGTTCTTGGTATTCAACCACTCTTCACCCTGATCATCTGAAAGTCGAGGCTATTCATATCAACAGGTTCACAGTGGATTGAATAGGGGCAGCTGTAACACCTCAAAATTTGCCCTCCTCTTCTTGGGACTAGTTTAGCATATTGCATTTCATTTTTTAGGACATTAGGTATTTGCATGTTGCATATCATGTGAGAACAAGCAAGTCATCCTCCTAAGTCTTTCTCAGAAGATAGAGAGGTTAAGAGATTCATGCCTGAGGGTCTCATGGATTGATCACTAGCCATCTGAGGGTTTGTGCTTCAATTAGGGTTTCTTGGTTCCTCAAGGAGTTTGAGCATTATCTTATTGGCAAGGGTACATCATCATCATCATGGTTATGTCATCCTCAAGGGGCTCATTTTTGTTCATGCTTAGATTCTTTGGGATTAGGGTTTTGACCTCTGGTCAACCCTAATCAGTTGCACTCTACCAGTCAGGGTTTCTCAAGGAGATGGGGTTTATTTCTTGGATGAGGATCATATGATTATTATGTGGAGCTTACAAGAGCTAGGGGTTCATTTTGGAGCCAATTCCTCAAGTAGTTAAGGCTCAGGCTGATCAGGGCACTTCTAAGTCATCTGTCAACCAGAAAGTTAACAGAAAGTCAACTGAGGGCTAGGAGGTGGAGAAATGAGTTTCAACATCTCATTCATGTTCAAAAGAGGCTTATTAATCATGTCAAATTCTTATCTTGAAGAATTTGAGGTCAGATCAAAAGTTTCCCAAAATGGAAAATGACCTGTAATTGAAAGTTTCCAAAAATGGAAAGGTTTTGGTTCAAATTCAACTTGATCTTACATCATCAAATAAGCTTCAAATGAGATTTTGTCCAACATGAAAGTTGAATATCTCTCTCTCCCATTTCCAAAAAGTCAAGTATCATGAATTTATGATGAATGGTTGAGGAGATATGATCAAATCATTTCCAAGTGTGCTTGAAACTTCAAAAGGCCATGACTTTTGACTCATAACTCCAAATTGAGTGCTCCTTTTTGCCAAATTCTTCTCATGACATGAACTTTCCAAATCATTCATCACATTGCATGAAATTTTATCACATAATCATTTGCTCATTCATGTGATTTTTGGAGGGAAAATCATGAATTCAAAATTGGTGCATCATGTGGACTTTTTAACCATTCCAACATGTTCATGAGAGGATTTTAAGTGAAATTGCATGGCCATTGCTACTGTTCACGTGGGATTGCATGCATGGGGTGAAAAAACCAATTTTTGCATAACACCTCTTTTCTCACTAAATTTCATTAACCAAGCCTAAACATGATTAGCAAATGGATTAACATGTCATATAAATAGCTAATCATAACAGAATTGCTCATTATTCATCATTTCTAGATCTAGAATTTTTTCCCTCCAAAGTTTTCTCTCAACCAAAATTCAAAATTCTTCCACATAACATTGAGTTTTTCTTCCATATTCTGGTTCTATCATCTTGATTTAGTGCGGATCCAGCTTTGTTTTGAAGGATTCGTGTGGAAATCAAGCATGGCAAGTTTATGAAGATGAATATGGAGTTTCAAATTTGAGCAAGATCTAAGCATCTCCAGGCCTCAATTTCAACTTCAGGATTCATAACAGTGATATAGGAGTGGATTTACACGCTTGCCAAGCCTTGGATCTGCCACTGCCATTGTTGGATCTTCAAGAGGTCAAAAATTCGAACCTCTTAATTCCTATTTTTATGTACATAATCTTGTAGATCTTGTTGTGGTGAGAATTCTGATATAAATATATTTGAATTTGGATGAAAAATGAAGAAGATATGTGGATTTCAAGTTTAGATCTAGAAACTTCTTTGCTTCGATTCAGAAAATCCATGGAGATTTAGGCTTAGATAATATGATATTTGAATTCTACATTGAAAGAGCTTTCCAACGATATATAGTTTGTAAAATTCTGGATTTTTTTTTTCGTGAACAGTAGCCACCACCGTCTTCATGAAGAAGACGGTGGTTTCCGCCCGTAGCGTCCACGTAGCGTCCACCTAGCGTCCGCCTGCGCATGCTGGCTAGGGTTTGGCAAAATGACATAGTTTTGGCATAAGCGTGTACACGCTTCGATACCTGCTAGCGCCACTTTTTCAAATTGCTTCACATTTATTCATTCCCCTCCCTTTTCATGTATATGCTTCATTTTAATTCAATTTTTTTTATCCAACTTCAAAAAAATCATAACTAATTGTAGAATGATCCAAATAATTCCAGGTTTTTTGCTACTTGATCCTTGTAATGTCTAGAATTTTATGATGTTAATTTCTGGAATTGTGCATGGCTGGCATTTAAATTGTGTTAGGATAATTGAACATGTGTACATTTGTGACCTTGCTCCATTCATCTTATCATGAAATGCTTGATATTGATCCAAATGCCATGAAATTTTGCATGATTGTTCTTGAAATGTTGATGGATGTTTGAGGCTTGATTGTCCATTTTTATCATTTTCCATTTCTGTTTTATACACATGTTTGCATGGTGTGACAATTTGTGTCACACAATTTGATGATCAACATGTGCAATTTCATTTCCATATCAAATGATCTCTGTTGATTCTGATTTTTTGTATGATGATTGCATTGGATGTGTTGAATGCTCATAAAGTTTTCCAGAATTATTTGAATCATTTCTGTTTTGATTTGGAATTTTCATTCTCAATGTCCAAATGTGAGCTTTGAAATTGTCTTTGACTTCCCTTGCACATGAAATGCCTTTGCTTGATGATTTTGTTTTGGTCCTTTTTAGGACATGTTCATATGTGTTTGAAGTTGAATTTTGTTGAATATTAGCTCCTGTTTTGAATTTTTTCTTCACCTTTGACCCTAGGCTTTGACCTAGTGGTTTGTACTTACATGTGAGCTTTGAATTTCAGGACCAAGCATCCAATTTCCATGGTTGATGTTACTTCATCATTTGAATGTTGATATTTGATATTGATTGCTAACATTTGGTTGTTTTGTAGGTTGAGGATAATTCACTTGAGTTTGCCTTATGGCTTATATGTTGTACATTGGGATTGTCTGTTTGTTATTGACTGTTGTCTGTTTGTCTGAATGCTGTACTGATTTGTTTAGTTGTTTACACAGGCACCTAAGTTGCTTTAAGTTCATTTGAACTTTTCTTTGCTTGTGGTTGGCATACCACTTAGGTATAATCCCTATTCTTCATGTAGTCTGGAAGACCTGTCATGTTACTTTGGCAGGCACCTGTCTGAAGCCCTCCTTAAGAGGCCATGTTTTTGCTTGTTTACCTTTGTGCCTTGTACATTTAAAGACCTCCTAAGTGAAGAGGCATTGGCAGATAAAAGGGATGTGCAATCTATCCCCTGCTATTCAGTTGTGTCTTTCATCTTGCTCACACCATGTGTTAATGCATTTTGAATAAAAACCCAAAATCTTGTTGTGTCAGTCATTGTGGAGTAGAGTTCCTGATTCTGGACTCCCACACTTTCATTGTTTGAAGCTCTCCCTGACCAGGGATAAGAGCTATGAGGACGTACCCTCATTCCCATTTCATCTGCTTCACCCTAACTCTCAATGTTAGGGTTAAGAGCTAACAACACCCCTTTCCAGTTGGCTTGTTTGTCGAGGTTGATTTGACCCCTTGACTAAAGCCCAGCCTTGTATGAGCCACTTGTTTGCATATAGTGTGTGTGCTTGCTCTCTTGTGCTTGTGTTTGCTTGTTTACTTGTTTAGGCTAGCTTGCTCCCTGTGCAAGTTAGGATTAGAGACCTCAACATAGGGATCGTATGCATGACAACTTCTAGGCTCGAGTCGTAGTCTCCCTAGTAGCTTGTTATCTCCCTAGTCTCTGGTTAGGATAGAAGTTCTTTCCCTGTTAAGGGGAACTACGTTGCCCTGATCCTCATACCAGATGAGGTACGTAGGCAGGAGATCATGCGAGATCTCTCCGGGCACCCCTTTTCTTTTTTGGTGTGTGTTTGCTTGTTTGGAGTCTGACGTAAGTCCAGCGGTTGGCAGTCGGTTTCCTGTGTGTGTATGTTTGTTTGGAGTCTGATGTAAGCCCAGTGATTGGCATTCGGTTTCCTTGTTTGTTTGTTGTGTGCTTGGAGTCTGATGTAAGTCCAGCGATTGGCATTCAGTTTCCTCGTTTGTGTTTGTTGTTTGGAGTCGGACGTAAGACCAGCCATTGGCAGTCTGTTTCCATTTGCGTGTTTGCTTTGACGTCTCAGCGTCTGTGCATGTGTTTTGTTTCGGCGTGCGTTAGCCGAACTACGGTAGCTCTGATTCTCAATCCAGATGAGATACGTAGGCATAGGATGCGATATCCTAGCGAGCCCGTTACCATTTCCCCGAACTACGTCGACTCTGATGTTTGTTTCTGACAAACTACGTAGGCCCAGGACGCGACATCCTGCCGAGTCACCTTCCTCCGTCTTCCACCTGTGTTGTATTCCAGTATGCGTGCATTCTTTGAGCAATTATTTGGCAACCTTATTCTATTCTTTTGAGCGTGGATCCCGTCGAGTACGACAGACGTGAGGGGGTGCTAATACCTTCCCCTTGCGTAACTGACTCCCGATCCTTGCATCTCCGGTCGTAAGACCATTCCCTTTCTAGGTTTACTTCGAGCGTTTCCTTTCCCTCTTTGGACTAAATAACGCACGGTGGCGGCTCTGCTTGTTTGTTTTTCCCGCCGGTTGTTTTTCGCGGATGCGACAGCCACCCATTGAGGATATGTAGAAGTCACCAGAAACCCCACATCAATTTTCTTATGAACTTCTTCTTTAATCTTTACTGCCATATCAGGATGAGTTCTTCTGAGCTTCTGCTTCACAGGTACACACTCAGGTTTCAAAGGCAGGAAATGTTGCACGATATCAGTATCCAGACCAGGCATGTCTTCATATGACCAGACAAAGACGTCGACATATTCTCGTAGCAACTCAATCAACCCCTTCTTCACAGATTCTTCCAGGAGTGCCCCAATCTTCACTTCTCGAACACAATCCTCAGACCCCAAGTTGACTGTTTCCAGATTCTCAAGATGTGGCTGAATGATCTTCTCTTCGTGCTCAAGTAGACGGGTAATCTCATCAGGAATCTCTTCAACATCATATTCTTCGGCCTCAAATGCAGGAAACTCAAAGTTGGGAGATGGTATTGGATCATTATGTTCAATGGGTTTGATCAACCTGCATAATGATTTTGGATCTAAAGAGATTTTAGAATTCAAACAAGGCAAATCATTATGCAGATGAAAAGATTGATTTTACTCTCTTTTTAGGGTTTTTTAGTGATCACCAATTTCATGCAAAAAAACAAAAAGTGAAAATAATTTGGAAAAACAAACATTTAACATGTAATTATTGAATGAATATCATTGTATTAATGTGTCAACAATGTCATCACTTCTCCTTTTGGCATGGGAGAAGGGTTTTTAAACAAAATGAACATTACGTGGACTTATGGACAACTGTTGGAACATCAACAACGACCCAGTCATTGCAGACTCCTCTAGGGATGACAAAGTTGCCAGAATCTTCCTCTGCATCATCTTCCATTATAGCAGCAGCCTCCTGGTCTTCGACCGTGTGGATGAAACCACCACTCTGGAACAAGCCGTGCTCATTGAAAGTTCCTGAAGAATACCCTATGCCAGCCCGAGATTTATTGTCTTCCAGCTTAATCATTTGTCCTAAACCAGTAGTTGCGCCATGCTCAATGGCCAACTTCGCATCATTGTAGGACGCAAATGAAGAAGATCCTTTCCTTAAAGGCTCAACAATAGATAAGGCTTGGAATGGCGTCCCAACCTCATCCTCAACATCTATGTAAGAAAAGGAAGACAAATGGCTAACCAGGAGAGCCTTCTCTCCCCCTACCACCACCAACTTATTGTTCTTGACGAACTTTAACTTTTGGTGTAAGGTAGATGTCACGGCGCCTGCCTCGTGAATCCATGGTCTGCCTAGCAAGCAGATATATGATGGCTGGATATCCATGACCTGAAAAGTGATATGGAAATCACTAGGTCCAATCTTGATTGGGAGCTCAACCTCGCCAATCACAGTTTTTCTGGATCCATCAAAAGCCTTAACAACCACTCCACTCTGCCTCATGGGAGGCCCCTGGTATGAAATTTTTGCCAGAGTGGATTTTGGCAACACATTTAGCGATGATCCTGTGTCTACCAGCACATTAGACAAGGCATCATCCTTGCAATTCATTGAAATGTGTAGTTCCAAATTATGGTCTTTTCCCTCCTCGGGAAGATCAACATCGCAAAAGCACAAGTTGTTACAAGCAGTAATGTTTGCAATAATGCTATCAAACTGTTCTATTATGACATCGTGATCCACGTATGCCACGTCCAACACCCTTTACAAAGCTTCACAGTGTGGCTCGGAGTTCATCAACAAAGACGACACATATATCTTTGATGGAGTTTGTAGCAGCTGATTTACAACATTATATTCGCTCCTCTTTATGAGCCTTAACATCTCATCACAGTCCTCTCTCATTATGCCATTCTGGCCAACAGGGACAGGAGCTCTAGCAACAGCGACATGTCTATCAACAACAAGTGCCGGATTCAGAGAAGTAGAAGAAGTCCCCACATGGCGGGCAACATTATCAACGACATCAGTTCTTCTTATGTCAACCTGGGGTCTCAGAGGCGCCGAGAAAACACGACCACTACGGGTCAAACCACTGACATCAGAGATACTTGTCACAGAAGTGGAGGGCAAAGGCACCTCCTTCCCATCTTCCAATGCAACCGCATTATATCTGTAAGGAACAACCTTGTCTGAAGAATATGGAACAGGGCCAACTAGCTTGATAACGAGAGTTGGGGAAACCTTCTTCTTGCTGCCATCATATCTGACAACAATAGGTTCAGGTATTTTGAATACTGGTGATATAACATTAACTTCATTCTCATCATGATTCTGAAGTATCTCGATCCCATCCTGATCCAGCATCTCTTGGATGTCTTTCCTGACTTGGCGACACCCCCTCTCATTGACAGTGCGCACTTGGCAACTGTCATGGTCATGCTCATAATGACTGTATCCACATAACAGTCTATGTATCTCGACCAAATATTGTCTGATATGGCTGACATACCGGACCTTGTATTTGCCAGGGGTAACCCTGAACCATGTTAACTGCAGCCTTCCCATGCTCGGGCAATGGGTTCTTCTTAACATTAGGACCTACGTCCTCGAAAAACAATATCCCACTTCTAACAAGGTCTTGAACCTTGGTCTTCAAAGGATAACAATTCTCCACATCATATCCGGGAGCATCGGAATGATAAACACAGTGAAGCTCGGGCTTGTACCACCACTGAGGGTTGGTCGGTACAGCAGGTGGGTCAAGGGGAGTAATCAGCTTCCTTTGAATCAATGAAGGATATAATTCAGCGTAGGTCATTGGAATAGGATCAAAAGTGACTCTCTTCCTATCATAGCTAGTGCTGGTTTGGTTGTTGTTTCGAGGCTGGTAGGCCTGCTGTTGCGGGCGATGCTATTGCTGTTGATACTGCTAATGTTGTTGTTGCTGGTTCTGATGCTGATAATGTTGATTTTCCCTTAAGGCAGGTGCTATATGAGCCACCTGGTGCTGGTTACTGGCAGGGTGCACAGTCTTCCTCTTCACAAAGAGTCTTCTTTGTTTGATATGGGAAGACACATCATGTGCTTCTCCATCTTTCTTCTTGGCAAACGCCCCATAACGTTCGGCAGAAGAGCCTTCTTCTTTGGTCAGGCGTCCTTCCCTGACTCCTTTTTCTAACCTCATCCCCATGTTCACCATCTCGGTGAAGTCAGAGGGAGCACTAGCAATCATCCGCTCGTAGTAGAAAGAGCTTAAAGTCTTTAGAAAGATATTCGTCATTTCTTTCTCTTCGAGCAGGGGCACAATCTGTGCAGCCAATTCACGCCACCTCTGGGCGTACTCCTTGAATGTTTCCTTCTCCTTCTGGGACATATCCCTTAGTTGGTCCATATCGGGAGCCATATCAACATTGTATTTGTACTGCTTGACGAAAGCTTCGCCAAGGTCGTTGAAGGAGCGAATATTCACACTATCCAAGCCCATATACCAACTCAATGCGGCACCGGACAGGCTGTCCTGGAAGTAGTGGATTGGGAGTTGATCGTTGTCAGTCTGAGTCGACATCTTGCGTGCGTACATCACAAGATGGCTGAGCGGGCAAGTGTTTCCTTTGTACTTTTCGAAGTCAGGCACTTTGAATTTGACAGGAATCTTGACATTTGACACGAGGCACAACTCAGCAGCAAATTTACCGAAGAGGTCCTTTCCTCTTAGAGTTTTCAGTTCCTTGCGCAGCTCAAGGAATTGATCGTTCATAGCATCCATTTTCTCGTAGACATCTGGGCCCTCAGACGGCTCAGAGTGATAAATGGTGTCATCAACTCTCGGTAAAGTGTGTACAACTGGAGGTGGCATAGCAAGGACTGGGCTAGATGCCGGCAGAGAAGCAAATGTAGGGGCGAGACCCTCTGGAATAAAATTAGCGAGCATCCCCCAGGGAAACCCGACTGGCATAGCAGACGGAGCAAAGTGAGCACTGGCAGCAGGCACGGTAGAGGAAGCTACCTCTGAAATGACCATCATTTGGGGAGGAGTTGAAGGCGTTGGAGAAGACTGGCTTTGGGCGGCCAAGAATGACTCCATCAGGGCAGTCAACCTAGCCACTTCCTCCTTGAGTTCTCTGCTCTCTTGCACGAGGTGATCCATTAGCTTTGAAGAATTGGCTCTAGTGTTGTACCGGTGCGCCAGCTTGTCTTCAAAATAAATGAAGAACACAAAGTTAGACCATTGATCAAGAAGCCCTAAACAAAACCTACTTATGCACATGATGCATGCAATTCTTATGCATATGATTTTATTTTTTTAATCAGAGGAACTTTTAGAGATCCATTTGCAAATATTTGGAAATATTAATCATTTAGACATATAATGGAATAATCATATCAATAATATTTGGAAAAAATTTACACCAAAGAAGTACAGTCTTGGTAACCAAATACAATACAAGAGAGAAGGAAAATGAACATTCTATGGAACCCGAGAAACAATCGTCCAAAGCTCTCGAGACCGGAAGATAAGCTGCACGAAGCCTCTTCACCTCTCTCTCATAGGCTACCTCCACATCTGCCTTCTCCTTGGCGAGTCGATCGTACTTCCTCTTCCAAAACCTGGATGACTGAGGAAGAAGAGAAGTAACCACATCATCAGGCTCGTCGATAACTTGATGCTCCAGAAACTCTATCAAAGTATCCTTATCTCTGAGTTGCTGAAGTAGCTCCTCTTGCTCACAGACACAAGCACGCGAACGGTCTTCATCTCTCAACTCCTCTACTCCTTGGTTAGGGAGGGTTGAAGGCCCAACCATAACCATAGGTGTAGGTCTTGGATAGTCATAGGGCATGCGGTACTCAGAAGCTCTCTTCCTCACCCACGAGGTGTAGGGTTCCAAAGCAATACAATTCTTTGGACCAAGCTCTTTCCTTCCCTTCCTATGAATATTGCGCCAAGCGCGGACCATCCTGCCCTTCAAGTTCTGGGGATCTTTACCCTCTTGAAAGAACACACCTTCTAACAGAATGTTATTAGGTTTATCCTTTAAGGGGAACCCAAGCTGACGACGTGCCAAAACAGGGTTGTAGTTAATACCACCACATGTACCAAGAAGAGGCACATTGGAGAATTCACTTCAAGAGTCAATAATCTGCACACCATCGTATACACGGTTATACCAAAAGATATCATCATTAGTGAGAGACATAAGTCTCGTGGACCACCGTAGATATCCTTTGTTCTCCTTGAAGGCGAGCGCCTGTGGCAAGTGTGAAATAAACCACTTGTACAACAGAGGCAAACAACACACAATGGTACCACCACCCTTTGCATTCCTCATGTGCAAAGAGAAATAAGTGTCACCCAACAGAGTAGGAACGAGATTAAGAGTAGAGAAAATCCTAATAGCGTTCACATCCACAAAATTGTCAATGTTGGGGAATAACACTAGCCCATAGATGAGAAGTACAAATATGGCCTCAAAGGCGTCCTCACTCATGGACTTCCCAAGCAGAGTAGCTTGAGCAATGAGGAATTCAGATGGGAGACCTTGAATTCCACCTTTGGTAGTCATATGAGCACCAATAATAGATTCACCTATATGCAACAGATCAACAATCTCTTGGGAAGAAGGAACTCTCTCCAAGCCACTGAATGGCAACTGATCTAAGATAGGTATACCCACAAGATAGGCATACTCCTCAAGCGTAGGCAAAAGCTGGAAATCTAGAAAAGTGAAGCAACGGTACAAGGGATCATAGAACTGCACCAACACACTCATCAGACCTTCATCCACCTGAGTAGCAAGAATAGATAGAAGCTTCCCATGACGAGCCTTGAACTCCAAGGGATCTAATACATAGGATGTCAAACTCCTTAACTCTTTTAAGTCGGGTTGTCTAAAACTGTACTTCTTTGTATTCCTTCTTTGCTTATCCATGTCTGAAAATTTGCAAATAGACCTTTTAAGTTCCTTGAAATTTTTCTCATTGTTGATGATATGGATGTGTATGGATGCATGAATGCATGGATGCAACAATCACACTCAAGGATCAAGCAAATCAAACCACACAAAGGTCACGGGATGGATCAAGTCATCCTTAATATCAATCATTCATTTTGGTGGATTATGGTTTGCACCTTATCAACACCCAAGTTCCACTAATATTAAGGATATACGAGAACGAATCAACCGCGAATCAAGGGTTTGTTGCAAGTCACGAGCATGGAGTCTCGGTTAAGAACCACCCAAAGGGAGTGTACTATGGTTAAACCTGACAATCATGTTCTACAAGAGGTTCCCATAGTCATCATCCCATCTTTCGGATATTATCGGATAAGCGACTCCTCGTATTCCAAAAATATTCTCAAGAGAGACTCTTATGAGTGTAGTATCACGTAAGAATCGTATCAAATTTTACACTTGAACGACCTTCGCACTACGTTCTAAAATAGGCCAAGATGGGCTAGGTAATTTAAGGTCCTTGGCTTCTAAGGCATATATTGGAAAGAGTAATGCCTAACCACGACTACTCGTGTGACATTATTGATCCCAACATAACCTCCACCAAGTGAATGGGCTTGTAAGTCAACTTGCTAAGGAATAACTCCACATAAGTCAACAAGACTATGCCATTCTCCTATCATAAGCGAACAAAAACCGAGAAGTTTTATCAAATCAAAAACCAATAAAATGTCAGAGATCTGGGTAAGGGGGTTGGTTATGCAATGGGAAGGTTTTAAGCACCCAAAACATCCTTAGTACTCTAAGGGATCCCTTTTTGCAAATGTTGTATGGTAGGTTGGTATTTGTGAAAATATTTGTGCAAACATGATTGGGGAGATGAGAAAAGAATATAAAAATTATTTACAATTTTGTTTTTTGAATGGATAAACCCATTGCCTACGTACCATCACAAAGGTAGGATCAAAACCTTGTAGTTCGGGGTAAAAATCTCAAAAATAAGTTGGTGAATTAATTTGACAAAATCCTTCAGGTCTTTTGTTATCAAAGGGAGAAAACTCAACCTAAACCACAATCCACCATGTGAGGAGAGCTTCAACATACTAGTGAGGGATCCACCCTATAATAAGTATGGAAGACTTATAGTCCAATCACTAAGGATAAGGTGAGGTTTACATCAACCACTATGATAACTCAAACCTAATGAATAATGTTTATGAAAAGCTTTGACAAAGATGGCCATTGAAACCAAAAAACAATTTGAGTGATTTGGATTTACCAATTAGAAGTATTCACAAAAGGGAGTCAAAGTTGACTTAAGATTCAATTCAAAATAAGTATTATGAAAAGAGTTTGAAAAATCAAAGGCATAATGCCTAGGTTTCTAATTTTGAAAACAATGTCAATGTTTGCACAAAATAAGTTTGGCTTGGGTTAGAGTGGAGAGAAGAAGAGAAGGGCTAGGTCCTAAACATGCAAAGATGAGGAAAGAGAAATAAAACCCTTGGAGTTCCTTTCTTGAGATCATAAAGATGATCCAAGTTGCTCCTTTCCTTTGGACTTAGCAAGCAATAGACAATTAACTCAAGCAATCAAGCAAATATTCAATCAAGCTCCTAGGATCTTCCAAATGGACTTGTCTCTCTCATTTTGGATGCTCATGACAATGGTCCTTCTAATTTGCTCAAGTTTGGGATCCCTATCACACAAGAACAAACAAATCAAAAAGTTCCACAATGCAATAGAAAGAATGGACAAGAGTGAGTTTAGAATAAAGTCCTTTCAATTTAACTTCAAGATTAAGCATTCTAAAGGCATGAGGCCTAGTTGCACTTTAACATATTTAACATTCTAAAGGCATGAGGCCTAGTTGCTCTTGAAACTCCATTAAGCATAGGTAAAGTCCTAATTCTAAGTCCTTTCTCCTTTTGCATTGGGTTTACACAAACAAAAACAAAACAAAGCACAAGGCAATAGTATATACACAATAATGTGCTCAAGTGAGCAAAAGGCAAATGGCATAAACATAAACATGAGCTCAAATGAGCAAAGGGAAAAATACAATATGAATTAAATGAGCAAGAAATTAAATTGCATTAAAGTAAATTACAAGAATTAAATGCTTGAATTAAAAGTTAGTAATTAGTAGTTAGTGTTAGTGTGCCATAAGGCAATTTAGTGCTATGTTAAGCAATCGTAAGTGGACTAATGTAGTAGTCACACCTATCTGAGGCCGGTCAATAAAACTATAGGCAAATAAACACAAGTTAGAGATCATGACTAGTAAGCCAAGCTCCTACAACTTGCCATGCCAAAAGAAAAGAAGAATGACCTTGTATGGATATCAGGTTCTTTGCTTGACCAAGAAGCAACCTATCTTGGACACAAAGTAATTCACTTGATCTTTGATCAAGATGAATTTGATTTGGATCAAAGAAGGTTAAGCCTCTCATATTTCAAGGCTAACAACAAATCATTAACTCATTGGTCAAAAGAAAAAGGAGGAGATGAAGATGGAAATGGAATGTACACAATTGAAATTCAAAAGACATAACCAAAACACATTGATCAAACATGAATGGAATCAACATCAATCAGTGGGAAACAGAAGTGAAATGAAGATTAGAAGTCAAGAAAGGTCAAACATATTTTTGGTATTTTTTTGGAATTAAAATAATACATAAAATAAAATAACAAATAAAGGTCAAACTTCAAATCTAATTCAAATCAACTTGGATAAGTCCAATTGGATCATCATAAGTCTAACATGGTCAAACAAGATTTGACAAATTTTCTCAACATTTTTTGAAAATAAAAACTAATTTTAAACAATTAAAAATGAAGAAAAATAACATAATTGGACTAAAATCTCAAATAAATCTCAAATCAATTAAGAAATTGATGAGAATATTTTTCATAGATCCATCATCATCCAAAGATGTTAAGAAAATATTTTTGGCATTTTTGAATATCAAAAAGTATTTTAAATGAATTAAAAACAATCAGAAAAGAAATAATTCACAAAAAAATATTAAATTGAATCACAAAAATAATTAAAAATCATTTTTAGAAACTAGAATTTAAGAGGTTTTTTTTTGCAATTGGTCCCATATTTTTGTGAAGTCAAATAAAGAAGTTATGAATTTTTAAAATAAAATGGAATAAAAGAAAATAAAATGGAAATTCAGAAATTAGAAAAATCCATAGCGCTTGGATCAACGCTCATTAATTGACGTGGCTGATCCAAGGAACAAGAAGCGCGCGCGTATGGGACGCCTTGGTCAACAGCGTGGCATCATGAATTAAATAAAGTCATAACAATCAACAACCAAGATTAGATCGTGACCAATGGATCCAAGGGCCAAGGTTTGGATGCGTGGGGACGGTGGTGGAAACCACCGTCTTCTCCGGTGAGAAGCCATAATCTGGCCACCAGTTGCAGATTTTGAAACCTCAACTAAAATACGCGATCCATATACCAATCGAAAGCTGGGGTGATGTACATCACCCCTATGACCTTAGTTTTTTCTCAAGACTCTTATGGAAGAAGAAATCTGAGGTTGAAAAACAAGGTGTTCAATCCGAACTTAACCAATTCTCAAAATTAAAACCACAAATCAATTGCCTCTCACATGAGGACTTCAGAAATGCCAACCAAACCAAGCAGTGCACAATATTCAAAGAGATTCGAAGGAAAACAGTTGGAGAATAAACCTTTGTAGAGCATATTTCAAGAGCACAATTCAACCAATCCTTTGCTTGCAGCTTGATCTGGATGCTTGGTATGAGAGCTAGGCTTAGGAATTAGTGATGATAATCAACTGATGTTGTTGAAAATCACACTTGAAAAATGAAAGTGAAATTGCAAATTCCTTTGGTGAGAGGTTAGGGAATTAGTTCAGCAGAGTTTCAGGCGCCTTCAGGTTTCCAATTGAATGAAATGAAGCTTCTATTTATAGCCACAACTGATGCAAGGTGTGTGAACAAATCGTGTGCATGAACTTGGGTCCTCCATGCATGGGCCTGTACAGGCGCATGTGAGGCCCAAAACCAATTGCAAATGCAAGCTGAAATGATTATGAGATGGTTTGGACGTGCAGATTGCAATGCATTAGCTTGTGCACAAAGATTTCACTTGGTTTCCATAAATGATCACAAAACTTCACCTCTTCAAAAATACCAATTGGAAAATCCAAACATAAGCATTTGGGTAATGGTTGGAAAGGTATTGACATGAGGAACAAAAGTTATGTTGAACAAAAATTCATTTGGAGTTTGGAAAATATTGAAAACTGGCCATGAAGTTCAATGTACAAAACATGTATTTGAGAAATTTGCCAAAATGGACCAACTTCAAGCCCTTCTGTTTCAATGATACAAGCCTCAAATGAAAACACTTCCAACATAAAAGTTTTAGATAGTTTGAATACAATCAATTTGGACTTAAATTTTGAATCATTTGGATTTTTTATGAGAAAGTTATGGGCACTTGAAGTTAGACTTTTTCACATTTCAATGACTTTGGTCCAACGTGACCTATAATGTTTTGTATTATCACATGTGTTTCTTTTAGGATTATGAAATTTTTTCAAACATAAAAATTGAAGTAGACATCTTAAAATTTCTAATGCACTTGGTCTCACCTCAAAATCATAAAAAATGAAGGAGTTAGGTCCTTGGGAAGTTGACCCAAAATTAGGGTTTCAGTCGAAATGACCTATAATGTTTTGAAATGAATGATGACCTTCCAAGTTTCAAATGAAATTTTGATGAACATGAAAGTTGTTCATATGGTTCTTAAGAACATGTTTTCTCTTGGTGTCATATTCATTTGACAAACACATTAAAATTTAGGTCTCAGTGGATTTCAAAATAGTCAGATGAATTGACTGATCAACTTCTCAAGTCCAAACTTCAAAACTTGATGAATGAATGATTGAGGATACCCACATAGGCTCATATATGCATAAAATGATGAATTAAATAACTTCCCTTGATTGTATTTGATCATAGGTTAAGGTTGCTTCATGGGCAAGGCACAATTAATGCACAGTTGAATTAGGGTTTCCTTGGGAAACAATCTTCAAGCCCTTTGGTTTATCTTAATCAAATTGAAAAATTGAGATACTTGGGAGGCATATATTATGATTGAGAGCTTGGTGAACCATTGTCATGCTTGCTTTCATCTTCATCAGGCCACTTCAATGGGCATAGGAGCCTCCTAGGAGCCTTGGATCACATGACTGCTTGAGCTTCAAAAACAAACAAGTTAGTGACATATTTTTGTGCTTTTGGTTAAGAAACAAAATAAGAAAAGAAACAATATACAATTCAAGCATGCTTGGTGGTCTCAAACCAACTCACACAAGTCCCAACCCAAGGGTTAAGAAGCCAAGATGATATGATCCTTGAGGCAAATGCAATGTGCAATGATATGATGCCATGAGGGATCTTAGGGTCAAAATTAGGGTCTTACAGCTATGCTTGCTTCAATGATTATTGTAAGACCCCAATTTTGGGCCCTAAGATCCCTCATGGCCCATATCATATCATATCATGGCCTCAAGGATCACTGCATGCCCTAGCTCCCCTCCTAGTGGGTAGGTCGCCTTGTGAGTTGATTCTTGATCACCAGGCATACTTTGCATTTGTATATCTTTGCCTTTCATATGTTTATCATTCCCAAGTACAAAAATATTGTCAGTCTAACCTTGTTGCTTGCAGTGGAAGCATTCATCAACAATTAGGTCAAAGACAGTCAACAGTCAGTCAAAGCAATGGATGGTGGCCATTCTTGTGGAATTTGGGCACCATGATCAATAGTCAAGAGTTCATACAACTTGGGACATCATTTGAAGTCAAGTTCTCAAGGAATTAGGGTTTGGAATTCATCAGAAGTGGTTCAATCATGCAAAACCCTAGAAAAGTCAAACTTGGTCAACTGTTGATTTAATCAGTGATTTGATGGATGGAATTGATTTGAAGGAGCTCATTCATGCTCATATAAGCCTCATATATCATGCCAAACCTCATCATGGAAGAAAATCAAGTCAAACAGAAAATTTCCAGAAATAGAAAGTGGACCTGTAATTTCAACTGCCAAAAATGGAAACTTCTTGATCCTCAACTTACATCATGATACAAGCTTCAAATGAATTTTTGCCCAACATGAAAGTTGAAGATCTTGTTCTCCCATTTTCAAAAAGTCCAAGAACTCTCAAATCCCATGTGTGGTTATCAAGATATGATCAATTCAATTTCAAAAATTTGTGAACTTCAAAGAGCCATATCTCATGAACCATAAGGCCAAATTTGGTGGGGTTTTTTCCTACAAACCACATTTTTCCTCCTCTTTCCAAAAATATAAATTTCATGAACCAAAACCTTGCCAATCAAAATGGCATTTTTTGACTTGTTTCATTTAAAAATCAAGTTTGACCAATAGTTGACTTTTTGATTCTTTGATTTTTTCTCACTTTGGCCAATTGGGATTTGTTTCATATGGTATTTGCAACATGCTCCAAGTCCAAGTTTGTGTTCATGCTATCACCATGCTACCATTTTGACCAAAAGGTGCAAACTTGTTAATTTTGCAATTGGCTTCATTAAGTAAAAGCAAGGTTAGCAATTTATGTACAGACCAAAAACAACAAGAAGATTGGTCATATGCAGCCTGTACCAAGCCCAGCTCGTGCAACTTACACCCTCCATATACACTTATGCAAAATTAGCAAATGGTCATTTTCACTTCATTTTAGCAAAAGCATGATTATCATTTGGATTAGCAATGCTAAACAGTGATATAAAAGCTCATTCTCAGCATTTTGCAACCCTAGAAACCAACTGCAGCCAAAAACACAACAGAAAAATTCTTTGCTCTCATTTTCCATTCTTGCTCGATTTGGATATTTCTGCTCAAGTCTTCAAAAGCCCTCGAGCAAGCTTGCATTTCTTCATCATCCATCATCATTGTGAGCTGCTTCCAAGTATAAAATCCCAGCTGAAACTCCACTTTCGAACTCTGTTTTTCTCATGGACCTGAAATGGTGAATTGATATTTAAAGGGTTATAAGCTTTACTGAGCTGGTTTTCTTCAAGTGTTCAACATCTCCAAGCATTGTGGATACCTGTTTGTGCCTGCATCACTCAAAACACTACTGCTTCCTCCATTTCTTCATAACCAAGTAAAAATCTCGATCTCTTCATTCTCTATGCCATGCCATGTTTTAGCTAGTTTGTGTTGTGCTGATTTTCATGAACTTTAAATGGTTTGAAATGGTTGAGTTATGTGGAAGAAATCTGATGTTAAAGTGTCATGTGC
The DNA here is from genome assembly GCF_024323335.1 of Lathyrus oleraceus. Classification (NCBI taxonomy): domain Eukaryota; kingdom Viridiplantae; phylum Streptophyta; class Magnoliopsida; order Fabales; family Fabaceae; genus Lathyrus; species Lathyrus oleraceus. The sequence continues at coordinate 441,521,780 of NC_066583.1, read as the reverse complement.
AAAGTTGTTTTTGTATGATTCTTTTGCTTTAGCTCGATTTGTTGATTATGGCTGCTAGAATATGCATGAGTGATGTCTGTTTGTCATGTTGGTGGGTGTAGTTTCATTTTCTGGGCATGTTTGTTCTTGATGATTTTGCATGATGATGATGATACTCTGCTGTTTTAACCCCTTGTCCTGTCCAGAATTTTCCCAGAATCATGTCCAATATGCAATGGTTATCTGTTGCATGAACATTCTGACTGTGTTGCCATGTGGATTGTATGATTTCGTGTGAATTTGTGTTGCTATGATGAAGTTGAATTCGATACCCTGCTGTTAAACCCTAGGGTTTATGTTGAACCCAGAATTTGATGCTCATTGGCCCGTGTACTGTTCCATTGGGAACTGGCCAATCACAACATTTCCCGTGTCCCTTCAAAACGGGGCGTTTTGATTAATGAGATGTTTATTTACAAAATTGCCACTGTTGACCCTTGTTTGACTTGTCTTCCATGCTATTTTGCTCATGTTGTCTCATTTGTTTCATCAACTTACAAAATTCCTAACTCATTCATTATTCATCCAAAAATCATGAAAATTTTTCCATCATCTTCACATGGATGTCTAGTATTTGATTATGATTTTTAATTAATTTTTCATTGGCTGGATTTTAATTGGTAATTGGTTTCCTAACATGTATGCATAATTGATACATGTTGCCATTCCTTTTGTGAAATTGTCATGATGTATCCATTGCCCCTGAAACTTTTTGTGGTGAAACTAGACTCATTTACCTTTGTTTCCATATAGAGTTTATGCATTTCTCATATGTGGTTTGTGAGTTACAAATTTTTGAAGTGAGGTGTTGCATTTGGTGCTACATGAATGATATGCATTTTCCCAATTTTTGTTCACATGCTTCCTCTTATCCAAATGACCCCAAATTTTGCATGAATGATCTCTTACATGTCTAGTTTGTGTATGAATTTTCTGGGATTTAATCATGCTGTTTTCCATTTGATTGTGAATTTTCTTCCCTGCCTAGTCAAATGTTGACTTTTTGTGCTACACATTGCCATTTCATTTGGGAAATCCTCATACCATATTGAATGATCATGAAATTTCATATATGATAACTAGACATCTTGAGCTTTGCATTGGTGTTAATCTCATTTATTTCTCATCTGTTTTCAATTTGATATGATTTTTTGAAGATGACACATGTTTTGTTGACTTCTTTGTGCACACTTGAAAATGTGTTGACTTCCTGATTTTAATTGACCATCTTCCCATGATCCAATTGAGCTGAAATTTCATATGCATGCTATTATATGGATTGTGATGAAGTATGAATTATTTCATAATTTTTGGAATTGTTTATGATTGCTTTTGAGCTTGGTCTTGCTGTTGACCTCTATGTGCTCTCATTTGCCATGTTTTGCCTTCTTTGGTCTATAAAATGATGTTGATGCATGATATAAACTTGAAACCAATTGTGCTTGCTTCTTAAATGTTTGAACTTGACTTTGGTTGACTATTGTTTGCTGTTTTGACTTCCCCTTTTGTTTTTGACCCTAGGCTTGTCCTAGTAGTCTTTTGGACTTATGTTGAGTTCATTGTTTCAGGTTAAGCATCAATGCTTCAAAGAAACCATGCCAATTTGTTTGAGCTTGATTATATCATGTGCTAACCTTTGTTTTGTAGGTGTGACTCATGTGACTTGAGTCTTGTGCTTTGCACATTGGTCCCTCTGATTTATCTGTTTTGACTACTTCATGTTGCTTTAACTGTTGAACTGTGTATTGATTTGTGTGACTATTTCAGGTACCATTTAGTTGCTTAAGTTCTTTGAACTTGCTTGCTTTGCTATTTAGCAATTTTCTTTGAGGTAATCCCTCTTTCTTCATGTAGTCTGGAGACCCGGCCTGTTATTTGGCCGGGCAAACTGTCTGAAGTCCTCCTTAAGAGGCAATGCTTGTGTGTGTTTATATTTGTCCCAAGCAGGAAAAGTCCTTCAAATAAGGCAATTGGTAGATCAAAGGGATAAGCAACCTATCCCCTACTATTCAGTGAGTCCTCTCCTTGCTCCCATTACATGGTTGAAGCATTGAGATAAAAACCCAAAATCTATCGAGTCAATAATGTGGAAAGAGCTCCATCTTTCTGAGCTCCCACACTTTCTGATATGCTCTCCCTGATCAGGGATAGAAGCAATGAGGCACACCCCTCATATCCTTTCATCTGCTTCACCTTAGCCTCTCAATGGCAAGGTTAAGAGCGACATTTACCTATTACAGTGGACTTTCATAGTCAAACCCTCTTGTGTGAGCCCCCCTTGTTTGGCTATAGAGTGTGCTGTTTGATATTCATTGATTGATTGATTGCTTCATATGCACCTGTTTGCTTATATGTTGTGCATTTATCATCATCAATTGCCATTAATGCATGATCATCTCATTTGTCTTTGTGATGCTATCATTGTTGTTTACCCATTGAGGACAATTGTAAGTCCATTTCTTTGGCCATTGCTCCTGTGATATGGAAGGATAGAGTGTAAGACCGCATTGGTCACTCATATCTTCTGTTTTATCTGTTTGTATGTGAGGATACAGTTATAAGTCCCTGTAAGTTGGCATCTGTTGTCCTGTGATCATAATTTGTTCTATCTGTTTGAATGTGAGGTTGCAGTTATAAGTCCCTGTAAGTTGGCATCTGCTTTTCCTATGATCATAATTTGTTCTATCTGTTTGTATGTGAGGTTGCAATTGTAAGTCCCTGTAAGTTGGCATTTGCTTTCCTATGATCACATGTTGCTTTGTTTGTTTGTATGTGAGGATACAACTGTAAGTCCCTGCAAGTTGGCATTTGTATTCCTAGGACCATACTGTGGAGGTTAGAGTAAGCCCAGATAGATTGGCATCTGACATCCATGTCTTGCTTTTGTTTGTTTATGTGAGGTTGCAACTGTAAGTCCCTGCAAGTTGGCATTTGCTTTCCTATGATCATATGTTGGATATTGGTATAAGTCCAGACAGATTGGCATCCGGTATCCAAGTTTCATTTTGTTTTAGGAGATTAGTGTAAGACCATTGAGTGGCATCTGATATCCATTTTTATTTTAGGAGACTGGTGTAAATCCATCTATTGGTATCCGGTATCCACCTTTTTTTCTTTGTTTGAGGAGATTAGTGTAAGACCATTGAGTGGCCTCTGATATCCCGTTTTGTTTTAGGAGATTGGTATAAGACCAGTGATTGGCATCCGGTATCCGCTTTTCTGCTTTGTTTGTTTGTTATTACCCATTTCCATTCCAAAGGACACACTTGAGTCATCTCCTATATGATTTCAAGAAGTGAACCTTCTAAGAAGTTTTATAATCCATCTTCATCCATTCATCATTCATTATGTCCTAAACCTTTTCACACAATACCTTTCAAATTTGACATAAGTGTTGTGCAAACATCTTCATGTTTTCTAACTAAAAACCTGGACCCAAGTCCTTGACTTTTTTCAAACTCATTTTCATAACACTTCTTTCAAATCAATCTTAATCATACTTTGACTTTATTTTCATAATCACAATCAATTAACTTCACTCATTCACTTGTTTTGGCTTTGTCCATGGTTAATCTTTTCACATTAGCCATAGGTTTCAATTATCATTGTGGTTGATGTAAATCTTGCCTATCCTTAGTGAGTCGACAGTAAGACTTCCGTACTGAAAACAGGGCTAACCCCTCTAGTACGTCGAAGCTATCCTCGCATGGTGGATGTTGTTTTTGGTCGAGTGTTCTCCCATTGATAATGAAAAGCCTCAGTGCTATTGTTTAAAACTGAATCCACCAACTTTTGGAAACCTTTTAGCCGAACTACGGCGTTTTGATCCTTACCTTTGACGGAAGGTACGTAGGCAGCGGGTTCATCCGTTCAAACCCAATAACCCAATAAAAAATTGTATATTCTTTTCTCACCATCCCAATCATGTTTGCACAATCTTTATGTCATAACAAATAACAATTTTTTACAACAAGTGTGAAAAGGGCTCCCTAGGAGTACCTAGGACGTAGTGGGTGCCTAACACCTTCCCATTGCGTAATTTACCCCTTACCCAGACTCTCTGATCTTTTTATTAGTTTTCGACGTGTAAAACTTCTTAGGCTTTTGTTCGCTTTTTAGCCAGTCCTTTGGATAAATAAAAGTGCGGTGGCGACTCGAAATTTCAATGTATCTCTTGCTTATGATTTAATCGATAGATCATATAGCGACGAATACACCGCTACAGAAAAGTGGCGACTCTGCTGGGGAAGATCAACAGAAAAGTGGCGACTCTGCTGGGGAGATCGAACTCACCAGAATCCTTGGTGGTATTGCCTACTTTTCACCCTTGTTGTGCTATATTATCATTTGTTATATGACATATTTTTGTACAATTTGGGATCACTGTATTGATTGTAATGTGTGAATTGCTTGATATACATTTGCTGTTTGCTTTGGTGATCCGTGAGATGAGTTCTGTACCCGAACTCGAGTGCTCTCTAGGATAGGAGAATGGCATAGTCTTGTTGACTGGTGTGGAGTATTCCTTAGCCAGTTGACTTGCGAGTCCATTCACTTGGTGGAGGTCATGTTGATTTAGTAATGTCACACAAGTTATTTGTGGTTAGGCATTATTCTTTCAATCATGTTCCGCAGAAGCCAAGGACCTTAGTTTACCAAACCCATCTTGGCCTATTTTTAGGACCGTAGTGCGGAGGTCGTTCAGATGTCAGTTCTGATACGATTGTTACGCGATACTACACTCATAAGAGTTTCTCTTGAGAATATTCTTGGAATACGAGTATTCGTTCCTCCGATAATATTCGAAAGATGGAACGATGATTATGGGAACCTCTGATAGAACATGTCTGGCAGGTTTAAACCCTAGTACACTCCCTTTGGGTGGTTCTTAACCGAGACTCCATGCTCGTGACTCTCAACAAACCCATGATTCGTGGTTGAGTCGTTCAAACATTGTTAATATCAATGGATCCCGGATCAGGTGTAAAACCTAAGATCCATCAAAGCGGCTGGTTGATATTAAGGATGTTTGAACCGGTTCATGTACCGTTAATATCAATGGAACTTGGGTGTCGATAAGGTGAAAACCTAAATCCACCAAAATGGATGATTGATATTAGGGATACATAGAGCTTTCCCACGACCTTTGTTTGGTGTGCTTTGCTTGATCCTTGAGTGTGTTTGTTGCATTCATGCATTCACGCATTCATCCGCATTCATGTCATCAGAAAAAGAAAATTTTCAAGGAACTCAAAGGAGTTTATTTGCAAAAATTTTCAAAAAAATGAAAAAAACCGGAATTTTTTTTTTCACCTGGTATCTGATGAGATATTCTCACATATGATCAAAATGTTAAAATTTCAAAGTTTGCAAATAAAACCCTCGGGTTCCTTTGATATAAAAAACAAGCATATGCATAAACACTTCATGCATCATTTGCATAAGCAGGTGTTTTGTTTCGGTCTCCCGTCCTGTGGTCTGACCCTGCGATCTTCATTTATTTTGAAGACGCACTTTGCCGGTATTATACCAGAGCCATATCTGCCAGATTGATGGATCAGATTGAGCAAGAGAGTTGTGAACTCAGAGGAGGAATTTGCCAGACCAAATACTTTTAATGGATTTATTCCTGTTGATGGATTTATTCCTGTTGATGGATTTATTCCTGGTTAACCGATCCCGAGCTGGCATTGGCCACTGTTCTGGGGCACTTAAGGAGCAAGGTTTGTTTGCAAGTGGAGGATTCATCCATGCTGATCAACCTGAAGAAGAAGAGGCTGCTGCTATCTTTGAAGATGATGCAGAAGATTTGAACAATTTCATCATACCTGGTGGTGTCTGCCACAATTGGGTCGCTGTGGATGTTCCTACGGTCATTCATAAGTCAGCGTGATTGTTCACTCTGTTTGAAACCCTTCTCCCATGCCAAAAGGAGAAGTGATGACATTGTTGGCAAAGCATTTAATACAATGATGTTTTCATTCAATTAATGCATTGTCAAACATTTGTTTTTCCATTTGTTTTCACTTTTTGCTTTTTGCATGAAATCAGTGATCACAAAAAACCATGAAAAACAAAAACAGCATTTTTCATCTGCATAAATGATTTGCCTGTTTAAATTCAAAAGCTTTTCATTATCCAGAATCATTATGCAGGGATTTCTAAACCCATTGAACATAATGATCCAACGCCATCTCCCAATCTTGAAGTCCTTGTATCTGAGGCAGAGGAAGATGATGTTGAAGGGGATTCCTGACGAGATTACCCGCCTTCTTGAGCACGAAAGGAAGCTCATTCAGCTGTATCATGAGAATCAGCAGAACAGTCAAACTGGGGCATTGCAAATGCAATCAAAACAAAATTAAAAAAAAAAAAAAAAAAAAAAAAAAAGAGGGTGAAAAAAAAAAATAAGAAAAATCAAAAATCAGGAAAATTTTTCAAAATTTTTCCAAAAGAAAAAAGAAAAATTATACCCTCAAGTCCCTAGTTGACTGATGCTGAATGGATTCAGAGTCGTTATGACCAGTTGAATTTGATCGAAGAGAAGCGGTTGACTGCCATGTGCCATGGTCAGTTATATCAGCAAAGAATGAAGAAAGCATTCGATAAGAAGGTCAAGCCTCGTGTGTTCCGAGAAGGTGACCTTGTGCTCAAGAAAGTTTTGTCTTTCGCGCCCGATTCCAGGGGCAAGTGGACTCCAAACTACGAGGGTCCATATGTTGTCAAGAGAGCCTTTTCAGGCGGTGCTTTGATGCTTACAACAATGGATGGGGAGGATTTCACTCGTCCTGTGAATTCAGATGCAGTTAAGAGATACTTTGCCTAGAAAAAAAGTATATGCAAATGAAAAAAGAACAGAATAGCTCGCTAAGTTGAAAACCCGAAAGGGCGGCTTAGGCAAAAATGAGCGTCTCGGTGGAGAACCCGCAAGGGTAATCCAGGCAAAAATTAGAGACTTGAAAAAAAAGAGATATATTTGCATCCCGCTAGATTGAGTACCTCACCCTGGGGCAATCTAGGCAAAAATTAGGGATTTGGCAAGTAACTGCATCCTGACAAGACTTTCTGGTATCAGTCGTCATTTCGTCAGAAGATTCTCGATTCGTCGTCAACCGAAGCTTCGGATACATCGAGATTCAAATTGGTAGAGAAAGGATCATTATGTTCAATGTAGCCCTCTTCCAATATATATCACTGATTTCAAATTTGTACAGATCTATGGAGTCTTGCCATTTGCAGACTACCATTCTATCAAATCAATTTGAGCTTTTTATCCAATTTATTTGCACTCTTATTTGTTTCAATTCAACAAATGTTTTGCATGTTTTAGATTGATAAAATATCATTGTTTTAAACAAATCAAATTTTTTCAAATTTTTTGTTTTAAACAAAAGTGAACATTCACAAGATTGAAAGGATACTCAGGAATATCTCAGTGCTCTCCCGAGGGTGGCATGATTTCCAACAGGTAAGACATTGGTTCATATTCCTGGTTTGGTTGTATCTTCTTTCTCCAGATCTTTGTTGAGGTTGTTCCTCAGCAGAGGTGTTGTTGGGGCTGTTCCCCAGTATAGTCGCAGCAGAGTGTTGTTGAGAACTTCGTTTTCTCCAGCAGCGGTTTCCCCAGCATGGGTGTTTTCCTTATAGAAGTTTCGGTGGTTGATGGTTTGTCATCTTGGTGCCCCGTCACTTTCTCCAGTGGGTCGTATGCCCCAGACTTTATTTGTCTCCTCAGCACAGTCATGAGTATAGCCATTGACTGATACTCCCCTCTGAGTCGCGAGTAGAACTGTTGATTGATATCCCCACCAGGGTTGCAAGTGGAGTTGTTACCGCTTTTCCCCATGCAGTGTGCCAGCAGGAACTGTCTGTTTCCTCAGCATGATCGCTTTCTTTTTGAAGACTCGGTAAGTCAGTGGTTTGATACCCGGTACTTTACCCTTTCCCCGGCGAAGTCGTCTGTGGAATTGTTGCTATCTCTCCGTCAGAATTATTCTCCTCAGCAGAGCAGGATTTATTTTCCTATTCATTGGTTGATTTGGGTTGACATCCCAGTATTGCAACCATCTTTTCCTCAGCTTAGTCTGCAGAGTGTTTGTTGCGGCAGTTTCGCCTGTTGAATACTCCTTCAATCCCCAGTATGGTTGGATGATGGCTCTAGCCTCCAGTGAACGGATTTGATTTCCTGACTGTTTGTGATCCCCAGTAGAGTGGCTTATATTGCAGAATCTACTTGTTGTGATCAGTTTGCTTTGTATATTCTCCCCAAGTGGAGTGGTTTGTTGCAGAATCTGCTTGTTTGATCTGTCCTCCCTCAGTGGTTTGTTCCCAAGAGAGTAGCCGACAGTTTTCCCCAATAGAGTTGCTTATGCAGTTAGATTCTATTTGGATGATATCATTCTCCCTCAGTGGGTTGTTCCCCAGCGGAGTTATATGGAGTTTGCTTCTACAGCAGTTCTTGCTCGTGCTTATGCACCCCCTTTGTTTCTCAGTTGACACTGGGATCCCCTGCAGATATATTTTGGGACCTCTCTTGTTCCCTTACAGATTCGTCTTGGTGGCTGCTTCTGCCCGTTGTGACTTTCTGTACCCTGATTGGGTTGTTTCCCGATATCTCTGATTCTCTGCTTCTTCAGCAGTACCTGCAGATCTTTGCTCTTCAGCATGTAGATCTCCGCAGATTGGCTCTCCAGTTGGTTTTTCCCCTGGAAGTATAATACCGGACGTTCAGTTCCCGGACCTGTTGTGTTAGAACTGTCTGTTTCGTCAGCATTCATCAAACATAAATCACGCATATTCATGCATATTCATAAACATTCAGATATTCATGTCGCATTTCTCGCCATGTATCCTTTGTTTGTCGTGTCTCCTGCTATGGTGATATAGATCTCTTTACAGATCTCCCCAAGCAGATGTCGGGTGTTAAAATCTCTCCATATAGAGTCAACCCCATAAGCAGAAAATGTTGTCTTTCCTTCTGCAGTTCCCCACTGAGATATATCCTCGTGGATGACGGTTTCTTCCGTTTCCTCCCAACACATATATTGGGATAGATTTTCCTATTTGAGTTATATCCTCATTAGGACGTGTCTTGATTCAGTCCGTCTTTTCGGATTATTCCCGAATTGGCTATTTGTCAAAAGTCTTGTGCTTCCCAGTGGGTTGTTCCCCCAGCGGAATGTTTTTGGGCCTCTACCCTCATAACTGGTAGTTATAAGTCCTACTTTTCCTGGCTTTCTTAACAGAATTTGTGGTTATACACCTTTTATTCTCCAGCCAGAGTTTTTTGGTTTTCTACCTACTACCTGGTAGTTGTAAAATCCTATTTTCCTGCTCTTCAGCAGTTTGTGGTTTGTTATAACCCTATTTTGGTTTCCCGTGCGGATTTGTGATTTGTTCTATCCCCACGCGGGGTTTTTGGTCTTCTACCCCGTATTCGGTAGATGTAAACCCTAATTTTGTGGTTATCTTCATCTAGTCTTTGATGTTGATTTTCCTTTGCTTGTATAAGTTGCTCAGATCAGCACTTATATCCCTAGCAAGTTTTTGTGGATAATTGCCGTATGCTAGCAATTTTATCCCCAGTGGGTCTTTTCACCGTTTGCTAGTGATTTGTTCCCCGGATCATTGGTTGTTTACCAGTGCATCCCCAGCTAGGCCCTGTGGATAATTGCCGGATGCTTGCAATTTATCCTCAGCAGAACGCCTTTCATTTACCCTTTTGTCGGTAATGTCTGTTGCTCCTTTTGATTGGTTATCATTATATACCTAGTTTGGTATCCCGATGCCTTTCTTTTCGGTTGATTTATCCTTTATTAACCCAGTAACCGGTTGTGGATAATCTTCCTTTTCGAGTATATTATTCACGGTCTGCCGGTAATGAATAATATATCTCATGCACTCTTCAGTCAAAGCCTTTTGCGTTTCCCCGGTCGAGTAAGATTCGTCATTTTCCCTTTGTGGAGTCGAGTATTTCTTGTTGTTGGATAATTGCCGGATGCTTGCAATTTATCCCTTTGAGTTGTCTTTCGTTTACCCGGATGCTTGGTATCGATTGTCTCTCTATTGTGGTTAGTCACCTATTATATACCCAGTAACCGGTATCTCTGGTGTCTTTTCCTTTCGAGTGTATTATTCACGGTCTGCCGGTAATGAATAATATATCTCATGCGCTCTTTAGTTGGAATCCTTTGTTGATTTTCCCCAACTGAGCAAGATTCGTATTCTTTGTAGAATCGAATATCCATCCTTTAACCAGTTTGTGTTTGGATGATGAGTGTTTTGGAAGTGGAATCCAATTCACGTTTCGGTAAATCACCTATTATATACCCAGTAACCGGTATCTCTGGTGTTTCTTACCATGCGAGTTTATTATCTACGTTCTGACGGTAATAGATAATATATCTCATGCGAGTATTCTTATCCACGGTCTGCCGGTAATGGATATTATATCTCATGCACTCTTTGGGTTTGTGTCCCCATTTGAGTAAGATTCGTTTTCCCGTTGTGGATTCGAATGCCCATCCTGTAAGTCGATTTGCTTTTTCAAGCCCTCCTTTCGGATGATGAGTGTTTTGGAAGTGAAAACCAATTCACGATTTCGGATTTTATCCTATAAACAACCCAGTAACCGGTTCAGGATAATTTTCCTTTCGAGTATATTATTCACGGTCTGCCGGTAATGAATAATATGTCTCATCTGAGTATTCTATCCACGTTCTGACGGTAATGGATATTATATCTCGTTCACTCTTGGGTCAATCCTTTGTTGTTTTCCCCTCAGAGTAAGATTCATTTTCCTTGTGGAATTGAATGTCCATCCTAAAAAGTCTGCTGTTCTAGCTTTCTTCAGGATGATGTGTGTCTTGGCATATATACCAATTCACGTTTCGGTCGGTCACCTATTATATACCCAGTAACCGGTATCCTTGGTGTTCCCTCCTGAGTTTGTTACCCTTATACCGGTAACACCTCATTTTGCTTGTTACTTCCCCAGTGGAGTTTTCTTTTGCTTCTCCTCAGGAGTCAGCTTGTGTCTCTCCAATGGATTTATTTTCCTTTGGAATCTTTCTTTTCCCCAGTGTGAGTCCTTCACTCCCCAGTGATTTTTCCAGTCTGTTTTCTGTTCTTCCTCAGTTCAGAGTCGTGTTTTGTTCACGTTATGTCAATTTTGTCTTCCCCAGTTTGGAGTCGTGTCTTGTTCACGCATTTCCATTTCTTTTATTATCCCCAATTAGAGTCTTGTCAGAGTCTCTGTTCCTGGCGAGTGTGTTACTCCGATGGATCGTCTTTTCTTCTGTGGGAATCATATTCCCCACAGAATTTGTGTCTTTTGCATGCATACATTCGCATCATGAGGTCTCTTAGGGACCAAAATTTGTCTCATTACTGTTATTTAAGCCCATTCTACCGCGTCGAGATGAAGATTTCTAAACTTCACTTCTCCGGCTAGAATGACCTTAAATAGGGGCATCTGTAAGACCCCAATTTTGGGCCCTAAGATCCCTCATGGCCCATATCATATCATATCATGGCCTCAAGGATCACTGCATGCCCTAGCTCCCCTCCTAGTGGGTAGGTCGCCTTGTGAGTTGATTCTTGATCACCAGGCATACTTTGCATTTGTATATCTTTGCCTTTCATATGTTTATCATTCCCAAGTACAAAAATATTGTCAGTCTAACCTTGTTGCTTGCAGTTGAAGCATTCATCAGCAATTAGGTCAAAGACAGTCAACAGTCAGTCAAAGCAATGGATGGTGGCCATTCTTGTGGAATTTGGGCACCATGATCAATAGTCAAGAGTTCATACAACTTGGGACATCATTTGAAGTCAAGTTCTCAAGGAATTAGGGTTTGGAATTCATCAGAAGTGGTTCAATCATGCAAAACCCTAGAAAAGTCAAACTTGGTCAACTGTTGATTTAATCAGTGATTTGATGGATGGAATTGATTTGAAGGAGCTCATTCATGCTCATATAAGCCTCATATATCATGCCAAACCTCATCATGGAAGAAAATCAAGTCAAACAGAAAATTTCCAGAAATAGAAAGTGGACCTGTAATTTCAACTGCCAAAAATGGAAACTTCTTGATCCTCAACTTACATCATGATACAAGCTTCAAATGAATTTTTGCCCAACATGAAAGTTGAAGATCTTGTTCTCCCATTTTCAAAAAGTCCAAGAACTCTCAAATCCCATGTGTGGTTATCAAGATATGATCAATTCAATTTCAAAAATTTGTGAACTTCAAAGAGCCATATCTCATGAACCATAAGGCCAAATTTGGTGGGGTTTTTTCCTACAAACCACATTTTTCCTCCTCTTTCCAAAAATATAAATTTCATGAACCAAAACCTTGCCAATCAAAATGGCATTTTTTGACTTGTTTCATTTAAAAATCAAGTTTGACCAATAGTTGACTTTTTGATTCTTTGATTTTTTCTCACTTTGGCCAATTGGGATTTGTTTCATATGGTATTTGAAACATGCTCCAAGTCCAAGTTTGTGTTCATGCTATCACCATGCTACCATTTTGACCAAAAGGTGCAAACTTGTTAATTTTGCAATTGGCTTCATTAAGTAAAAGCAAGGTTAGCAATTTATGTACAGACCAAAAACAGCAAGAAGATTGGTCATATGCAGCCTGTACCAAGCCCAGCTCGTGCAACTTACACCCTCCATATACACTTATGCAAAATTAGCAAATGGTCATTTTCACTTCATTTTAGCAAAAGCATGATTATCATTTGGATTAGCAATGCTAAACAGTGATATAAAAGCTCATTCTCAGCATTTTGCAACCCTAGAAACCAACTGCAGCCAAAAACACAACAGAAAAATTCTTTGCTCTCATTTTCCATTCTTGCTCGATTTGGATATTTCTGCTCAAGTCTTCAAAAGCCCTCGAGCAAGCTTGCATTTCTTCATCATCCATCATCATTGTGAGCTGCTTCCAAGTATAAAATCCCAGCTGAAACTCCACTTTCGAACTCTGTTTTTCTCATGGACCTGAAATGGTGAATTGATATTTAAAGGGTTATAAGCTTTACTGAGCTGGTTTTCTTCAAGTGTTCAACATCTCCAAGCATTGTGGATACCTGTTTGTGCCTGCATCACTCAAAACACTACTGCTTCCTCCATTTCTTCATAACCAAGTAAAAATCTCGATCTCTTCATTCTCTATGCCATGCCATGTTTTAGCTAGTTTGTGTTGTGCTGATTTTCATGAACTTTAAATGGTTTGAAATGGTTGAGTTATGTGGAAGAAATCTGATGTTAAAGTGTCATGTGCAAAGTTGTTTTTGTATGATTCTTTTGCTTTAGCTCGATTTGTTGATTATGGCTGCTAGAATATGCATGAGTGATGTCTGTTTGTCATGTTGGTGGGTGTAGTTTCATTTTCTGGGCATGTTTGTTCTTGATGATTTTGCATGATGATGATGATACTCTGCTGTTTTAACCCCTTGTCCTGTCCAGAATTTTCCCAGAATCATGTCCAATATGCAATGGTTATCTGTTGCATGAACATTCTGACTGTGTTGCCATGTGGATTGTATGATTTCGTGTGAATTTGTGTTGCTATGATGAAGTTGAATTCGATACCCTGCTGTTAAACCCTAGGGTTTATGTTGAACCCAGAATTTGATGCTCATTGGCCCGTGTACTGTTCCATTGGGAACTGGCCAATCACAACATTTCCCGTGTCCCTTCAAAACGGGGCGTTTTGATTAATGAGATGTTTATTTACAAAATTGCCACTGTTGACCCTTGTTTGACTTGTCTTCCATGCTATTTTGCTCATGTTGTCTCATTTGTTTCATCAACTTACAAAATTCCTAACTCATTCATTATTCATCCAAAAATCATGAAAATTTTTCCATCATCTTCACATGGATGTCTAGTATTTGATTATGATTTTTAATTAATTTTTCATTGGCTGGATTTTAATTGGTAATTGGTTTCCTAACATGTATGCATAATTGATACATGTTGCCATTCCTTTTGTGAAATTGTCATGATGTATCCATTGCCCCTGAAACTTTTTGTGGTGAAACTAGACTCATTTACCTTTGTTTCCATATAGAGTTTATGCATTTCTCATATGTGGTTTGTGAGTTACAAATTTTTGAAGTGAGGTGTTGCATTTGGTGCTACATGAATGATATGCATTTTCCCAATTTTTGTTCACATGCTTCCTCTTATCCAAATGACCCCAAATTTTGCATGAATGATCTCTTACATGTCTAGTTTGTGTATGAATTTTCTGGGATTTAATCATGCTGTTTTCCATTTGATTGTGAATTTTCTTCCCTGCCTAGTCAAATGTTGACTTTTTGTGCTACACATTGCCATTTCATTTGGGAAATCCTCATACCATATTGAATGATCATGAAATTTCATATATGATAACTAGACATCTTGAGCTTTGCATTGGTGTTAATCTCATTCATTTCTCATCTGTTTTCAATTTGATATGATTTTTTGAAGATGACACATGTTTTGTTGACTTCTTTGTGCACACTTGAAAATGTGTTGACTTCCTGATTTTAATTGACCATCTTCCCATGATCCAATTGAGCTGAAATTTCATATGCATGCTATTATATGGATTGTGATGAAGTATGAATTATTTCATAATTTTTGGAATTGTTTATGATTGCTTTTGAGCTTGGTCTTGCTGTTGACCTCTATGTGCTCTCATTTGCCATGTTTTGCCTTCTTTGGTCTATAAAATGATGTTGATGCATGATATAAACTTGAAACCAATTGTGCTTGCTTCTTAAATGTTTGAACTTGACTTTGGTTGACTATTGTTTGCTGTTTTGACTTCCCCTTTTGTTTTTGACCCTAGGCTTGTCCTAGTAGTCTTTTGGACTTATGTTGAGTTCATTGTTTTAGGTTAAGCATCAATGCTTCAAAGAAACCATGCCAATTTGTTTGAGCTTGATTATATCATGTGCTAACCTTTGTTTTGTAGGTGTGACTCATGTGACTTGAGTCTTGTGCTTTGCACATTGGTCCCTCTGATTTATCTGTTTTGACTACTTCATGTTGCTTTAACTGTTGAACTGTGTACTGATTTGTGTGACTATTTCAGGTACCATTTAGTTGCTTAAGTTCTTTGAACTTGCTTGCTTTGCTATTTAGCAATTTGCTTTGAGGTAATCCCTCTTTCTTCATGTAGTCTGGAGACCCGGCCTGTTATTTGGCCGGGCAAACTGTCTGAAGTCCTCCTTAAGAGGCAATGCTTGTGTGTGTTTATATTTGTCCCAAGCAGGAAAAGTCCTTCAAATAAGGCAATTGGTAGATCAAAGGGATAAGCAACCTATCCCCTACTATTCAGTGAGTCCTCTCCTTGCTCCCATTACATGGTTGAAGCATTGAGATAAAAACCCAAAATCTATCGAGTCAATAATGTGGAAAGAGCTCCATCTTTCTGAGCTCCCACACTTTCTGATATGCTCTCCCTGATCAGGGATAGAAGCAATGAGGCACACCCCTCATATCCTTTCATCTGCTTCACCTTAGCCTCTCAATGGCAAGGTTAAGAGCGACATTTACCTATTACAGTGGACTTTCATAGTCAAACCCTCTTGTGTGAGCCCCCCTTGTTTGGCTATAGAGTGTGCTGTTTGATATTCATTGATTGATTGATTGCTTCATATGCACCTGTTTGCTTATATGTTGTGCATTTATCATCATCAATTGCCATTAATGCATGATCATCTCATTTGTCTTTGTGATGCTATCATTGTTGTTTACCCATTGAGGACAATTGTAAGTCCATTTCTTTGGCCATTGCTCCTGTGATATGGAAGGATAGAGTGTAAGACCGCATTGGTCACTCATATCTTCTGTTTTATCTGTTTGTATGTGAGGATACAGTTATAAGTCCCTGTAAGTTGGCATCTGTTGTCCTGTGATCATAATTTGTTCTATCTGTTTGAATGTGAGGTTGCAGTTATAAGTCCCTGTAAGTTGGCATCTGCTTTTCCTATGATCATAATTTGTTCTATCTGTTTGTATGTGAGGTTGCAATTGTAAGTCCCTGTAAGTTGGCATTTGCTTTCCTATGATCACATGTTGCTTTGTTTGTTTGTATGTGAGGATACAACTGTAAGTCCCTGCAAGTTGGCATTTGTATTCCTAGGACCATACTGTGGAGGTTAGAGTAAGCCCAGATAGATTGGCATCTGACATCCATGTCTTGCTTTTGTTTGTTTATGTGAGGTTGCAACTGTAAGTCCCTGCAAGTTGGCATTTGCTTTCCTATGATCATATGTTGGATATTGGTATAAGTCCAGACAGATTGGCATCCGGTATCCAAGTTTCATTTTGTTTTAGGAGATTAGTGTAAGACCATTGAGTGGCATCTGATATCCATTTTTATTTTAGGAGACTGGTGTAAATCCATCTATTGGTATCCGGTATCCACCTTTTTTTCTTTGTTTGAGGAGATTAGTGTAAGACCATTGAGTGGCCTCTGATATCCCGTTTTGTTTTAGGAGATTGGTATAAGACCAGTGATTGGCATCCGGTATCCGCTTTTCTGCTTTGTTTGTTTGTTATTACCCATTTCCATTCCAAAGGACACACTTGAGTCATCTCCTATATGATTTCAAGAGGTGAACCTTCTAAGAAGTTTTATAATCCATCTTCATCCATTCATCATTCATTATGTCCTAAACCTTTTCACACAATACCTTTCAAATTTGACATAAGTGTTGTGCAAACATCTTCATGTTTTCTAACTAAAAACCTGGACCCAAGTCCTTGACTTTTTTCAAACTCATTTTCATAACACTTCTTTCAAATCAATCTTAATCATACTTTGACTTTATTTTCATAATCACAATCAATTAACTTCACTCATTCACTTGTTTTGGCTTTGTCCATGGTTAATCTTTTCACATTAGCCATAGGTTTCAATTATCATTGTGGTTGATGTAAATCTTGCCTATCCTTAGTGAGTCGACAGTAAGACTTCCGTACTGAAAACAGGGCTAACCCCTCTAGTACGTCGAAGCTATCCTCGCATGGTGGATGTTGTTTTTGGTCGAGTGTTCTCCCATTGATAATGAAAAGCCTCAGTGCTATTGTTTAAAACTGAATCCACCAACTTTTGGAAACCTTTTAGCCGAACTACGGCGTTTTGATCCTTACCTTTGACGGTAGGTACGTAGGCAGCGGGTTCATCCGTTCAAACCCAATAACCCAATAAAAAATTGTATATTCTTTTCTCACCATCCCAATCATGTTTGCACAATCTTTATGTCATAACAAATAACAATTTTTTACAACAAGTGTGAAAAGGGCTCCCTAGGAGTACCTAGGACGTAGTGGGTGCCTAACACCTTCCCATTGCGTAATTTACCCCTTACCCAGACTCTCTGATCTTTCTATTAGTTTTCTACGTGTAAAACTTCTTAGGCTTTTGTTCGCTTTTTAGCCAGTCCTTTGGATAAATAAAAGTGCGGTGGCGACTCGAAAATCATTGTATCTCTTGCTTATGATTTAATCAATAAATCATATAGCGACGAATACACCGCTACATAGTAAAGTATTGGAATGAAGTCCCCAATATTACCGTGATGCGCTTGGATAGACCGGCTCATGTGTTTGCAGTTGAAGAAGTGAAAGATGATAAGCCATGGTATTATTATATCAAGTGTTTCCTTCAGAATCAAACTTACCCGCCTAGGGCATCTGTCAAAGATAAGAAGACTTTGAGGAGATTATCTGGCAATTTCTACCTTAATGGTGATGTGCTTTACAAGAGAAATTTCGACATGGTTTTTCTCAGATGCGTGGATAGACACGAAGCAGACCTGTTGATGACTGAAGTCCATGAGGGTTCATTTGGTACTCATTCCAATGGAAAGCCATGGCAAAAAAGATGTTGAGAGCAGGCTACTATTGGCTGACAATGGAGTCTGACTGCTGCAAATATGTGAAGAAATGCCACAAGTGTCAGATTTATACGGATAAGATTCATATTCCCCCGACACTTCTGAATGTTATTTCCTCACCATGGCATTTCTCCATGTGGGGAATTGACATGATTGGTATGATTGAACCTAAGGCGTCGAACGGTCACCGTTTTATTCTCGTAGCCATTGATTACTTCACTAAGTGGGTTGAAACGGTATCGTATGCGAATGTGACCAGGCAGGTGGTTGTGAAGTTTATCAAGAACCAACTCATATGCCGATATGGTGTGCTAGACAAGATCATTACTGATAATGGATCTAACTGGAACAATACGATGATGAAAGAGTTGTGTAGTGAGTTCAAGATTGCACATCATAATTCTTCTCCCTATAGACCCAAGATGAATGGGCTGTTGAAGCTGCTAACAAGAACATCAAGAAGATTATTCAGAAGATGGTTGTTACATACAAAGATTGGCATGAGATGCTACCATTTGCTTTACATGGTTATCGTACAAATGTTTGTACTTCAATAGGGGCAACCCCTTTCTCTCTTGTATATGGCATGGAGGTTGTGCTCCCCGTAGAGGTCGAGATCCCATCAATGAGAGTCTTGATGGAAGCGAAGTTGATTGAGCCTGAATGGGTTCAGAGTTGTTATGACCATTTGAACTTGATTGAAGAAAAGAGATGGACTGCCATGTGCCATGGTCAGTTATATCAACAAAGGATGAAGAAAGCCTTTGACAAGAAGGTCAAGCCTCCTGTGTTCCGAGAAGGTGACTTCGTGCTCAAGAAAGTCTTATCTTTCGCGCCCGATTCCAGGGGCAAGTGGACTCCAAACTATAAAGGTCCATATGTTGTTAAGAGAGCCTTTTCAGGCAGCGCTTTGTTGCTTACAACTATAGATGGGGAGGATTTCACTCGTCCTGTGAATTTAGATGCAGTCAAGAAATACTTCGTCTAAAATAAAAACAGAATAGCTCGCTAAGTTGAAAACCCGAAAGGGAGGCTTAGGCAAAAATGAGCGTCTCGGTGGATTGAAAACCCGAAAGGGCGGTCCAGGCAAAAGTTAGAGACATATAAAAAAAATGATGAATATACATATCCCGCTAGATTGAGTACCTCACCCTGGGGCAATCTAAGCAAAAATTAGGGATTTGGCAAGTAACTGCATCCTGACAAGACTTTGTTCTATAACTGTCATTTGTTAGGGATTCTCGCTCAACCGTCGTCAACCGAAGCGTCAAATACAATGAATTCAGAGTTGGTGGAGAAACGGTCATTATGTTCAATGTAGCCCTTTTTCCATGTATATCACCAATTTCAAATTTGTAAAGATCCATGGAGTCTCGCCATTTGCGGACTACCATCCCATTAAATAAATTTGAGCCTTTATCCAACTCTTGGCACTCTTACTTGTTTCTGTTTAACAAATGTTTGCATGTTTTAATTGATGAGTATCATTTGTTTTAAGCAAATAAAGTTTTTATAAACTGTTTTAAACAAAATGAACATCCGCAATGACTGAAAGGATAAATGAAACGTCCTCAGTGCTTTCCCGAGGATAGTATGATTTCCAAAAGGTAAGACATTTGTTCATATTCCGGCATGCTTATTTCCTCTTCATCAGGTTTCAGTTGTTTCCCCAGCAGGAAGTTGTCCAGAAAGATTGGTGAAAGGCTTGTTCCCCTTTTCATCCCCAACATGTCACATGTTGATGAAGGATTTATTTCCGATTCGCCATCCAAGGCATTTCCTTTGAGAATGTTTCCAGTTTATCCCCAGTAGAGAAAATTGGTCTTTCTTCCCTTAGGAGAGTTTCCTCTCAAGCAGTTAGAAGGGAGTGTTTTGATTGACGTGTATATGGTTGGTGTTTGTTCCCCACGGAATTTCACATCATTCCTTGATAAGTTCCCCATTAGAGTTTCTTCTACAACTGATTTTATTGGTATTCAGCCACCTGTTCCCGAGAATTGATGAAATTCCTGGCAGTTGGAAGTTGTGACTTTGCATATCCCCAGTGGTGATCAATGTCTTCCGGTATTCGATCATCCCCACCAGAGCTGAATTCTCCTGTAGGCCTTGCCCTTCTTGTTGAGATGTTGCGCCGAATGTCCGTTCGTGGCTCTTGAGCCTGTTTGTGTTAGATATGTCTGTCTGTCAGCATTAATCATACACAAATCATGCATATACATGCATAATCATAGCATTCAGATATTCATGATTTCATTCTTTGCCATATATCTTTGCTTGTTATCTCTCGCTATTGGTGGAATGTTCTTCCCCAAGCAGATGCTCGTGTCTGATCTCTCCATATAGAGTCAGCCCCATAGGCAGAAAGTGTATATCTTTCCTTCTTTATTCCCCACTGAGTTATGTCCTTCTGGATGATTATTGTTTCAGTTTCCTCCCTAGTTGCGTATCAGGATGGAATTACTCCCCTGAGTTATATCCTCATCGAGTTGAGTCTTGTTTGATTGTGTCTTTCTAGTTTGTTCCTGGATTGACTTTCCTTTTTTGTTATCCCCTGCAGTTCCCTGTGGTTCAGTTGTCCAATTGCTCAGTAACCAGTAATTGTTCATCTTCTTCCCCAGCGGATTTGCGGATTTTAGTGGCCTTCTACCCAGTAACCAGTAGTTGTAAGTCCTATTTTTGTGGTTTTCTACCCGGTAACCGGTAGATGTAGTCCCCTCTTTGTTGGTTATCTTTACCCAGTAGCCAGTATTGATATTCTTTCGTTTTGAGTATACCACCCAGTAACCGGTGATATATCTCTTAGATAATTGCTTTTGCCAGACAAATTTTCCCTTGCGAGTCATCTTTCATTTACCCTTGTTTGGTAATGATTGTTTCTCCTTTTGATTGGTCATCATTTTATACCCAATACCAGGTATCCCGAGGTCCTTTCTTTCCGGTCGATTTATCCTTTATTAACCCAGTAACTGGTTGTGGATAATCTTCCATGCGAGTATGTTATCTACATTTTACCCATATAACAGTAGTAGATAATATATCTCATGCGCTCTTCAGTCGAAGTCTTTTTCTTCCCTAGTCGAGTAAGATTCATATTTCCTTGTGGAATCGAATGTCCATCCTGTAAGTCGAGTTTGCTTTTTCATCCCTCCTTTCGGATGATGTGTGTCTTGAATATGTTCCCAATTCACGCCTGGTTGGTAACCTATTATATACCCAGTAACCGGTATCCCTGGTGTTCCTCCCTTCTGCTCCCTATTATGACTTTTTGTCCCCTGTGGAGTCAGATTTTCCTGAGTTGAGATGTGCCTTTTGGGTCCTCCTCAGATGTTTCGGATGATTGATATCTCTCACCCTTATACCGGTCTTAGATATTCTTTCTCCCTGAGCGTGTTGTTCTCTCACCCAGTAACCGGTGTTTTGATAACATGTCTCCCTGTGAGTTTATTACCCAGTAACCGGTAATATCTCGTTGTTTCTTCCTCAGCTGAGTCCTTTGTGGATTTCCCCGTCTGAGTCCGGATTTTTATCCGATGTGTCCTTTGTGGATAGTTTTGTTGTATTGGTGTATTCCCCAATACACACATTTTTGCGTCAGCTCGATACTTTCCATTGATTTATTTCCGTGGAATCCCTTCGTGTCTCCCAGCAAGTTTTCAGGTCGTGGCCTGCTCACGCATTTTTACCTTATTTCCCCCCAGAGTCTCTATCTCCCTAGTGAGTGTATTACTGCTATGGACCTTCAGTTTCTCCCGATTTCTTTTCCTTTGTGGTAATTATTCACCATGAAGATTTTATCTTGCATGCATACATTTGCATCATGAGGTCTCTTAGGGACCAAAATTCGTCTCTTTGCTATTATTTAAGACCATTCTACCTCGTCGAGACGAAGATTTTAACCTTCATATCTCCGGCTAGAATGACCTTAAATAGGGGCATCTTTAAGACCCTAATTTTGACCCTAAGATCCCTCATGGCATCATATCATTGCTCAGTGCATTGCCTCAAGGATCATAGCGTGATTGGCTCCTTAACCCTAGGTTTGGGATTTGTGAGAGTGGTTTGAGACCACCAAGCATGCTTGTATTGTATATTATTGCTTTTCTTATTTTTAATTACTAACCAAAAGCACAAAAATATGTCACTAACTCTTTTTGTTTTGACGCTCAAGTGATCATGTGCTCCCATGCTCCTAGGAGGCTCCTAAGCTCAATGCAATGGCTAGATGAAGATGAGAAAAAGCATGACAATGGTCCAAAAATTTCCTAATCATCATATGTGTTTCCCAAGTATCTCAATTTGCCAATTTGATCAAGATAACCCAAAGGGCTTGAGGATTGATTCCCAAGGAAACCCTAATTCAACTGTGCCATGACCGTGCCTTGCTCATGAAGCAACCTCAACCTATGATCAAATTTAATCAAGGTAAGTACTTTCATTCATTATTTTATGCATATATGAGCCTATGTGAGGCCCCTCAATCATTTATTCATCAAGATTGGAAGTTTGGCCTTGAAAGTTGACCAGTTAAGTCATCTGACTAAACTGAGGATCAACTTGTGATGTGTTTGTCAAATGAAGATGACCCCAAGAGTAAAACTGTTATTAAGAACCATATGAAAAACTTTCATGTTCATCAAAAATCCATTTGAAACTCGTAAGGTCATCATTCATATCAAAACATTATAGGTCAGTTTGACTGAAACCCTAATTTTGGGTCAACTTCCTAAGGACCTAACTTCCTTAATCTTTATGATTTTGAGGTGAGACCAAATGAATTGGAAAGCTTAAGATGTCTAATTCAAATGTTATGTTGGACAAAATTTAATAATCCTAAAATAAATACATGTGATAATACAAAACATTATAGGTCATCTTGGACCTAAGTCATTGAATTTGAAAAAGTGCCCAACTTAAAATGGCCATAACATTCTCATGTAAAATCCAAATGATGCAAAATATGAGTCTAAATTGATCATCTTGAAAAGAACTACAACTTTGATGTTGGAGGTTTTCCCATTTGAAGCTTTCATCATGGAAAAAGAGGGGCTTGAAGAGGCTTGCTTTTGGTAAAAATTTTCAAAGGGTGACTTAGACATGTTTTGTGCCCAAACTTTCACAGCTAGTTTTCACTAATTTCCAAATTCCAAATGAATTTTTGCCCAACATGACTTTTGTTCCTTATTTCAAGGGCTTTCCAACCATTACTCACATTACTTTTTTGGACTTTCCATTGGTGAGTTTCGAAGAGCTCTTTCCTTATGTTCATTTTTACATCTCATGTTGAAACTTGATGTGCAAGCCAATTCCATTTCAATTACACGTCCAAATCCTTTCCATGAGGTATCAGCAAGGTGTTTCACTCATTCTTGGGCCTACTACACGCTTGCACAGGCCCATGCAAGCAAGGTTCAAATTCCATGCACACGAGGGAACCATGCTTCACAACCCTCTTCAGCTATAAATAAGAGTTCAATCTCATTCATTTCTGAACCTGGTGGAGACCTGAAGTGCTGCAGAATTGAAATCCCAACCATTAGGAAAGGAATTTTTTCAGATGTTTCTCTCTTTTTCAAACATGAAATTCAACATCATTAGTTGATTTTCAAAGCTCAATTCCTTAGCCTATCATCTCCATTACATCTCCAGAGCAAAAGCAGATCAAGATCTTGAAGAATTCGTGGCCTTAGAAGCTCCATTTCAGAGGTAGAACTTCAAACTTTTTGGATCTAGATCTTACAATTCAATGTGATTTTCTTTGGTTTGTGTGGTTTTCCGAAGTCCTCATACTTGAGGCAGGCCAGTGGTGGTCTTAATTGTTCATTTCATGCATTTCCAGTTGACACACCATGATCTTCCATCTCACATTTCTCTCAAAATAGGAAGAGTGAGGAAGATCCATGGATACAGTGGTGATGTACATCACCTGAGCTTCATTTTGATGTCCTTACTTTTTATTTTCGTTACAAATTTTTTTCCTGCGCGTGGTGGCCGGAATATGGTATCTCACCGGAGAAGATGGTGGTTTCCACCACCATCCCCACGTGTTTGTTTCCCCGCCCTTGGATCGTGTCTCAATGTTATAATCATGACCGTCCATTGTGATTACTTGATTTAATGCATTATGTTGCGCGCTTGACTTAAGTCTACCATGCGTCCTTGCCTCTGAGCCTTTGATCTATGCCACGTCAATTAATGAGTTTGATCTGGTGGCTGCGCTTTTTTCTATTATTTTTATTCTCTTTTAATTTCAGTTAATTCCTTTTATTTTCAAAAATTCATAGAAAATTTATTTGAAGTCACAAAAATATGAGACCAATGCCAAAAAATTTCTTGAAAAATCTAGTTTCATATTTTGATTTTTTAATATTTTTGTGATTTCATTTAATATTTTTTGTGAATTATTTGGTTTTTAATAGTTTTAATTCATTTTTAATTACTTTCTGATATTTGAAAAATCCAAAAATATTTTCCTAACACCTATGGATAATGATAAGTCAATGAAAAATAGTCTCATCAATTTCTTATTTGATTTGAGATTTATTTGAGATTTTAATTCATATTGTGTTATTTTTTATTGTTTTTAATTGTTTTTAAATAGTTTATGATTTCTAAAAATGTTGAGAAAATTTGTCAAAGTTTGTTTGACCATGTTAGACCTATGAGAATTTAATTGGACTTGTTGAAGTTGATTTGAATTAAATTTGAGGTTTGACCATATTTTGATCATTTTATTTTGCATTTTATTTTGCATTTTATTTTAATTCAAAAAAATACCAAAAAATTATGATTGACTTGTTGACTTGTAATCTTCATTTCTTTTCTGTTTAGCGTTGATTGATGATGACTTGGTTCACATTAGATCAATTGAGTTTGATACTTGAATTCTCTTTCCCTCCCTTTCATCTTCATCCCATTCTTTTCATCATTTGGCCAATGAGTTAATGTCTTATGGTTGGTCTTGACAAATGAGAGGTTTAACCTTCTTTGATCCAAACCAAACTCAACTTGATCCAAGATCAAGTAAGTTGTTTTGTGTCCAAGATAGGTTGCTTCTTGGTCAAGCAAAAAACCTAAAGTACATACAAGGCCCTTCCCCTTTTATTTTGGCATGGCAAGTTTGTGGAGCTTGGCTTACTAGTCATAATCTCTAACTTGTGTTTATTTGCCTATAGTTTTTTTGACCGGCCTCAGATAGGTGTGACTACTACATTAGTCCACTTACGATTGCTTAACATAGCGCTGCATTGTCTTATGACAAACTAACATAACCACACTAATTACTAAATTTAATTTGAGCATTTAATTTCTTGCCCTTTACTTTAATGCCATCTATTACTTGCTCATTTATTCATTTTGCTTTTCATTTTGCTCACTTGAGCACATATTTTATGTTTATGTCATTTTTCTTTTGCTCATTTGAGTTCATTATTGTATATAAATATATTGTTGTCTTGTGATTGTTTTGTCTTTGTTTTGTGTGAACCTAATGCAAAAAGGAGAAAGGACTTAGAATTAGGACATACCCATGCTTAAAAGAGTTCAAGAGCAACTAGGCCTCATGCCTTTAGAATGCTAAACTTGTTGAAGAGCAACTAGGCCTCATGCCTTTAGAATGCTAAACTTGTTGAAGAGCAACTAGGCCTCATGCCTTTAGAATGCTAAATTTCAAAGTTGACTTTAAAGGACATCTCATCTAAACTTATTCTTTGTCCATTCCCCTTATTGTGTTGTGAGCTTTTTGATGTTTGCTATTGTGTGATAGGGATTCCATCTTGAGATAGTAAAGAGCATCATTGTCATGGGTAGCCAAGTTAAAAGAGACAAGCCAAATGGAGACCCTAGGAGCTTGAATCCAAATTGTTTGATTGCTTGAGTGTATGCTAAGTCCAAAAGAAAGGAGCATCTTGAATCATCTCTATGATTTCAAGAAAAGGAACTCCAAGGGTTTATCTTTCCTCTCTTATCTTTGTATGCTTTAGGACTAGCCCTTATCTTCTTCTCTCCACTCTAACCCAAAGCCAAAATCATTTTCAAAACTTTGACATTGTTTTGAAACTAGAAACCTAGGCCTTATGCCTTTGACCTTTTCAAAATCGTTTCATTAATACTCATTGTGAATGAATCTTAATCCAACTTTGACTTCATTTTGTAAATAAATTAACTTGTAAATATAACTCATTTCAAGTTGTTTTTGTGGTTCCAATGGCCACCTTTGTTAAAACCTTTTCATAAAACATTAGTCATAGGTTTGAGTTATCATAGTGGTTGATGTAAATCTCACCTTATCCTTAGTGATTGGATTATAAGTCTTCCATACTTATTATAGGGTTAACCCCTCACTAGTATGTTGAAGCTTTCCTCATGTGGTGGATTATTGGTTTAGGTTGAGTTTTCTCCCTTTGATAGCAAAAGACATTAAGGCTTTTGACCAAATCAATTCACCAATCTTTGAGACTTTTACCCCGAACTACGAGGTTTTGATCCTACTTTGTGATGGTACGTAGGCAATGGGTTCATCCATTCAAACAACAAAATTTGTAATTATAATCTATTCTATTCTCATCCCTCCAATCTTTTGCACATATTTTCACAAATACCAACCTATAACACATATTCGCAATAAGGGTTCCCTTAGAGTACTAAGGATGTTTTGGATGCGTAAAACCTTCCCATTTCATAACCAACCCCCTTACCTAGATCTCTGACATTTTTATTAGGTTTTGATTTGAAAAACTTCTTACCTTGGCTTTTGTTCGCTTTTTAGCCTTTCCTTTGGACAATTAAAAGTGCGGTGGCAACTCGAATTGTATGTTTACTTTTGGTTTAGTCAATAAACCTAAAGGTAACGAAAACCCTGCTACACTTGTGCTTGTTTTTCTAAACTTAGACCATATTGCAAATTAGAAACCTTGGCCTTATGCCATTGCATTTTTAATCTTCTTTTCTTAAATAAACTTATAAATAAACTTAACTATACTTGACTTAAAATTTTCAATAGACAAAAAGAAATAACACTCATTCAAACCATTTTAGGCCTTTGGTGCTTTTGTTAAACTTAAAATTTTGTTAAAAACAATGCACTCACTTTGAAATTGATACCACGAACTACTAGGCATGGAAACATAACCAGTACCCGCGGGTGTAGCGGGGTATTCGTTACCGTTAGAGATATTGACTAAATCCAAGGTAAACCATACAAGTCGAGTCGCCACCGCACTTCTATTTATCCAAAGGAATGGTTAGAAAGAGAACAAAAACCTAAAAGTTTTATCGAATCAAAAACTAGTAAAAATGTCAGAGATCGAGGTAAGGGGTTGGTTATACAATGGGAAGATTTTAAGCACCCAAAACATCCTAGGTACTCCTAGGGAGCCCTATTCACACTTGCTGTAAGGTTGGTATTTTGTGAAAATTTATTTGTACACCATCATATACACGATTGTACCAAAAGATATCATCATTAGTGAGAGACATAAGCCTCGTGGACCACCGTAGACATCATTTGTTCTCCTTGAAGGCGACCGTCTGTGGCAAGTGCGAAATAAACCACTTGTACAGCAGAGGCAAACAACACACAACGGTACCACCACCCTTTGCGTTCCTCATATGCAAAGAAAAGTAAGTGTCACCCAACAGAGTAGGAACGAGATTAAGAGTAGATAAAATCCTAATAGCGTTCACATCCACAAACTTGTCGATGTTGGGGAATAACACTAGCCCATAGATGAGAAGTACAAATATGGCCTCAAAGGCATCCTCACTCATAGCCTTCCCATACATAGTAGCTTGAGAAATGAGGAACTCAGAAGGGAGACCTTGAATTCCACCTTTGGTAGTCATATGAGCACCAACCAGAGATTCATCTATATGCAACATATCAACTATTTCTTGAGAAGTAGGAACACTCTCTAAGCCACTGAACGACAACTGGTCTGGAATAGGTATACCCACAAGATAGGCATACTCCTCAAGCTTAGGCAAAAGCTGAAAATCCGGAAATGTGAAGCAACGATACAAGGGATCATAAAACTGCACCAATACACTCATCAATCCTTCGTCCACCTGAGTAGTCAGAATAGATAGAAGCTTCCCATAACGAGCTTTGAAACCCAAGGGATCTAATACATAGGATGTCAAATTCCTTAGCTCTTTCAAGTCGGGTTGTTTGAAACTATACTTTTTGTAGCGGTATATTCGTCACTTTATGATTTATTGATTAAATCAAAAGCAAAGCATACAAGGAATCGAGTCGCCACCGCACTTTTATTTATCCTAAGGAATGGCTAAAAAGCGAACAAAAGCCTAAGAAGTTTTACACATAGAAAACTAATGGAAAAGATCAGAGAATCTGGGTAAGGGGTAAATTACGCAATGGGAAGGTGTTAAGCACCCAAAACGTCCTAGGTACTCCTAGGGAGCCCTTTTCACACTTGTTGAATGAAATGTTATTTGTTATGAAAAATATTATTGTGCAAACATGAATGAAGGGATGAGGAAAGAATATACAATTTTTATTGTTTTTGTTTTTGAACGGATGAACCCGTTGCCTACGTACCTTCCATGAAAGGTAAGGATCAAAACGCCGTAGTTCGGCTAAAAGATTTCCAAAAATTAATGAATTCATTTTAAAACACAAGCCCTAAGGTTTTTCATTACCAATGGGAGAAAACTCAACCTGAATCAACAATCCACCATGCGAGGACGACTTCAACATACTAGTGAGGGGTTAACCCTATAATAAGTATGGAAGACTTACAATCAACTCAACTAAGGATAAGGTAAGATTTACATCAACCACTATGATAATTGAAACCTATGGCTAATGTGCGAAAAACTTAACAAGAATGGACAAAGCCATCAAAACAATTGAATGGGTGAAGTTAATTGATTATGAGTATTCACAAAATATGGTCAAGGTATGATTAAGATTCAATTCAGAAAGGAGTGTTATCAAAAGTGGAGTTTGAAGAATCAAGGACTTAAGGTCCAAGTTTCTAATTTGGAAAGACATGAAGATGTTTGCACAATATTTATTTCAATTTTGAAAGCAACATGTGAAAAGGTTTAGGACAAAGAGGGTATGGATAATGGAGTGTAAAACTTCTCAGAAAGGTTCACCTCTTGATATCATATGGAAGATGATTCAAGTGTGTCCTTAGGAATAGGCAAATGAGCAATAACAAATAAGCAAAACAAATGATACCAGATGCCAATTGCTGGACTTACACCAATCTCACAAACAAAGGTGGATACCGGATACCAATCAATGGATTTACACCAGTCTCCTAAAACAAACAGGGATATCAGATGCCAATAAATGGACTTATACCAATCTCCTAAAGCAAAACAAAACATGGATATCAGATGCCAATAAATGGACTTATTCCAATCTCCCAAAACAAAACAAAACATGGATGTCAGATGCCAATCTATCTGGGCTTACTCTAATCTCCAACAGATGATCATGGGAAAACAAATGCCAACAACATGGACTTACAATTGAATCCTCACATACAACAGACAAGCAAAAGCACTAAGCAAAGAGGACATAAGTGGCCAATGAAATGGTCTTACACTCAATCCCTTCCAAATCATAGGAACAATGGCCAATGAATGGACTTACAGTTGATTCCTCAATGGACAAACAAAGATGTGTCACAAAGATATGAAATGATGATCATGCAATAATGAACAACTAATGATGATAAATGCACAAAGGCAAACAAGCAAACATGTACAGATGAACCAATAAGCAATCAATGATTCAGTTAGCACACACTATATACAAGCAATTAGGCTCAAGCAAGGGTCAGACTTTAAAGTCAACTGGAATGGGGTAATTGGTACTCTTAACCTTAACATTGAGAGTTAAGGTGAAGCAGATGAAAAGGAAATGAGGGGTGTGCCTCATAGCTTCTATCCCTGGCCTGGGAGAGCTTCAAATAATAGAAGGTGTGGGAGTTCAGAAAGTTGGAACTCTCTCCACAAGTGAATGACTCTATAGATCTTGGGTTAAGATCCACAATGCATCAACATGTAATGTGAGCAAAGGGATGACACACTGAATAGTAGGAGATGGACTACACATCTCTTTTATCTACCAATTGCCTTATCAAAGGACTTTTCCTGCTTGGGGACAAAGAGTAAACAAACACAAGCATTGCCTCTTAAGGAGGACTTCAGACAGGTGCCTGACCACATAACAGGCCAGGTCTTCCAGACTACATGAAGAAGAGAAATTATACCTAAAATGGTTAAGCAACCAAGCAAAAGCAAGTTAAAAATGAACTTAAGCAACTAATGTACCTGAAAACAATCCAACTCAATCAGTATACAATTCAAAAAGTCAAACAGATAATCCAACAGTCAACAGACAATACACAATCAAACAAGCAAGGCTACAATGTGCAAGGCATAAGCTCAACTCAAATGAGCTAGAAGCATCCTACAAAACAAGTCAAGGTTAGTCAATATCAATCAAATAAACCAACTCAAGCAATGTGAATTAATCTCCTTATGGCCATGTACTTCTTAACCTGAAAACAAGCTCAAACATGAGAAGCAAACCACTAGGACAAGGCCTAGGGTCAAAGAAGGAGAAATAATCCAAAACAGAACATGAAAATTGACATGAATCAAACTCAACCAATTAAGAACACAATCCAAAAGGTCTCATGTCAATAGCATCAACCAAATTCATTTCATAAACCAAATAAGGCAAAGTATGCAAGTTGGAAGCACATTGAAGCAACAGCATGAACAAATCCACATTAATTCAAAAATGGTTCAATAAATCTCAAGAAAAACCATGGCTAAACAGCACACATCACATGATCATCACACCAAAAATCAAGGCATTTGGACAAGTATAAGCATGGAAATTAAATTCCATAAGGCAATGTAAGCACAAACAAGCTCAAAGGAGGCACAAATTGATACATCAACTTAAGGCAATCCTAAAACAGAGATGACAAATGATAAATGACTCAAACAAAAGCCACAATAAACTTCAATATGTCTAGAAACAATGTGCAAAATTTCAAGTTCATATGATAAAGCATAAGCATTTCCCAAATCATTGAAGTTCAACACTCTTCAAAAGTCCAAACATGGTCAACCATCAAGAAAAATCTCAAACAAATCAGAAATGGATCCAAAAATTCCATAAGAATTCATGATCAATATTAACATCCAGAAGAAGCATCATGCAAAAGATCACATCATTTGGCATTTATTTGTCATGGTAAATAAAATCAACAAATCGGACAAGAAATGGTGTGACACACATTGTCTCACCTACATTAAACAGATCATATCTCAACAACCAAAAATGCTAAAAATTCAAACTCAATTCCAAAATGTCAATTAGGATGTATAGTTTAAGCATGTCAATTTTCACATTCATTGGATCAACCATCATCATTTCACAAAGAAAATGGCAAGCAAGGTACAGGATAGCATATGCATACACAAACCCTAGGCAAATTTAAATTCCAACCGAGCACAAATTCTGGCAAAATAACCAAAAAAAAGCAGACATCATGAGGAGAACAATGCAAAAAATCTCACATCAATTGGATCATTATTTATGGAGTTATGATTTTTTAAAGTGAAAGGAAAATTAAAAAAACATGAAAAGGCATGTATGAATGGCATATGGAGAAAAAGGAAATAAAATGTAAAGGCAACTTGAAAATGCAAGAGCCAGGAATCGAAGCCAGGCGGATTTTGAAATGAAAAGTGCGCGCTAGCCTAAACGTCGTCGTTTAACCTAAGCCCTAGCCACACGTGCATGCATGCAAAAGCCAGAATCCGCAGGTAACGCGGATGAACACGCGGGTAAATCCGCAGGAACCAGTATGAAGGCCGTGGGAGATTCCGCAGGAAATCTCCAGCAAACATGAACACGATGAAGATCCTCATGATCTTCATCATCAATTTTCCAGAAATTTCCCAAACTCTCCAGAAATGCAAATTAAGCATAGCATCCTATAGATCTAACATCAAGCATCAATAATCAACAATTATTTCATCCAAAATCAACATAACATGCATGAATCGAGCAAAATGATAATCATCAACCAAACTTTAAATCAACCTTTCTCACTCAATATAGCATGGAATTAAATGAAACAAAGCTCAGAATCATCACACAAACGAGATCTACAACATTCATATAACAAAAATGAGAAAAGAGAGAGTCGAATTCCACACCTCTTGAAGAGCAGCTTTCAAAATCGTGTGTTCCTGGCCTTGTAATGCTTGGATCTTTCTCTTGCAAGCTTGTGTAGTGTATTGGAGAAGTTCTTGATGCTCAATTGGTCACGAATCAACAGTTTGAAGAATCCACCATTGTTGATGTTCTTGCTTGGAGCAGCTTCAAGATGCACGGATTCAAATGATTCTTGCTTGAATAATGATCAATGATGATGCTAGATGAAGAATCAAGCACGAATTTATGGAATTGCTTTGAAGAAATGAGAGAAAAAATTGAGAGAAAAATGAGAGCAAAAATTTTAGATCTGAAAAAATGAATTGTGGTTAGGGTTTTTCTGTTATGATTTCACTTATATACTCCTAATTAACCAAACTTAATCATGATTAATCAATTGGTAATTGCAATTAGTGAAAACAAGGTGTTTTAGACAATTTGCAAAAACACCTTATGCATGTGCATGGCAATGAACAGTGCACGTGATGCTGATCCAATTCACTTAAAAAATCATTTTGGAGCTATTGGCAATTGTAGAATGTTCAAATGAATTACCAATTTTAAACTTTGAAAATTCCCTCCAAAATTCAAGATTTTTTGCAAATGTTCATGAAATTAGAATTGATGCAATGTTATGCAAGAATATGAAATTACAGGTCATGATATGAAATTAGCAAAAAGAGCCATGTGATTTGGAGCAATGGTTGAGAAGTTATGCCCTTTTGAAGTTCAATCCACACTTGGCCATCTTTTGATCATATCTCTCCAACCACAAATGAGAAATTGATGTTCTTGGACACTTTGGAAATGGGAGAGAAATATCTACAACTTTCATGTTCAACAAAATTTCATTTGAAGCATTTTTGGTCATGTAATCTTGAGGAGAAAACCTTTCCATTTTTGGCAAATCCAAATTATAGGTCACTTACTATTTTTGGAAAGTTTTCATCTGACTTTATTTTCTTCAATGTTGATGTTTGAAATGTCAAATGAGACTTGTTTGAACATGAATGAAGTATTTCCCATCACTTCCCACATCCAAATCCAACAGTTGACTGAGCAGTTGACTGGCTAGGGTTTCAGTTGACTGAAGAATGCCTTGATGAGATTCAAGCCTCTACCACTTGAGATTTTGATTCAAAATGATGTCATGGTTCATATGAACTCTTGTGAATGATCATGGTGCCCAAATTCTCAAGAATGGCCACCATCTATTGCTTAATAAATGCCTTTGACTGTCTTGACCTAAGGTTGGTTCATCTGCAAGTAACAAGGTTAGATGACATATTTTTGTATTTTTGGTTAGTGATAAAATGAAAAGCAATGATATACAAATGCCAAACATGCTTGGTGATCAAGAATCACACTCAAAAGATAGCCCACCCACAGGGAAGGAGGCAAGGTGCACAATGATCCTTGAGGCAATGAATGATATGATATGATACCATGAGGGATCTTAGGGACAAAATTGGGGTCTTACACTTTTTCGTATTCCTTTTTTGTCTTTCCATGTCTCAAAATTTGCAAATAGACCCCTTAAGTTCCTTGAAAATTTTCTCATTATTGATGATATGGATGCAAATGGGTGCATGAACGCATGAATGCAACAATCACACTCAAGGATCAAGCAAAGCACACCAAACAAAGGTCATGGGCATCCATTTTGGTGGATTATGGTTTACACCTTATCAAAATCCAAGTTCCATTGATATTAAGGATACAAGAACGGATCAACCATGAATCAAGGGTTCGTTGCAAGTCACGAGCATGGAGTCTCGGTTAAGAACCACCCAAAGGGAGTGTACTAGGGTTTAAACATGCCAAACATGTTCTAGAAGAGGTTCCCATAGTCATCATCCCATCTTTCGGATATTATCGGATAAACGACTACTCGTATTCCAAAAATATTCTTAAGAGAGACTCTTATGAGTGTAGTATCGCGTAACAATCGTATCAAATCTTACACTTGAACGACTTTCGCACCACATCCTAAAAATAGGCCAAGGTGGGCTTGGTAAACTAAGGTCCTTGGCTTCTAAGGTCTATATTGGAAAGAGTAATGTCTAACCACAACTACTTGTATGACATTATTGATCCCAACATGACCTCCACCAAGTGAATGGGCTTGTAAGTCAACTTGCTAAGGAATAACTCCACTCAAGTCAACAAGACCATGCCATTCTACTATCCTAAGTGCACTCGAGTTCGGGTATAGAACTCATCTCACAAAGATCACCAAGCATACAAGGAATTAATATTTAAGCAATTCAATGATTACATACAATACAGTAATCCCAAATTGCACAAAAATATATCACAAAATAATATACAATACAATACAACAAACTATGAAAAGTAGGCAAAACCCACTAGGCAAATATCCCTAGCAGAGTCGCCACTTTTCTGTAGCGGGGTATTCGTTATCATTAGAGATATTGACTAAATCCAAGGTAAACCATACAAGTCGAGTCGCCACCGCACTTCTATTTATCCAAAGGAATGGTTAGAAAGCGAACAAAACCCTAAAAGTTTTATCGAATCAAAAACTAGTAAAAATGTCAGAGATCGGGGTAAGGGGGTTGGTTATGCAATGTGAAGGTTTTAAGCACCCAAAACATCCTAGATACTCCTAGGGAGCCCTATTCACACTTGTTGTAAGGTTGGTATTTTGTGAAAAATTATTTGTGTAAACATGATTGAAGAGATGAGAAAAGAATATACAAGTTATTTACAATTTGTGTTTGGATGGATAAACCCATTGCCTACGTACCATCTTGAAAAAAGATTAGGATCAAAACCTCGTAGTTCGGGGTAAAAATCTCAAAACAGGTTGGTGAATTGATTGGTCCAAAAGCCTTAAGGTCTTTTGTTATCCAAGGGAGAAAACTCAACCTAAAACCACAAATCCACCATGTGAGGATAGCTTCAACATGCTAGTGAGGGGTTAACCCTATAATAAGCACGGAAGACTCATTGTCCATCACTAAGGATATAGGTGAGTATTACATCTACCTCAAGGGTAACTCAAACCTAATAGCTAAGATATAGAAAAAGTTTTGATTAAGAAAGTGGCCATTGAAACCACAAAAGTATTTGAATGGGTTATATTTACCAATGAAAAGTATTTACAAAAATATGGTCAAAGTTGACTTAAAGATTCAATTCAAATAAGTGTTATGAAAAGAGAGTTTGGAAATCAAAAGCATAATGCTTAGGTTTCTAATGTTTGAAAACAAGTGTTAAATGTTTGCACAAAAAGTTTTGGCTTGGCTTAGAGTGGAGAGAAGAAGAAGAATGGCTAAAGTCCTAATCATACAAGAGATAAAGGATAAGAAACAAGACCACAAATGGAGTTCCTCCCTTGAGATCATATTGATGATCCAAGTAGCTCCCGTCCTTTGGAATATGCAAGCAACATAAGAGTAAGCTCAAGAAATCAACATAATCAAACAAGCTCTTAGAAGATCCCCAATGGCTCTTGTATCTTTCACTTTGGATGAACATGGCAATGATTCTTCAATTTGGCTCAAATAGGATTCCCTAGCACAAAAGCACACAACATCAAAAGTTCTATGAAGCAAATCAAGAATGGACAAGAGTGAGTTTAGAGATTTGGTCTTTCTAGTCCATCTTCCATATCAAGGTCCTTTACTCCAATTTTGCATAGGGAATGTCCTAGAAACTAAGTGCATTTGTCCATTTCTTGCATTTGGTCCACAATGATCAAAGCAAAACACAAGCACAATAATATATACACAATTATGTGCTCAAGTGAGCAAAAGGCAAATTGCAATAACATAAACATGTGCTCAAATGAGCAAAGGAAAAAAGCAAATGAATAATACGTACAAGAATAGTAAATTGCATAAATGTAAAGAGCAAGAATTAAATGTTAATGGTTAATGGTTAGTGTTAGAGTTAGTGTGCCATAAGGCAATTTAGCGCTATGTTAAGCAATCGTAATTGGACTTATGTAGAAGTCACAACTATCTGAGGCCGGTCAATAATAATGTAGGCAACAATACAAGTTAGAGATTTTGATTAGTGAATCAAACTCCAACAACTTGTCATGCCAAAAAGAAGATGAGAAATGATCTTGTATTGATTTAGGTTCTTTGCATGATTTAGGAAGCAACCTATCCTTAATGCAAAGCCATTCACTTGATCCATGATCAAGATGAATTAGATTTGAATCAAGGAAGCAACCACCAATCTTTAACTCATTGATCAAAAAAGAAAAAAAAAGAAGAAAAAGAAGAAGATGAAGAATAAAAGTGCATTAATGGAAATAAAATGAGGTAATCAACAAGCATTGACCAAAGATAAAGAAGATCAAGGTCAAACAATAGAAAACAGAAGCAAGATGAAGATTAGAAGTCAAGAAACAAATAAAATATTTTTGGCATTTTTTAATATTAAAATAAAACTTGAATTAAAATAATAAAGAAAGGTCAAACTTCAAACTCACTTCAAATCAACTTTGAAAAGTCCAAGTGAATTATCCCAAGTTCAACAAGGTCAAACAAAGTTTGACAAAATATTTCAGCATTTTTAGAAGTCAGAAACTGTAACACCCTTCTAAATACCCCAAATTATTATAATTAAAATACACATATATTCATCAGAGTAATTATGCCCCGAAGGGTGTCACACAATCATTTCACTCCATTCATCAAATATCCTGTCATGCTCATTTATTTAAATCAAAATAAGGTCTTTTGCATAATTCGCAGTGGAATCAAATTCAACATCAATGTAAAACATGTAACACTATACATGTAAATCATCCAACAACCAATATCAAATTAATTAAAACATTCCCTCCCGATGTTACATCTATCAGAGCATGACCCATAAGAAACTACTCTAGACTCCAAGCATAAGCTTCTACTCAACTTATTTCTCGTTACCTGAAAAATAGGCGTAAGGGTGAGTTCCTCAATCAATATAATAAGCATTATAGAACAACATGTAATGCCAAGTAATTAACACATTAATTCACCCTAATTAGACTACGCATTCAGCAACAGTAATATCCATTCAAACATCATACTCAACAGTACAATCTCCATCATATTCAATCATTAACAACACAACACACAACACACATATGATACTGGAATACATCCATTCATATCATATGCCATACATTCATTATGCAATGAGACTCTATGCATGCGGTACCGACTATTTGTGAACATATAGTTCAACCTCACCGTCCAAATCCAGGCACGGCTACCAAGCTCACTAGTCCCACTCATTTGAGACATAGTGACTCACTCACTAATTCCTCACCATGGGAATTAGCTACCACCCCAAATGGGCCATGAAATGCACGCTAATCACCTAGCATGCAAACATCAACAACAACAATCAAATGATATACTCACTAATTCCTCACCATGGGAATTAGCTACCACCCGAAGGCCATAATATGCATGCCAATCATCTAGCAATGCAACATCAACAACAATCAAGAATAGACACATGCTCACACTCTAAGCCATAATACAGTCTATTCACACATGTATACATTCACATCATCATGTATACCATCACACATTATCAACATAATTAATCACAAAAGCATATCATATCATGCCACATAATCAACCACAGTATTAGCCCGCTCTACTAATACCTATACCACTCAAAACAACGGGAATTGACCCCTACAACATCATATCTCAGCTAAGTACATCACTCAGCCTAAACAACCAAAAACTGCACAACAACAGTTCATGAAAATCCCAACTCTGCCCATACGCGTACTGCCCATGCCATACGCGTATTGCCCAAACCTGGCCAACTCCATACGCGTAATGCCTACTCTCATACGCGTATTGCGCATTTCCTCGCCCAACTCATACGCGTATCACCTGTCTCATACGCGTACGCTACGCGTAACAACTTCCCATTACGCGTACCAACAGAGACCAATTCACGTTCAAAATGCCATCTTTTCCACCCATACGCGTAAGGCTTCCCCCCATACGCGTACCAACATCTCATACGCGTATTGCCTAGTGCCATACGCGTATGACCAGAGATCAGAATTCTCAGATCTGCAATGGCTTTCTCTGCTACGAGATCTACCCAATTCAACCTTCTACAGTCCAAATTCCACACACAATTCATTCATCTCATCTAACACGAATCATACACTTTCGATTTCACAAATTTCTAACCTTTCTACCTCTAATTCCTACGAATTTCGTCAATTATAATCCAAATTTTCGTTCATCTCAAAAGTTCACAAATTCAACATATATCATCCAATCACAGGTAAAACAATGGTCTATCACTACCCAGTACATATCATCCCATAATACCCGTTAATCGATGATAAACCCCCCTTACCTGAGTTAATCCGGCAGTCTCTGAGCTCCAAGCTTTCCCTTCCTTCAACCTTCGTTCTTTTGCTTTTTGCCCTTTCTGCCTCTTTTCCCTTTTCACGTGAAATTAACCTTTTTACCAAAAATGGGATTTTTCTAAATTCCAACTTATATATTATTCCAATAAATAATTATCCCAATAATTATTATTCCCAAAATAATAATAATAATTCAAATATTCTAATTAAATTAATAAACATATTATTAATTTAATTTAAATAAATACATATTATTATCGGGGTGTTACAACTCTCCCCCACTAAAAGAGTTTTCGTCCTCGAAAACATACCTCAAGCGAACAACTCCGGATAAGACTCCTTCATCTGACTCTCGAGTTCCCAAGTCACATTGCCACCTGCTGGTCCTCCCCAAGCTACCTTCACCAAGGCGATCTCTTTACCCCGCAACTGCTTCAACTCTCGATCCTCGATCCTCATAGGTGATGTTTCAACAGTCAGGTTATCTCTCACCTGTACATCATCTACTTGGACAACATGCGACGGATCATGAATGTACCTCCTCAACTGAGACACATGAAAAACATCATGCAAATTCGCAAGCGACGGCGGCAAAGCGATACGATAGGCTACCTCTCCTATCCTCTCCAAAATCTGATAAGGACCAATAAATCGAGGAGTCAACTTCTTTGACTTCAAAGCTCGACCAACACCAGTTATCGGAGTAACACGAAGAAACACATGATCTCCCTCTTGGAACTCAAGTGACTTCCTCCTCTTATCATGATAACTCTTCTGACGACTCTGAGCAATTCTCATCTTCTCCTGAATCATCTTAATCTTTTCCGTAGTTTGTTGAACAATTTCCGGTCCAACCACAGCACCCTCACCGGACTCATACCAACATAAAGGTGTCCGACATCTCCTACCATACAAAGCTTCAAACGGTGCCATACCGATGCTCGAATGAAAACTATTGTTGTAGGTGAACTCAATCAAAGGCAAATAACAGTCCCAAGCACCTCCCTTTTCCAAAACACAAGCCCTCAAAAGATCCTCCAGTGACTGAATCGTCCTCTCAGTCTGACCATCAGTCTGCGGATGATATGCAGAGCTCAATCTCAGCTTAGTTCCCAAAGCTCTCTGCAAACCTTCCCAGAACTTCGATGTAAATCTAGGATCTCTGTCCGAAACAATACTAGACGGAATACCATGCAAACTTACAATCTTCTCAATATACAACTCAGCTAGTCTCTCTAACGGATAATCCATTCTGATCGGAATGAAATGAGCCGACTTCGTCAATCTATCAACAATCACCCAAATAGCCTCGAAATTCTTACTTGTCCTCGGCAAACCAGAAACAAAATCCATACTGATACTATCCCACTTCCACTCTGGAATAGCCAACGGTTGCATTAGCCCAGACGGCTTCTGATGCTCAATCTTTGACTTCTGACAAGTCAAACAGGAATAAACAAAACTTGCAATTTCTCTTTTCATTCCCGGCCACCAAAATAATCTTTTCAAATCATGATACATCTTCGTAGCTCCAGGATGAATACTCAAACCACTACGATGTCCTTCTTCAAGAATACTCTTCTCAAGTCCTGTAACATCTGGAATACACACCCGATTACCAAATCTCAAAACACCATTCTCATCAACTCGGAATTCACCACCCTGACCTTGATTCACTAAAGTCAACCTATCAACCAAAAGCATATCAGATTTCTGACCCTCTCTAATCTCATCCAGAATACTACTTGTTAACTTCAACATTCCCAATTTAACACTATTGTGAGTACTCTCACACAACAAACTCAAGTCTCTAAACTGTTCAATTAAATCCAATTCCTTAACCATTAACATAGACATATGCAATGATTTCCGACTCAATGCATCAGCTACTACATTTGCTTTACCCGGATGGTAATTCAAACCAAAGTCATAATCCTTCAGAAACTCTAACCATCTCCTCTGTCTCATATTCAGCTCTTTCTGATCAAACAAATACTTTAAACTCTTATGGTCACTGAAAACCTCAAATCTTGATCCATACAAATAATGCCTCCACAACTTCAGAACAAATACCACAGCTGCCAACTCTAAATCGTGCGTCGGATAGTTCCTCTCATGAACCCTTAGCTGTCTCGAAGCATAAGCTATAACCTGCTTATTCTGCATCAACACACCACCTAAACCCAACAATGAAGCATCACAATAAACCTCGAATAGTTCCGACGAACTCGGTAATATCAGGATAGGAGCAGTAGTTAACCTTCTCTTTAACTCTTGGAAACCTTCTTCACATTTTGAATCCCAAACAAACGCTTGCCCCTTTCTAGTCAACATTGTCAACGGTAACGCCAACTTGGAAAATCCCTCAATGAATTTTCTATAATAACCTGCAAGTCCAAGAAAACTTCTTATTTCAGAAACTGACTTCGGAGCTTCCCACTTAGATACCGCTTCTATCTTAGAAGGATCAACAGCAACACCACCTCTTGAAATCACATGACCAAGAAAACTAACCTCTCCTAACCAAAATTCACATTTAGAGAGTTTAGCAAATAACTTCTTTTCTCGCAGGACTCCCAAAACCACTCTCAAATGTTCAGCATGCTCTTCTTCAGATTTCGAATACACCAAAATGTCATCAATAAATACTACCACAAACTGATCTAGATACGGATGGAAAATTCTATTCATGTACTCCATAAATACTCCAGGCGCATTAGTCACACCAAAAGGCATTACAAAATACTCATAATGTCCATACCTTGTTCTGAAAGCAGTCTTCTGAATATCTTCAGTTTTCACACGTATCTGATGATACCCATATCTCAAGTCTATCTTGCTGAACACACTTGCACCAACCAACTGATCCATCAAATCATCAATCCTCGGTAAAGGATACCGATTCTTGATCGTCACTTTATTCAGTTGCCTGTAGTCCACACACAACCTCATAGTACCTTCTTTCTTCTTAACCAACAACACTGGTGCACCCCACGGTGACACACTCGGACGAATGAATTTCTTATCCAACAGATCTTCCAACTGACTCTTCAATTCAGCTAGCTCAACAGCAGACATACGATATGGAGCCATCGATATCGGTCTAGTACCAGGTACCAAATCAATCGAGAACTCAACTTCACGTTCTGGTGGCAATTCTTTCACTTCTTCCGGAAACACATCAGGAAAATCACACACTACAGCTAGGTCGCCAATCACCAGTTTATCTTTAGCTTCCAAAGTTGCTAACAGCATAAACAACTCTGCCCCATCAGCTACTTCCTCATTCACTTGCCTTGCTGATAGAAACAAACTCTTTCCTTCCGCAATCTCAGGGAAAATCACAGTCTTATCAAAACAGTTGATATAGACTCGGTTAAACACCAACCAGTTCATACCCAGAATAACATCAATCTGCACTAGTGGAAGACACACAAGGTCTATCCCAAAGTCTCTACCAAAAATACTCAAGGGACAACTTAGACAAACTGAAGTAGTAGTTACTGAACCCTTCGCAGGAGTATCAATCACCATACTCCCAAACATCTTAGATATCTCTAACTTAAGTTTCACAGCGCAATCCAAAGATATAAAGGAATGAGTCGCACCTGTGTCAATAATAGCTACAAGAGGAAAGCCATTAATATAACACGTACCTCGGATCAAACGATCATCTGCAGAAGTCTCAGAACCCGATAAAGCAAAAACCTTGCCTCCTGACTGATTCTCTTTCTTCGGCTTAGGACACTGTGGACTGATATGACCCAACTCTCCACAGTTGAAACAAGTCACAGTCTTCAACCGGCAATCTGCAGCTAAATGACCACCTTTTCCACATTTGAAACACTTCTTCTCATTACTGGTACACTCATGGATACGATGTCCAGCCTGACCACATCTGTAACATTTGACAGGAGCACTAGAGTCTCCCCCACTAGGCCTCTTCATCCCACTCTGTCTCTGGAAACCTTTGCCAACTGCATACGGTTTCCCACGATCGATCTGATTCTTGCCTTTCCTATCAACTCTCTGCTGATAGCTCTCAGCTCTTGCCTTGGAATCCTGTTCGAAAATCCTGCAACAGTCAACCAAATCAGAAAACACTCTAATCCTCTGATATCCAATCGCCTGCTTGATCTCGGGACGCAACCCGTTCTCAAACTTCACACACTTGGAAAATTCCCCAGCAGCCTCAGCATAGGGAGTATAATACTTAGACAACTCTGTGAACTTAGCAGCATACTCCGTAACAGACCGGTTACCCTGCTTCAATTCCAAGAACTCTATCTCTTTCTTTCCTCTGACATCTTCGGGAAAATACTTCCTCAGAAATCTCTCTCTGAATACAGCCCAAGTAATCTCAGCATTCCCAGCAGTTTCCAACTCAGTGCGGGTAGCAACCCACCAATCATCAGCTTCTTCTGACAGCATATGTGTACCGAACCTGACCTTCTGGTTATCAGCACACTCAGTTACTCTGAAGATCCTCTCTATCTCCTTCAACCACTTCTGAGCACCATCTGGATCGTATGCTCCTTTGAACATTGGAGGATTGTTCTTCTGGAACTCACTCAACTGACGAGCAGCTCCCATTCCCACAACATTTGGATTCCCTCCAAGTACTCCAGCTAGCATACCCAGAGCCTCAGCAATCGCAGCATCATCTCTACCTCTTCCAGCCATCTCTACTCTGAAAACCCAACAAGCTAAAACAATAAGTACTGATAGGGTTACACAACGCCTATCTCGTACAGGGGAAACAGAAAAATTACGACTCGACTCGACCGACGATGCTCTGATACCACTAATGTAACACCCTTCTAAATACCCCAAATTATTATAATTAAAATACACATATATTCATCAGAGTAATTATGCCCCGAAGGGTGTCACACAATCATTTCACTCCATTCATCAAATATCCTGTCATGCTCATTTATTTAAATCAAAATAAGGTCTTTTGCATAATTCGCAGCGGAATCAAATTCAACATCAATGTAAAACATGTAACACTATACATGTAAATCATCCAACAACCAATATCAAATTAATTAAAACATTCCCTCCCGATGTTACATCTATCAGAGCATGACCCATAAGAAACTACTCTAGACTCCAAGCATAAGCTTCTACTCAACTTATTTCTCGTTACCTGAAAAATAGGCGTAAGGGTGAGTTCCTCAATCAATATAATAAGCATTATAGAACAACATGTAATGCCAAGTAATTAACACATTAATTCACCCTAATTAGACTACGCATTCAGCAACAGTAATATCCATTCAAACATCATACTCAACAGTACAATCTCCATCATATTCAATCATTAACAACACAACACACAACACACATATGATACTGGAATACATCCATTCATATCATATGCCATACATTCATTATGCAATGAGACTCTATGCATGCGGTACCGACTATTTGTGAACATATAGTTCAACCTCACCGTCCAAATCCAGGCACGGCTACCAAGCTCACTAGTCCCACTCATTTGAGACATAGTGACTCACTCACTAATTCCTCACCATGGGAATTAGCTACCACCCCAAATGGGCCATGAAATGCACGCTAATCACCTAGCATGCAAACATCAACAACAACAATCAAATGATATACTCACTAATTCCTCACCATGGGAATTAGCTACCACCCGAAGGCCACAATATGCATGCCAATCATCTAGCAATGCAACATCAACAACAATCAAGAATAGACACATGCTCACACTCTAAGCCATAATACAGTCTATTC
This sequence comes from Lathyrus oleraceus, assembly GCF_024323335.1. Classification (NCBI taxonomy): domain Eukaryota; kingdom Viridiplantae; phylum Streptophyta; class Magnoliopsida; order Fabales; family Fabaceae; genus Lathyrus; species Lathyrus oleraceus. The sequence goes on along the minus strand of NC_066583.1, from coordinate 441,477,480 downwards.
ACACACGTATACATTCACATCATCATGTATACCATCACACATTATCAACATAATTAATCACAAAAGCATATCATATCATGCCACATAATCAACCATAGTATTAGCCCGCTCTACTAATACCTATACCACTCAAAACAACGGGAATTGACCCCTACAACATCATATCTCAGCTAAGTACATCACTCAGCCTAAACAACCAAAAACTGCACAACAACAGTTCATGAAAATCCCAACTCTGCCCATACGCGTACTGCCCATGCCATACGCGTATTGCCCAAACCTGGCCAACTCCATACGCGTAATGCCTACTCTCATACGCGTATTGCGCATTTCCTCGCCCAACTCATACGCGTATCACCTGTCTCATACGCGTACGCTACGCGTAACAACTTCCCATTACACGTACCAACAGAGACCAATTCACGTTCAAAATGCCATCTTTTCCACCCATACGCGTAAGGCTTCCCCCCATACGCGTACCAACATCTCATACGCGTATTGCCTAGTGCCATACGCGTATGACCAGAGATCAGAATTCTCAGATCTGCAATGGCTTTCTCTGCTACGAGATCTACCCAATTCAACCTTCTACAGTCCAAATTCCACACACAATTCATTCATCTCATCTAACACGAATCATACACTTTCGATTTCACAAATTTCTAACCTTTCTACCTCTAATTCCTACGAATTTCGTCAATTATAATCCAAATTTTCGTTCATCTCAAAAGTTCACAAATTCAACATATATCATCCAATCACAGGTAAAACAATGGTCTATCACTACCCAGTACATATCATCCCATAATACCCGTTAATCGATGATAAACCCCCCTTACCTGAGTTAATCCGGCAGTCTCTGAGCTCCAAGCTTTCCCTTCCTTCAACCTTCGTTCTTTTGCTTTTTGCCCTTTCTGCCTCTTTTCCCTTTTCACGTGAAATTAACCTTTTTACCAAAAATGGGATTTTTCTAAATTCCAACTTATATATTATTCCAATAAATAATTATCCCAATAATTATTATTCCCAAAATAATAATAATAATTCAAATATTCTAATTAAATTAATAAACATATTATTAATTTAATTTAAATAAATACATATTATTATCGGGGTGTTACAGAAACTATTTTAAATCAATTAAAAATGCATAAAAATAACCTAATTGAACTAAAATCTCAAATAAATCTCAAATCAATTAATAAATTGATGACAAAAATTTTCATAGATTTATCATCATTCAAAAAGGTTGGAAAAATATTTTTGTATTTTTTGAATATCAAAAACTATTTTAAATGAATTAAAAATACCCAGAAAAGAGAAAATTACTAAAAAATATCAAATGCTAAAGTAAAAAATATTAAAAATCATTTTTAGAAAGTAGAAATTAAAAGGAGAAAAATGAAATTGGTCTCATAATTTTTGGACCAATAATGAGAGAGATATGAATTTTTAAAAGAAATGGAATTAAAAGAAATAAAAGAATAAAAATCAGAAAATTAGAAAATAAGGAATTACGTGGACCGCTTGATGAAACTTCATTAATTGACGTGGATCATCACACGGCTAAGAATCGCGCGTTCACCATATGCGTGAGTCAAACGAAATACACCATGCCATTAATAAAGTCATAAGGTTGGACGTATGAGATTGCATCTAGAAACATGAATGGACGATCCAGATCAAATCTAGAGACCAGACGGTGGCCAGCGCCACCGTCTTCTTCGGCCAAGTCCAAATTTGCAGAGATTTAAATGGTAACCAAAAGACACGATCCAGGCATCAATCGAGAGCTGGGGTGATGTACATCACCCCTGTACCAGCCAAATCCATTCTAGATCTCTATATTGAGAGAAATTAGAAGTGGAAGATCTGTGGTGTTCATATGAACTTCATGATTTTTGAAAATTGAAAGCACAATAATGTTGCCTCTATGCAGAGGACTTTAGATCACACAATAACAATGAGAACTATGCAAGTAGATTCGAAGAAAATAATAGTTGAGGTAAACCTCTGATTTGCAGGGCTTGGAGTCACAATTCCTTGGTGCTATTGCTTATAGTTCACACTATAGATCAAGGAGAAGAAGGTTTAGGAACTTTAAGATCTGAAAATTGATCGAGGAAACCAAAGTTCAGATCTGAAAATTTTGAAGAAAAGTGAGCTAGTTCCTTTAGTGAGGGTTGTGATTTCAGTTTCGCAGCATTTGGGGCGCCTTCAGGTTGAGAAATTATGAAGTTATGGCATGGTATTTATAGGCAAGGCAATGCTGAATGCATGATCACAAGCTTGCATGAATGGAAAAGGGCCTCCATGCATGGGCCTGTATAGGCACATGAAGGGCCCAATTCCAACTGGATTTGGTAGCTGATGCATGATGAAAGTAAATTGGTTGTGCAGATTGGATGGTAATAGCTCATGCAATGCAAATTAAGTGATTTTCCAAAATTGCACCATTATGCTCAAGCCTTCGAAAATGCTAAGCCAAAAATAAAAACACCACCTCATGAGCAATGGTTGGAAAGCTTATTGCATAAGGATCAATTGTTATGTTGATCAAAACTCCATTTGGGCGTTGGAAATTGATGAAAATTGGCCATGAAGTGTAGGGTGCAAAACATGTACATGTAAGATTTTCAAAATTGGCCAAAGTTCAAGCCCTTCTGTCTCAGTGATGCAAGTTCCAAATGACAAACTCTTCAACATAAAAATTGAATATCTTTTCAAGGCAATCAATATGGACTTAAATTTTGCATCATTTAGATTTTTTATGAAGAAGTTATGGGCACTTGAAGTTGGACTTTTTCACATTTCAATGCATTTGGTCCAAAGTGACCTATAATGTTTTGCATTATCACATGTATTTATTTTGAGATTTTGAAATTTTTCTCAACATAACATTCTAAGTGGACATCTTAAGCTTTCCAATGCATTTAATCCCACCTCAAAATCATGAAAAATGAAGGAGTTATGTCCTTGGGAAGTCGACCTAAAATTAGGGTTTCAGTCAAAATGACCTATAATGTTTGGAATGGATGATGACCTTCCAAGCTTCAAATAAATTTTTGATGAACATGAAGGTTGTTCCTATGGTCCTTAAGAACATTTTTTCTCTTGGGGTAATCTCCATTTTCCATATACATCAAACGTTAGGTCTCAGTGTATTTCAAAATAGTCAGATGAATTGACTGATCAACTTCTCAAGTCCAAACCTCATATCTTGATGAATTGATGATTTAGGACACTCAATTAAGTTCAAATATGCATGAAATTATGAATGAAATAACTTCCCTTGATTGTATTTGATCATGGGTTGAGATTGCTTCATGAGCAAGGCACAGTTGATGAACAAATGAATTAGGGTTTCCTTGAGAAACAAGCCTCAAACCCCTTGATTTGCTTTGATCAAAATGATGAATTGAGACACTTGGGAGGCATATTTGATGTATGAGAGCTTTGGGAACCGTTGCCATGTTTGCTTTCATCTTCTCTTGGCCATATCAATGTACATAGGATCTCCTAGAAGCTTTTAGACCTTGTGACTGCTCAAGCTACAAACAAGAGATGTTAGTGACATATTTTTGTGCTTTTGGTTAGTAAATAAAATGAGAAAAGCAATAATATACAATTCAAGCATGCTTGGTGATCTCAAACCAACTCACAAGAGATCCCACCCCAAAGGTAAGGAGCCAAGATGCTTATGATCCTTGAGGCAATGTAAATGCAATGTTATGATGCCATGAGGGATCTTAGGGTCAAAATCGGGGTCTTACAGATGCCCCTATTTAAGGTCAGTCTAGCCGGAGAAGTGAAGGTTAAAATCTTCGTCTCGACAAGGTAGAATGGGCTTAAATAATAACAAAGAGACGAATTTTGGTCCCTAAGATACCTCATGATGCAAATGTATGTATGCAAAAGGTAATACTTTGTGGAGATATGTGTCCACAGAGAGAAAAGAAATTAGGAGAAACTGACCATCCATAATGAGTAACACACTCAATGGGACAGAGACTCTGGGGATTCTTATGGGGATAGGAGAGGGAATAAAATGCGTGAGAAGGTCACGACTTAAGACTTACTGAGATACACGAGAGGAATTCCATCAATGGAAGGACTCGAGCTGACTCAAAGATGCATGTATTGGGGAATATGCCAATACAACAAAAACTATCCACAAAGGATACTTCGGATGAAAATCCGGACTCAGATGGGGGATATCCACTAAGGGAGTTCACTGAGGAATGTCCAAACAGGACTCATCTGAGGAAACAACAGGATAAGGTATTACCGGTTACTGGCTAATAAGCTCAAGGAGACATGTGATCAAAAACACCGGTAAAAGGGTGAGAGAACAACATGCTCGGGGAGAATGAATATCTAAGACCGGTATGAGGGTGAGAGATATCAAACATCCAAAATCATATGAGGAAGACCTAAAAAGGTATATTTCAACTCAGGAAAATTTGACTCCACAGGGGACAAAAAGTCACAATAGGGAGCAGAAAGGAGGGAACACCAGGGATACCGGTTACTGGGCATATAATAGGTGACCGACCAAGCGTGAATTGGGGAATATTTTCAAGACACTCATCATCCGAAAGGAGGGTTGAAAAAGAAAACTCGATTACAGGATGGGCATTCAATTCTGCAAAGGGGATACGAATCTTACTCGACTGGGGAAGAACAAAAGATTTCGACCAAAGAGCGCATGAGATATATTATCTATTACCGTCAGAACATAGATAATATACTCGCATGAAAGATTATCCACAACCGGTTACTGGGTTAATAAAGGATAAATCGACCGAAAGGAAAAGGACATCGGGATACCGAATGCTAGGTATAAAAATGATGACCAATCAAAGGGAGAAACGATCATTACCAACCAAGGGTAAATGAAAGGTAACTCTCCGGGGATACATTGACAAAGGCAATGATCCGGGAGAGATACTCAAAAAGTGAAGGAATATCAATACCGAATATTGGATAAAGATAACCGTCCAAGAGGGGATTACATCTACCAAAACTAGGTAGAAAACCACAGAAGAGTAACCGCCATTGATTAGGATGAACAAAAATAAGGTTAACTCTGCAAGGGGATAAAACGGGATTTACAGCTACCGGTATGAGGGTAGAAAACCACAGAAATAGGACTTATAACTACCGGTTACTGGGTAGAAGGCCACAGACTCCGCCGGGAAAAGATGAGCAATTACTGGCGACCGAGCAATCATTCATCTAAACTTCGGGGAAGTAACAAAGCAATCAGTCTAGGAACAAGCTAGAGAGACACTATGAAACAAGACTCAATCCAATGAGGATATAACTCAGGGGAATATGGAAGAAGGATAGACATTTTCTGCCTATAGAGATGACTCTATATGGGGAGATCAATCACAATCATCTGCTTGGGGAAATACGTATCACCAAATAGCAGGAGACAACAACCAAAGATATATGGAAAAGAATGCAACATGAATATCTAGATGTCAAGCTTATGCATGTATATGCGTGGTTTATGTATGGTGAATGTTGACAAACTGACATATCTAACACAAACATGTCCAGGAATCAATAGACAAACATCCGGTACTACATCTTAGGAGAGAAAGCCGGGCCCACTGGAGAACATCCAATCTGATGGGAGCAAAAGATACCAGGAAACAAAGATCTCTGCATGTAAGGAGAATCGGTCACTCCAGCTGGGGACATGATCATCACACGGATAAAATCCGCCGTAGAAGAAACTCTACTGGGGAAATTATTAGAGGGGAAGATGGAACTCTGTGGGGGACAACCACCAATCAGAAGGTTCCAATGTCACCACATATATTGCACTACTGAAGAAAACAAACTCTGCTGAGGAGGAAGGGATACTACTCCGCTGAGGATGGAAAGATAAACATCTTTATCAACCACTCTGCTCGGGAAGAAACCACAAACGGGCTCTGATCAGGCAATCCTCCTAGGGGAGTACTGCTAACGAATGAATCAAGGATTACCCGTAGGCAACTATTAGGGATACCCTACTGATGACCAATACTAGGGAGTAGGAGTGGGATCAACCCTGCTGAGGACAATCAAAGAGCAAAATCTACTGGAGATCCAGAGTAGACAAGTCCACAGAGGAAAAGCTACAAACCAAGTTTGATGAAAACTCCACAGTCAGGGATTTCCTGCTCACTCAGAGGAGACATTTCTCACTTGAAATTAGGGGAAACTGACTCCTTCAGAAGGATTAGCATATTTAATTTATCAATCTATAAGGGATTTTAGGTCAATCCGCACAAGGGATGACAACCGTATAATTAATAACACAAAATGCTAAATCCAAACTCAAGGGGGATCTAGCGGGAGGTACAACTTTCTTTTGTGCCTGCGGAGGAGACAACTTGAAAGATAAATGAAGAGAAAACAAGTATGCTGGTAATATGAACAAATGTCTTACCCTTTTGGGAATTATACCATCCTTGGGAGAGCACTAAAAGCATCCTAGGTATCCTTTTGTCATTGTGAATGTTCACTTTGTTTAAAAACAATTTTATTGAAAATTTTGTTTATTTAAAATAATGATATCTCTCAATTAAAACATGCAAAACATTTGTTGAATAGGAACAAATAAGAGCACAAAGGATTGGATAAAGGCTCAAATTTATTTGATGGAATGGTAGTCTGCAAATGGAGAGACTCCATGGATCTTTACAAATTTGAAATTGGTGATATATATTGGAAAAAGGCTACATTGAACATAATGACCATTTCTCCACCAACTCTGAATCCGATGTACTTGAAGCTTCAGTTGACGATGACTGAGCGAGAATCTTTGATAGATGACAACTTGTAGAACAAAGTCTTGTCAGGATGCAGTTACTTGCCAAATCCCTAATTTTTGCCTAGATTGCCCCAAGGCAAGGTATTCAATCTAGCGGAATATATATATTTATTCTTTATGTCCCTAACTTTTTCCTGGATCGCCCTTTCGGGTTTTCAATCCACCAAGACGCTCATTTTTGCGTAAGCCGCCCTTTCGGGTTTTCAACTTAGCGAGCTATTCTGTTTTTATTTAGGCGAAGTATTTCTTGACTGCATCTGAATTCACAGGACGAGTGAAATCCTCCCCATCCATAGTTGTAAGTATCAAAGCACCGCCTGAAAAGGCTCTCTTGACAACATATAGACCTTCATAGTTTGGAGTCCACTTTCCCCTGGAATCGGGCGCGAAAGACAAGACTTTCTTGAGCACAAGGTCACCTTCTCGGAACATACGAGGCTTGACCTTCTTATCAAAGGCTTTCTTCATCCTTTGCTGATATAACTGACCATGACACATGGCAGTCAATCTCTTCTCTTCTATCAAATTCAGTTGGTCATAACGACTCTGAACCCATTCAGCATCAATCAACTTGGCTTCCATCAAGACTCTCATTGATGGGATCTCCACCTCTACTGGGAGCACAACCTTCATGCCATAAACAAGAGAGAAAGGGGTTGCCCCTGTTGAAGTGCGGACAGATGTACGATACCCATGCAAGGCAAATGGAAACATCTCATGCCAATCTTTGTATGTAACAACCATCTTTTGGACAATCTTCTTGATATTCTTATTAGCAGCTTCAACAACCCATTCATCTTGGGTCTGTAAGGAGAAGAATTATGATGTGCTATCTTGAACTCGCTACACAGCTCCTCCATCATCTTGTTGTTCAAGTTAGATCCATTATCAGTAATGATCTTATCTGGCACACCATAACGGCATATGAGTTGATTCTTGATAAACTTCACAACCACCTGCTTGGTCACGTTTGCATATGACTCCGCTTTAACCCACTTGGAGAAGTAATCAATTGCTACGAGAATAAATCTGTGACCGTTGGACGCTTTTGGCTCTATCATGCCAATCATGTCAATTCCCCACATAGAGAAAGGCCATGGTGATGAAATCACATTAAGAAGTGTTGGGGGATAATGAATCTTATCCGCATAAATCTGACACTTATGGCATTTCTTCACATATTTGCAACAGTCAGACTCTATTATCAGTCAATAGTAGCCTGCTCTTAACATCTTTCTAGCCATGGCATGTCCATTGGAATAAGTACCAAAGGAACCCTCATGGACCTCAGTCATTAACAAGTTTGCTTCGTGTCTATCCACGCATCTGAGCAGAACCATGTCAAAATTCCTCTTGTAAAGCACAACGCCATTGAGCTAGAAACTGCCTGATAATCTCCTCAAAGTCTTTCTATCTTTCACAGATGCCCCGGGCGGGTAAATCTGGCTCTGAAGAAAGTGAAATTCTAGTTATCAGACTTTAGATGTCACACGGGTTGTTATGACATCCAATTCTGCACAGACAGGAATTATGCAGAACTTAAACGTAAGTGCAGTAAATAACACAAGTAATTGTTAACCCAGTTCAATCCAACATGACCTACATCTGGGGGCTACCAAGCCAGGGAGGAAATCCACTATTAGTAGTATCAATTCAAAGCTAAACTCACCCGTTTACAACTTATCACTTAATCCCTACCCAATGCAATTTCAATCTTACACTAAGATCAGAGTTCCTACTCACTCCCCCTCAATCACCTCAATGATAACTACCTTTAATCAATATTAAAGACAACTTGAAGTCACACTTCAAACAACTCTTGATTGTGCTTCACTGCTTTAATCAAGATACACAGCACTCACGCTTAAAAGCTTTGAGCGACACAACACTTACAACTCAATGAACACCCTATACCAAAACAATCATCAACGTAACAATGGCTTGGCTTACAAGATATGCCTAATACAAGACTCACAAAAATACAGCAGTGAAGTATGATGGACACACTTAATCTTCACGCCTCAAAATCCCCGAAACTGAATGAAGGAACGCCTTCCTTTTTATATTGCAGTACCTGGGCTTTTGCACCTGTATTCTCCTGAATTTAAGGTCACACGAGTTCCCATAAATTCAACATTTAGGTTACTAACAAATAGACTATTTGTTAGGTTCATTAATTGTAACTTGGTTGTTGATTTCCTGGTTTTTCTCTAAGCTGTTGACTTCCTGAAGAATAGCCCAAGAAAAGCTGAAACAGAAAACTGAACAACCTACAATATAGCATATGCTGTCAGGAATGAATGTCACGACATTCAGCTTGACATCAAGGTCCATATGCTGAGTCTATTTTTCCAGAAAACAGACTGTACAATTTTGATGACCTGTACATGATCAAAATGACCATACTACAGTAACAGCTTACATTAATAAATGTCAAAGTGTCCAATTTAACATTTACACATTTGGCCTTAAGTTAGTTCTGTTATTCTCTTGAAGAACAGACTAAGTAACATGCTGAAGTATAGCAGAACACCACTCTGTCTAATGTTCAGTAGCTGCTGTCAATGATGAATGTCATAACATCCAGTTTGACATTCAGTAGGCCTTATGCCAGATCTGGTCTTTCCTTGATAACCAGACTGGAAATAAATACTAAGTTCTAACAGAACACCAGTTGTTCTATTCCTTAGTATCTGTTGACAGGTATGAATGTCACATCATCCAGTTTGACATTCAATAAATCCTGTGTTAGCTAGTCCTGCAGTAACTACAATGTAGTCACACATACATGTCATGACATCAGTCAAGACATTAGTAACCAGCTAGTGTTTTACCATATAATGCAGCCAATTAAGTACCTACAAACTCCCCCTTTGGCAAATTTTTGGCTAAAACACTTTGATCCCCATAACAGAGTTCATAGCAGCGGAATCACACACCTAGCAGGAAATAATACTAGCTAATACACTCAGAGTGGCAGCACACTCACACACATGGAAGTTAAATAAAAACTTCACAAAGCAGCTTCGAAGCTGCGATTCTGTCAGACCAATCTGTTGACTGGGGTATCACATGTTACTCCCCCTTTATGTCAAAAATGTTGCCAAAGTCAACAACATAAACAGAACAAATGACAGACTTACAGACTTGGTTTTACTTCACAGTTTCAACCAAGTTAGTACCCACATGATCTTGCTTCACAGCTTTGATCAAGTAATCACCCACTTTTGCTTTACTGTAGGTACCCCCATATCAGACGCCATGATTTTGTTTCTGACATCCAGAACCACTCCTGCATGAACAACATCCTTGAACTCCTGCAGGTACATTGGCCATCTCACAGTACGGTGTCTCCTTACCCTCTTGTATCCACCCTTGTTGCAAGTAGCATAGCTATGATCTGCTGACCAATCATGGCCTAGTACCAATTGTTTAATAGGCAGAGATATTAAACAATACATCCCAAACATCAGTGGTTGCTATAAGGTCTCAGAGAGACATATTCCCAGTTTGCTCCTTAAGTTTTCAAACTGAGTAGCATCCAGAGCCTTTGTAAATATGTCGGCCAGTTGAAGATCCGTGGCTACATGTTCCAAAGTGATCACCTTGTCTTCCACCAGATCTCTGATGAAGTGGTGCCTAATGTCAATATGTTTGGTCCTGCTGTGTTGGATGGGATTCTTGGAGATATTGATGGCACTGAGATTATCACAGAACAATGTCATGACATTTTGAGTGACATTGTACTCAGTGAGCATCTGTTTCATCCAAACCAGTTGGGAACAACTGCTTCCAGCAGCTATGTATTCAGCCTCTGCAGTGGACAGAGAAACACAATTCTGCTTCTTGCTGAACCAAGATATGAGGTTGTCTCCTAAGAAGAAACATCCACCTGATGTGTTTTTTCTGTCATCAGCACTCCCAGCCCAGTCAGCATCACAGTACCCAGATAGGACAGGCTCAGACCCATGTGAATACAACATCCCATAGTCACAAGTCCCATTGATGTACTTGAGAATCCTTTTGACTTGATTCAAGTGGCTCACCTTAGGCTCTGCTTGGTATCTGGCACACACTCCAACTGCATAAGAAATGTCAGGTCTACTTGCAGTTAGGTATAGCAGACTACCTATCATGCTTCTATACAGGCATTGATCAACACTAGGCCCTCCATCATCTTTGGTTAACTTCAGATGAGTAGGAGCAGGAGTCCTCTTGTGCCTAGCATTATCCATACCAAACTTCTTAACTATGTTCTTGGCATACTTGCTTTGGGAGAGAAACATAGAGTCCTCCATTTGGTTTACTTGCATTCCAAGGAAATAGGTCAGTTCTCCAACTAGACTCATTTCAAACTCAGACTGCATCTGGTGAACAAATTTTTGAACCATTTGTTCTGACATTCCACCAAAGACTATATCATCAACATAGATTTGAGCTATCATGATTTTGCCTTCTTCATCCTTCACAAACAAGGTTTTATCTATGCCACCTTTTCTGTATCCATTTGAGGTCAGAAATTCGGTTAACCTTTCATACCATGCTCTAGGTGCTTGTTTCAACCCATACAAGGCTTTCCTCAACTTGTATACATGCTCAGGTTGGTTAGGATCACAGAACCCTTTAGGTTGTTCCACATAGACTTCTTCATTCAGGTAGCCATTCAAGAATGCACTCTTCACATCCATTTGGAATAGCTTAAACTTCAGGATGCATGCTACCCCCAACAGCAATCTGATGGACTCAAGCCTAGCCACAGGAGCAAATGTCTCATCAAAATCTACCCCTTCAACTTGAGTGTATCCTTGAGCTACTAGTCTTGCTTTATTCCTAGTAATTACTCCTTTCTCATCAGATTTGTTTTTGTAGATCCACTTGGTACCAATGATGTTGGTCCCTTCAGGTCTTGGAACTAGCTCCCAGACTTCATTCCTTTTGAACTGTTCAAGTTCCTCTTGCATGGCTGTGATCCAGTATTCGTCAGTCAGGGCTTCTTTCACATTCTTTGGTTCCACCTTGGATACAAAGCAGGAATTTGAGCTTATTCCCCGTAACCTGGTAGTTACACCACTGTTGGGATCCCCTATGATAAGATCCTTAGGGTGGTCTTTCTGAATTCTGATAGATGGCACTTTGGTGGTTGCATCTACTTCACATTCAGGAGGAGGTTCTTGTACTTCTTCAGACTTGACTGGACTGTCAGTTGAACTGTCAAGGAATGTTTCAACATCCTCCATGACATCGGTTCCTTCCTCTTTATCGTCCACAATAACATTTATGGATTCCATCAGGACATTGGTCCTGTAGTTGAACACTCTGTAGGCTCTGCTGTTAGTGGAGTATCCCAGAAATATACCCTCATCACTTTTGGGATCTAGTTTCCTTCTCTGTTCACGATCTGTAAGAATGTAGCATTTACTTCCAAAGATATGAAAGTACTTCACATTCGGTTTTCTGCCTTTCCATATTTCATATAGAGTGGAGGAGGTTCCTTTTCTCAAGGTGACTCTGTTGTGAACATAGCATGCGGTATTCATTGCTTCAGCCCAGAAGTGCATGGGGAGCTTCTTTGCATGAATCATTGCTCTGGCAGATTCTTGAATAGTTCTATTTTTTCTTTCAACTATTCCATTCTGCTGAGGAGTTATAGGGGAGGAGAACTCATGACTTATTCCTTCAGACGAGCAAAACTCATCAAACTTGGAATTCTTGAACTCCGTACAATGATCACTTCTAATCCGGACCACACAACTGTCCTTTTCCCTTTGAAGTCTTATGCACAGGTCTTTGAAGACATCAAATGTATCTGACTTCTCTCTGATGAAGCTTATCCACGTGTATCTGGAATGGTCATCCACCACCACGTAGGCATATTTCTTCCCACCAAGACTTTCAACCTGCATAGGTCCCATTAGGTCCATGTGCAACAGTTCCAGAACTCTGGAGGTTGTGGGATGTCCCAGCTTCGGATGTGACATCTTGGTTTGCTTTCCCACCTGGCATTCTCCACAGACTCTTCCTTCATCAATCAGAAGCTTTGGAATTCCTCTGACTGCTTCCTTGGATATAATCTTCTTCATTCCCCGTAAGTGGAGATGTCCAAGACGTCTATGCCACAACTTCACATCCTGTTCTTCCTTGGCTGACGAGCATGTTGTGAAAAAGTTAGAGACTTCAATTTCCCACAGGTAGCAGTTATCTTTGGACCTGGTTCCTCTCATAACTTCCTGATTGTCACCATTTGTCACAATGCATAGCTCCTTAGTAAACTGAACATGAAACCCTTGATCACACAGCTGACTTATGCTGATGAGGTTTGCAGTTAGTCCTCTTACTAACAGCACATTATTCAGTTTTGGCACTCCAGAACAGTCCAGTTTGCCCACACCTTTTATTTTTCCTTTGGCACCATCACCAAAGGTCACATAGCTGGTAGTGTGAGGTTGAATATCTACCAGTAGATTTTCCATACCAGTCATATGTCTTGAGCATCCACTGTCAAAGTACCAGTCTTCTCTGGTAGAAGCCCTTAGAGTAGTGTGTGCTATCCTAGCATACCATTGTTGCTTCTTAATGGGAACATAGCGCTTATGTGTTTTATGCTTAGGCCTGACATGAGAGGCTTGGTTAGGGAAACCATGAATCCAGTAGCAGAAGGCTTTTATATGACCAAGCCTACCACAGTGGTGACACCTCCACTCCTGGTATTTCCTCTTCTGATGATCATTCATCCTAGTTCCTCGATGTTGAGACATTGGCTTTGACTTCCGCTTGAACTTCTGAACTTTAGCCTTTGGGCGTTTGTGTTCAGTTGAGGATCTTTTCCCAAATCCTAGGCCAGATTTGGTTCCAGACTGCTGTCCCACCTTTAGAATCTCTTCCAAGGTGTCAATTCCCTTATTCATCATTCTGATGGATTTAGTCATCTGATTCAGCTTGGAGGTCAGCAGGGCTATCTCACCATTTAGACCCTCTATGACAGACAGTTGCTTCTGTCTCTCATCTTCCAGTTCCTTGATGAGTTTTTTCTGCTTTTCTCCTTGTGCACGCACTTCTGCACTGGTGGAACACAGCTTCTTATAGGCTGCAGCAAGTTCATCAAAGGTCAGTTCATCTGCACTTGAGTCATCATCAGAGGCACAAACACTGGTTAGTGCAGTGACATGTTTGGCAGATTCTCCTTCAGATTCACTTTCAGAGTCTCCTTCAGACCATGTGATAGCTAGCCCCTTATTTTGCAATTTGAGGTAAGTAGGGCATTCAGCTCTGACGTGTCCATACCCTTCACAACCATGACACTGGATTCCCTTGCCGTGATTGAACTTCTCATCAGAAGTTGATCTTTTCTTAATGTCAGACGGGATGTTCTTGACATTAGGTCTACCTCTTTGATCAATCTTCTTCACGAACTTGTTGAACTGTCTCCCAAGCATGGCTAAGGCTTCTGATATACTTTCATCACCTCCAGTATATCCTGCTTCTGACTCCTCTTCAGCATTAGATACAAAAGCTATACTTTTGTTCTTCTTCTCAGCATACTCACCCAAGCCCATTTCAAAGGTTTGGAGAGAACCAATGAGCTCATCCACCTTCATGTTGCAGATGTCCTGCGCCTCCTCTATGGCTGTGACCTTCATAGCAAATCTCTTAGGCAAGGACCTGAGAATCTTTCTTACAAGTTTCTCTTCAGCCATTTTCTCACCTAGTCCACCAGAGGTGTTTGCAATTTCAAGAATATTCATGTGAAAGTCATGAATAGTCTCATCCTCTTTCATCCTCAGATTTTCAAACTTGGTGGTCAGCATCTGAAGTTTGGACATCTTCACCTTGGAAGTACCTTCATGAGTTACCTTGAGGGTATCCCAAACTTCCTTAGCTAGTTCACAGTGGTGCACCAGCCTGAAGATGTTCTTACTGATTCCATTGAATAATGCATTCAAGGCCTTGGAATTTCCAAGAGCTAATGCCTCTTGCTCCTTGTCCCACTCTTCTTCAGGAATCTGCACACTGACTCCATCCTCACCTGTCTTCGTTGGATGTTCCCATCCTTTGTTGACAGCTCTCCAGACTTTGCTATCTAGAGACCTTAAGAAGGCTATCATACGAGGCTTCCAGTCATCATAATTAGAGCCATCCAACATGGGTGGTCTATTTGAGTGTCCTATATCCTTGTCCATGGTACTAGAAAGTAACTTCCCTAGATCTCACCCAGAAATTCACAGGCAGGGTGCCTGCTCTGATGTCAATTGAAATTCTAGTTATCAGACTTTAGATGTCACACGG
Source organism: Lathyrus oleraceus (assembly GCF_024323335.1). Taxonomy (NCBI): domain Eukaryota; kingdom Viridiplantae; phylum Streptophyta; class Magnoliopsida; order Fabales; family Fabaceae; genus Lathyrus; species Lathyrus oleraceus. Next base: position 441,462,365 of record NC_066583.1, on the reverse strand, counting down.
GTTGTTATGACATCCAATTCTGCACAGACAGGAATTATGCAGAACTTAAACGTAAGTGCAGTAAATAACACAAGTAATTGTTAACCCAGTTCAGTCCAACATGACCTACATCTGGGGGCTACCATGCCAGGGAGGAAATCCACTATTAGTAGTATCAATTCAAAGCTAAACTCACCCGTTTACAACTTATCACTTAATCCCTACCCAATGCAATTTCAATCTTACACTAAGATCAGAGTTCCTACTCACTCCCCCTCAATCACCTCAGTGATAACTACCTTTAATCAATATTAAAGACAACTTGAAGTCACACTTCAAACAACTCTTGATTGTGCTTCATAGCTTTAATCAAGATACACAGCACTCACGCTTAAAAGCTTTGAGCGACACAACACTTACAACTCAATGAACACCCTATACCAAAACAATCATCAACGTGACAATGGCTTGGCTTACAAGATATGTCTAATACAAGACTCACAAAAATACAGCAGTGAAGTATGATGGACACACTTAATCTTCACGCCTCAAAATCCCCGAAACTGAATGAAGGAACGCCTTCCTTTTTATATTGCAGTACCTGGGCTTTTGCACTTGTATTCTCCTGAATTTAAGGTCACATGAGTTCCCATAAATTCAACATTTAGGTTACTAACAAATAGACTATTTGTTAGGTTCATTAATTGTAACTTGGTTGTTCATTTCCTGGTTTTTCTCTAAGCTGTTGACTTCCTGAAGAATAGCAAAAGAAAAGCTGAAACAGAAAACTGAACAACCTACAATATAGCATATGCTGTCAGGAATGAATGTCACGACATTCAGCTTGACATCAAGGTCCATATGCTGAGTCTGTTTTTCCAGAAAACAGACTGTACAATTTTGCTGACCTGTACATGATCAAAATGACCATACTACAGTAACATCTTACATTAATAAATGTCAAAGTGTCCAATTTAACATTTACACATTTGGCCTTAAGTTAGTTCTGTTATTCTCTTGAAGAACAGACTAAGTAACATGCTGAAGTATAGCAGAACACCATTCTGTCTAATGTTCAGTAGCTGCTGTCAATGATGAATGTCATAACATCCAGTTTGACATTCAGTAGGCCTTATGCCAGATCTGGTCTTTCCTTGATAACCAGACTGGAAATAAATACTAAGTTCTAACAGAACACCAGCTGTTCTATTCCTTAGTATCTGTTGACAGGTATGAATGTCACAACATCCAGTTTGACATTCAATAAATCCTGTGTTAGCTAGTCCTGTAGTAACTACAATGTAGTCACACATACATGTCATGACATCAGTCAAGACATTAGTAACCAGCTAGTGTTTTACCATATAATGCAGCAAATTAAGCACCTACAGAAAGCACTTGATATCATAATACCATGGCTTATCATCTTGCACCTCCTCTACTGCAAATACATGAGATGGTTTGTCCAAGCGCATCACAGTGATATTGGGAACCTCATTCCAGAATATCACCACAATCATCGAAGCAAGCGTAGCAAGAGCATCTGCCATTCGATTCTCATCTCGAGGAATATGATGGAAGTCAACCTCAGTAAAGAATGTTGAAATCCTCCTCGCATAATCTCTATATGGGATGAGGCCAGGCTGATTTGTCTCCCATTCACCCTTAATCTGATTAATAACAAGGGCCGAATCACCATAAACATCAAGATGCTTGATCCTAAGATCAATACACTCCTCCAATCCCATAATACAAGCCTCGTACTCAGCCATATTGTTCGTGCATTTAAAAGTTAGCCTTGCTGTAAAAGGAAAATGTGTGTCCTGAGGAGTAATAATCACTTCCCCGATACCATTTCCATATTGATTTACAGCGCCATCAAACACCATGCTCCATCGGGAACCAGGTTCTGGCCCTTCATCGAGCATAGGCTCATCGCAATCTTTCATTTTCAAATACAGAATCTCCTCATCTGGGAAGTCATAATGAACTTACTAATAATCCTCAATTGGTTGATGTGCCAAGTGGCCAACTGATCAGTCACCATTTATAGTAAGTTTTCATTATTGATACGATGCAAAACAGAGACATTTGATACACTGTGCAAGCATTTAAGGTACAATTTGATTAGTTTTACTTCCGTTATTTTCTTTACGCATTTTTAATCTTTGTTATGTTTTACTTTGTTTATATTGATTTTATGCGTGGGATAGCTGTGTTTTTGTCCGACAGATCCATGTAGAAGAACCGGAGAACTCAGAACACGACAGTGCGAGAGTGCGACACGCTAAAGAGTAGAAAATCCTGGTACAGGAGGCCTGACACGGACACCCGTGTCACCTGACACGGTCCGTGTCAGGGCAAGGGAAACAGAAGAAGAAAACAGTAGCCTGACATGGCCACCCGTGTCAGGCAGAACTTCCCCCCCGTGTTGGGCATGCCATGGGTGTGTCAGGAGAACCAGTAGGCTGACACGGCCACCCGTGTCAGCCCAAGCCCAATATTTCCAATTTTTCCGGGCTTTTCATTCTTCGGGCTCTGTGGATACATCTTTGGACCTGTCCAACTGCTGTTGGGAATTTTCACTATAAAAAGAGGTCTTCTGCCAAAGGAAAAATCATCTTGGAATACAGCAAACCACAATATTGTGAAGCAATCAAGTATTACAGAGATCAAGGCATTTGGAGAGCTGAAGAGATTCATGAGCGGGAGCGATTGAAGATCAAAGTCATCCAATTACTTGTAATGTGTAATTTTTATCTTGAATTGGTTTTAAATAATATGAGTAGCTAAACCCCCCAATGCTAGGGGGTGTCCCTGATTTAGAATTGTAATGAATTTGAGTTTACATTTTCATTTATAATATTTTATTTACGATAACCTTTTGATGTGTTTATTGCTTTCTCTTTCGGACCAATTGAGATTGTTCTATGGTTATCACTTAGGCTGGACCGCCAGTGATAAGGTTTTCATCAGGTTACTCTGCAGTAGATATCACCTAGGACTAGGGATACCCTGTATGAACCAGAGCATTCTTGATATTGTACAACTTAACTTCACCCTAATTGGCTATGGACATAGGAATTAGGGTAGATCGATTAAAGGTTTTCTCACCAAGGACTTGAGAGAAAATACCCTTGAGAATTGGTAGTAATTGATATTTGTTGATGCAATAGTAGCTCAGAGTTATTACAGGGATAAATCATACACCTTCCCTGGCATTGTTCCTTTTTCTCTATAAACCCTTATTTTCATATTTCTTTATTATTTTCTTTTTACACTCAAAAACCCAAATTAATACTTTTTGGTTAGTTGAATGATAATATAAAAGGCAAAATAGTACACTTACTATAAAAGGCAAAGAATGTTGAAATCCTCCTCGCATAATCTCTATATGGGATGAGGCCAGGCTGATTCATCTCCCATTCACCCTTAATCTGATTAATAACAAGGGCCGAATCACCATAAACATCAAGATGCTTGATCGTAAGATCAATACACTCCTCTGATCCAATAATACAAGCCTCGTACTCAGCCATATTATTCGTGCATTTGAAAGTTAGCCTTGCTGTAAAAGGAAAACGTGTGCTCTGAGGAGTAATAATCACTGCCCCAATACCATTTCCATATGATTTACAACGCCATCAAACACCATGCTCCATCGGGAACCAGGTTCTGGCCCTTCATTGAGCGTAGGCTCATCACAATCTTTCATTTTCAAATATAGAATCTCCTCATCTGGGAAGTCATACTGAACTGACTGATAATCCTCAATTGGTTGATGTGCCAAGTGGTCAGCCAAGATACTACCTTTTATAGCCTTCTGAGCTCGATACTCAATATCATACTCAGATAACAACATCTGCCAACGGGCAATCCTCCCGGTTAGAGCAGGCTTCTCAAAGATATACTTGATTGAATCCATTTTAGATATCAACCAAGTCATATGATTCAACATATACTAGCGTAAGCGCTTAGCAGCCCAAGCCAAAGCACAACACATCTTTTCAAGCATCGAGTATCGAGACTCACACTCGGTGAACTTCTTATTCAGGTAGTATATAACATATTCTTTCTTCCCTGTTTCATCTTGCTGACCAAGGACACAACCCATTGAGTCTTCAAGTATTGTCAGATACATAATCAATGGTCTCCCTTGAAATTCTAGTTAACAGACTTTCGATGTCACAAAGGATGTTATGACATCTAATTCTGTGCAGACAAGAATGATGCAGAACTTAAATGTAAAGTGGAGTAAATAACACATAGAATTGTTTACCCAGTTCGGTGACAAACACACCTACGTCTGGGGGCTACCAACCCAGGGAGGAAATCCACTATTAGCAGTATTAATTCAGGCCTTAAAATAACTGTTTAATCCTATCACTTAATACCTACCCAATGCAATTTCAATCTAAACTAAGACCAGAGTTCCTACTCACTCCCCCTCAATCACCACAATGATTACAACCTTTAATTAGTTTAAAGTTAATGGCGAAGTAATACTTCAAACAACTCTTGATTGTGCTTAACAACTTTAATCAAGATACACAGCACTCACGCTTAAAAGCTTAGAGTGACACAACAATTACAACTCAATGAACACCCTAGTCCAAGGCAATCATCTAGGTGATAATTGCTTGGCTCACAAATACAACCTAATACAAAACACAATAAAAATACAGCTATGAAATACAATGATGTATTTAAAGCTTCACACTTCGAAATCCTTAAATTGCTGAAAGTAGGATTGCCATCCTTTTATAATGCAGCACTTGGGCCTTGTACTTGGATTTCCTAAAATTAAGGTTAAGCAAGTTAACCTAATTTCCACATATTAGGGTGCTAACAAATAGACTATTTGTTAGGTTCATTAATTGTAGCTCAGTTGTTAGTTTCCTGGATTTTAGCTCAGCTGTTGGATTCCTAAAAAATAGTCTGAGAAAAATACTGAAACAGAAAAACTAACCATCCTACACTTTAGCATATGCTGTCAGGAATGAATGTCACAACATTCAGTTTGACGTCCAGAACATAGACCATATGCTAGGTCTATTATTCTTCTGAAAACAGTCTGTACTAAATGCTGAACTGTACAAGACCAACTAGTTTATACTTCAGTATCAGTTGTCAGAGATAAATGTCATAACATCCAGTTTGACATTTAGACAATGGGCCATATGCCAGGTCTGTTATTCTCTTGAAAAACAGACTGAAATAAATACTGAACTGTAGCAGAAAAACCAACCTGCCTATTATTCAGTATATGCTGTCAAGGATGAATGTCATAACATTCAGTTTGACATTCAGACAATAGGCTATGTGCCAGGTCTGTTATTCTCCTGAAAAACAGACTGAACTGAATACTGAACTGTAGCAGAAAAACCAACCTGCCTATAATTTAGTATCTGCTGTCAAGGATGAATGTCATAACATTCAGTTTGACATTCAAACAATAGGCTATGTGCCAGGTCTGTTACTCTTCTGAAAAACAGACTGAACTCAATACTGAGCTACAACAGAAAAACCAACTATTCTATAGTTTAGTATCTGCTGTCATGGATGAATGTCATAACATCCAGTTTCACATTCAGTAAATCCTGTATTAGCTAATCCTGCAGCATGCTACTCAAGCATGTCATGACATCAGTCAAGACATCAGAGTATAGTTAGTGTTTTAACACAAAATGCAGCCAATCAAACATCTACAAACTCCCCCTTTGGCAAATTTTTGGCTAAAACAACTTGACATCACAACAGAGTTCACAGCAGCGGAAAACAGAGAACTATCCAAGCTAATACACTCAGAACAGCAACACACTCAACACACATAGAAGTTAAATAAAAACTTCAAACAGCAGCACACATAGAAGTTAAATAAAAAATTCAAACAGCAGCACACATAGAAGTTCAATAAAAACTTCAAACAGCAGCACACATAGAAGTTAAATACAAACTTCAAACAGCAGCACACAAGTAGAATGCACACAACACCATAACCTCTTTAGAGCCCCTTCAATGAAATCTGTTGTCCTAGGGTACATTTGTTACTCCCCCTTTTTGTCAAAAATGTTGCCAAAGCAACACTTAATATTACAGACGAAAAATAAAATTACAAGCAAATTTCAGACACACACATTTGATTTTACTTCACAGTTTCAATCAAGAATACACACTCTTGATCTTGCTTTACAACTTTGATCAAGACTACACCCACTTGATCTTGTTTCACAACTTTGATCAAGTAGACACACACTCTTGCTTCACAGCTTTAGAGTGACAAATTTCAGCCACAAATCAGATCTTCAATCAAACACAGATTGCCATTAAGTGTGCAATCAGAAAATACCAGACATTCACACTGAATGTTCTGTGTACAGGGTGTCATGACATCGGGTCTGACATCCTGGAAAAATCCTGCATAATTCCATAATTCCTTTTATAACTTCCAGCTGGTACAATCATATCAGATGCCATGACTTTGTGTACGACTTCTTGAAACACTCCTGCATGAACATGTTCTTGAACTCCAGCAGGTACATATCATATCAGATGCCATGACCTTGTGTATGACATTTTGAAACAAATACTGCATGAACATGTTTTTGAACTCCAGCAGGTACATAGGATATCTTATGTTAAGACATCACACATAACATCTTGTGAACACTCTTTATTTTACCAAAATTGCTCCCCCTTTGGAAATTTTTGGCTAAAACATATATCTTTCCTTTTTGTTCACAAGGAAAACTATCAGCAGTTAAACAACATAACAGTAGGTTAAACAACAGCAGAAGCAACACAATTACTAGCTTTATAGTTACTAGTAATACACACATGCACAAGGGTAGTTTTCCTCCCCCTAAATCTGTGCAACAAAAACAGAATTACTACTTAAGGATGCAACTAGTAAGACACACAAATGCACAAGGATACTCCTCCTCCCCCTAGATCTGTGCATACATCAAATAACAGTAACTCCAGCACCTGTACCAGCCAGAATGTCGTTCTGACATCTGCTTCAACATCAACACATGTGCACCATATCAGATATCCTCTTTGACATCTGTAAACAGAACAACATTCTTGTTTTAACACCTGTGCACTTCCTTCAATAATAGTTGTCCTCCAATTCAGCTACATACACAACTGCTTCCATATTCCACATTAACACTTATCAACACTTCTCCCCCTTTTTAGTCAAAATTGACCAAAGGTGACCAATTAGACAAAATAAATGTCAATTAGACTATCAGAGAATGTTAGGACAGATGTTATACCATTAAACATGTTAAAACATAATAGTTAAGCAGTACAAACCATCATCATACACAACTGTGATAGTTGAGATAATGCACACATCCAAGGAACTCATGAAGAGCCCAATTTTTTTTACAAACAGGCATCACTGAGGACTGCCAACATCCATCCTTGTGCAGCATTGCATACTTGACACTCAGTTTACTTCCCACCAATTTTCCTTTGAGAGGCCACTTCCTTGCCTGATTAGCAATGATGACTTGACAGATTTTGTTGTCAGTCACCTCAAGCTCAGGTTGAGCTTCATCAGGCCTTCCCAAATACTTGTTGATCACTGAAGGAGAGAAATTTACACACTTGCCTCTCACATCCACTTTCCTGAATTCCTTAGACTAATCAGAGCACACTTTCAATTGTTTAATAATTTAAAATATTAAACAGTACATTCCTAACATCCTTAGTTGCTATAATTCCTCAGAGAGACATATTCCCAACTTTCCCCTTAAATCTTCAAACTGAGTAGCATCCAATGTCATGACATTTTGAGTGACATTGTACTCAGTCTGCATCTGATTCATCCATACCAATTGGGAACAATTGCTACCAGAGGCTATGTACTCAGCTTCTGCAGTGGATAATGGTACACAACTCTGTTTCTTCCTTTCACCTACACCATTTTGATGAGAAATAGTAGGTGAGGACAACTCATGACTTTCAATCTGCATAGGTCTCATTAAGTCCATGTGCAAAACTTCCAGAGTTTTGGATGTTTTAGGATGTCCAAGCTTAGGATGTGACATCTTGGTTAGCTTGCCCACCTGACATTCTCCACTGACTTTTCCTTCATCCATAAGCATCTTTGGGATTCCTCTACCTGCTTCCTTGGATATGATCTTCCTTCCTCTTGAATGTAGATGTCCAAGTGTTCTATGCCCCAGTTTCACTTCCTTCTCTTCCTTGGCTAAGCAACACATTGAGGAGTAGTTTGAGACTTCAGGTTCCCATAGATAGCAGTTATCTTTGGATCTGACTCCTCTCATAACTTCCTTATTTTATCCATTCATCATAACACACTCTTCCTTAGTGAACTGTACATTGAAGCCTTGATCACATAGTTGGCTTATGCTGATGAGATTAGCAGTTAGTTCTTTTACTAACAACACATTATTCAGTTCTGGAACTCCAGGACTGTTCAGCTTACCATCACCTTTGATTTTTCCTTTAGCTCCATCACCAAAGGTCACATAACCAGTAACATAAGGTTTTTTATCTACCAATAAGTTCTCCATCCCAGTCATATGTCTTGAGCAACCATTGTCAAAATACCAGTCTTCTCTGGTAGATGCCCTTAGAGATGTGTGAGCTAATCTAGCAACCCATTATTGTTTCTTGATGGGGGCATTATGCTTAGATGCCTTCTGCTTAGGTCTGACTTGAGGGGTCTGGTTAGGATAACCATGCAATCTGTAACAGAAGGGTTTTATGTGACCAAATCTACCACAGTAGTGGCATCTCCATCTTTGAAATTTCTTCTTTTGATGGTTAAACCTCCTGCTTCGATGATGTTGTGACATTGGTTGTGACTTTTGCTTGGTTTTCTGAACTTCAGCCTTTGAGTTGTTGAATTCAGATGGGGATTCCTTAACAAAGCCTAAACCAGACATGGTTCCTGATTTCTGTCCCACCTTTAGAATCTCTTCCAAAGTGTCAGTTCCTTTATTCAGCATTCTGATGGATTTTGTCATTTGATCTAACTTTGAGGTCAGCAAGGTTATCTCACCATTTAGACCATCTATGACTGTCAGATGCTTCTTCTTCTCAGCTTCCAGCTCCTTGATGAGTTTCTTCTGCTTTTCTCCTTGTATACACACTTCTGCACTTTTGACACATAGCTCTTTATATGAAGCAGCAAGTTCATCAAATGTAAGTTCATCTCCACTTGAGTCATCATCAGAGGCACAAACACTAGTTAGTGCAGTGACATGTTTAGCAAATTCTCCTTCAGATTCACTCTCAGAGTCTCCCTCAGACCAGGTGATAGAAAGTCCCTTCTTGTGCATCTTGAGGAAGGTAGGACATTCAACTTTAATGTGTCCAAACCCTTCACATCCATGACACTGGATTCCCTTGCCTTGGTTGAACTTTTCTTCAGATGTTGATCTTCTACTGATGTCAGACGAAATGTTCTTGACATTTGGTCTGCCTTTTTGATCAACCTTCTTTATGAACTTGTTGAACTGTCTTTCAAGCATGGCTATAGCTTCTGATATGCTTTCATCACCTCAAATATTTCCTTCTTCTGAATCCTCTTCAGTATTTGATACAAAAGCTATGCATTTTGTTTTCTTTTCAACATTCTCACACAAGCCCATTTCAAAAGTTTGGAGAGAACCAATAAGCTCATCAACCTTCATATTGCAGATATCTTGAGCCTCTTCTATAGTAGTGACCTTCATGGCAAATCTCTTGGGCAATGATCTGAGAATCTTTCTTACAAGTTTTTCTTCAGACATTTTCTCTCCCAGGCCTCCAGAAGTGTTGGCAATTTCAAGAATATTCATGTGGAAGTTATGAATAGTCTCATCCTCTTTCATCCTCAGATTTTCAAACTTAGTAGTCAGCATCTGGAGTTTAGACACCCTTACCTTGGAGGTACCCTCATGAGTTGTTTTGAGAGTATCCCAAACTTCTTTAGCCAGCTCACAGTGATGCATCAGTCTGAAGATGTTCTTATTTATCCCATTGAACAGTGCATTCAATGCCTTAGAGTTTCCAAGGGCTAATGCCTCTTGCTCTTTGTCCCACTATTCTTCAGGAATTTGCATAATGATTCCATCTTTACCTGTCTTCATTGGATGTTCCCATCCTTTGTTGACAGCTCTCCAGACCTTGCTGTCCAGAGACCTCAAGAAGGCTATCATACGGGGCTTCCAGTCATCATAGTTAGAACCATCCAGCATGGGTGGTCTATTTGAGAATTCTACATCCTTGTCCATGGTACTAGAAAGTAACGTCCCTAGATCTCACCCAGAAATTAACAGGCAGGGTGCCTGCTCTGATGCCAATTGAAATTCTAGTTAACAGACTTTCGATGTCACAAAGGATGTTATGACATCCAATTCTGTGCAGACAAGAATGATGCAAAACTTAAATGTAAAGTGCAGTAAATAACACATAGAATTGTTTACCCAGTTCGATGACAAACACACCTACGTCTGGGGGCTACCAAGCGAGGGAGGAAATCCACTATTAGCAGTATTAATTCAGGCTTTAAAACAACTTTTTAATCCTATCACTTAATACCTACCCAATGGAATTTCAATCTAAACTAAGACCAGAGTTCCTACTCACTCCCCCTCAATCACCACAGTGATTACAACCTTTAATTAGTTTAAAGTTAATGGCGAAGTAATACTTCAAACAACTCTTGATTGTGCTTAACAACTTTAATCAAGATACACAGCACTCACGCTTAAAAGCTTAGAGTGACACAACAATTACAACTCAATGAACACCCTAGTCCAATGCAATCATCTAGGTGATAATTGCTTGGCTCACAAACAAAACCTAATACAAAACACAATAAAAATACAGCTATGAAATACAATGATGTATTTAAAGCTTCACACTTCGAAATCCCTAAATTGCTGAAAGTAGGATTGCCATCCTTTTATAATGCATCACTTGGGCCTTGTACTTGAATTTCCTAAAATTAAGGTTAAGCAAGTTAACCTAATTTCCACATATTAGGGTGCTAACAAATAGGCTATTTGTTAGGTTCATTAATTGTAGCTCAGTTGTTAGTTTCCTGGATTTTAGCTCAGCTGTTGGATTCCTGAAAAATATCCTGTGAAAAATATTGAAACAGAAAAACTAACCATCCTACACTTTAGCATATGCTGTCAGGAATGAATGTCACAACATTCAGTTTGACGTCCAGAACATAGACCATATGCTAGGTTTGTTATTCTTCTGAAAACAGTCTGTACTAAATGCTGAACTGTACAAGACCAACCAGTCTATACTTCAGTAGCAGCCGTCAGAGATAAATGTCATAACATCCAGTTTGACATTTAGACAATGGGCCATATGCCAGGTCTGTTATTCTCCTGAAAAACAGACTGAAATAAATACTGAACTATAGCAGAAAAACCAACCTGCCTATTATTCAGTATATGCTGTCAAGGATGAATGTCATAACATTCAGTTTGACATTCAGACAATAGGCTATGTGCCATGTCTGTTATTCTCCTAAAAAACAGACTGAACTTAATAGTGAACTGTAGCAGAAAAACCAACCTGCCTATAATTCAGTATCTGCTGTCAAGGATGAATGTCATAACATTTAGTTTGACATTCAGACAATAGGCTATGTGCCAGGTCTGTTACTCTTCTGAAAAACAGACTGAACTCAATACTGAGCTATAACAGAAAAACCAACTATTCTATAGTTCCATATATGCTGTCATGGATGAATGTCATAACATCCAGTTTGACATTCAGTAAATCCTGTATTAGCTAATCCTGCAACATGCTACACAAGCATGTCATGACATCAGTCAAGACATCAGAGTACAGTTAGTGTTTTAACACAAAATGCAGCCAATCAGACATCTACATCCCTTCTACCGATGGAGACAGAATCAGCGGCTCAGACAGATACTCTTTGATACTCTCAAAGGCTTTTTGGCAATCCTCGGTCCAATCATGAGACTGATCTTTCCAGAAGATCTCGAATATCGACGCACATGTGGCAGTCATGTGGGATATAAATCTGGGGATATAATTCAAACGACCAAGAAAACCTCGGACTTGCTTCTCAGATTTAGGCGCATGCATCTCTTGTACTGCTTTGACCTTTGCAGGATCAACCTCAATACCTCTCTCGCTGACAATAAAGCCCAATAACTTGCCGGAACGGACTCCAAATGTACACTTGTTAGGATTCAGACGAAGTTTATATTTCCTCAAACGCTGAAATAGCTTTAACAAGTGCTCTACATGTTCAACTTCCGTTCTTGACTTTGCAATTATATCATCAACATACACCTCAATCTCCTTGTGCATCATATCATGGAACAAGGTAGTCATAGATCGTTGATACGTGGCTCCGGTGTTCTTCAAACCGAAGGGCATCACTCGATAACAAAATGTTTCCCAAGGTGTGATGAATGTTGTCTTCTCCATATCCTCGGGTGCCATTTTGATCTGATTATATCCGGAAAATCCGTCCATAAACGAGAAGACATTGGATTTAGCTGCATTATCTACCAGCATATCACTATGTGGTAGAGGAAAATCATCTTTCGGACTAGCTTTATTCAAGTCTCTATAGTCCACACACATTCGGACTTTTCCATCTTTTTTAGGCACGGGCACAATATTGGCCACCCACTGAGGATATGTAGAAGTCACCAGAAACCCCGCATCAATTTACTTATGAACCTCCTCTTTGATCTTCACTGCCATATCGGGATGAGTTCTTCTAAGCTTCTGCTTCACAGGCACGCACTCAGGCTTCAAAGGCAGGAAATGTTTCACGATATCAGTATCTAGACCAGGCATGTCTTCATATGACCAAGCAAAGACGTCGACGTATTCTCATAGCAACTCTATCAACCCCTTCTTAACAGATTCTTCTAGGAGTGCCCCAATCTTCACTTCTCGCACACAATCTTCAGACCCCAAGTTAACTGTTTCCAGATTCTCGAGATGCGGCTGAATGATCTTCTCTTCGTGCTCAAGTAGATGGGTGATCTCGTCAGGAATCTCTTCAACATCATCTTCTTCTGCCTCAAATACAGGGAACTCAAAGTTGGGAGATTGGATCATTATGTTCAATGGGTTTGATCAACCTGCATAATGATGGTGGATATAAAGAGATTTTAGAATTCAAACAAGGAAGATCATTATGCAGATGAAAAGATTGATTTTATTCTATTTTAAAGGTTTTATGTGATAACCAATTTCATGCAAAAAGAAAAAAGTGAAAATAATTGGAAAAACAAACATTTAACATGAATTCATTGAATGAAATATCATTGTATTTATGAGCCAACAATGTCATCACTCCTTCTTTTGGCATGGGAGAAGGGTTTTTTTGAACAAAATGAACATTACGTTGACTTATGGACAACTGTTGGAACATCTACAGCGACCCAATTATTGCAGACCCCTCCAGGGATGACAAAGTTGCCAGAATCCTCCTCTGCATCCTCTTCCACAATAACAGCAGCTTCCTCATCTTGAACAGTGTGGATGAATCCACCACTCTTGATTAGCCCATGCTTGTTGAAAGTGCCAGAAGAATATCCTATGCCAGCCCAGGATTTGTTGTCTTCCAGCTTAATCATTTGCCCTAATTCAGTAGTTATACCATGCTCAATGGCCAACTTTGCATCTTTATAGGACGCAAATGAAGAAGTTTCTTTCTTAGTAGGCTCAGCAATAGATAAAGCTTGGAACATCGTTCCAACTTCATCCTCAACATCTATGTAAGAAAAGGAAGACAAGTGGCTAACCAGGAGAGCCTTTTCTCCCCCTACCACCACCAGCTTCTTGTTTTTGACAAACTTCAATTTCTGGTGTAGGGTGGATGTCACGGTGCCTGCCTCGTGAATCCATGGTCTTCCCAACAGACAGCTATATGATGGGCGAATATCCATGACCTGAAAAGTGATATTGAAATCACTCGGTCCGATCTTGACTGGGAGTTCAACCTCTCCAATCACAGTTTTACGGGACCCATCAAAAGCTTTAACCACTACTCCATTCTGCCTCATGGGAGGCCTCTGGTATGACAATTTAGCAAGAGTGGATTTTGGCAACACATTCAACGATGATCCAATGTCCACCAGCATATTAGACATGGAATCATCTTTGCAGCTCATAGAGATGTGTAGTGCCAAATTAAGGTCTCTTTCCTCCTCGGGGAGATCAGCATCACAAAAACTCAAATTGTTACAAGCGGCGATGTTTGCAACAATACTGTCGAATTGTTCTATTGTGACATCATGATCTACATACGCTACATCCAACACCTTCTGCAGAGCTTCACGGTGTGGTTCTGAATTCATAAGCAAAGATAACACAGAGATCTTTGATGGCGTCTGTAGAAGCTGATCTACAACGTTGTACTCACTCCTTTTGATGAGCCTTATCATCTCATCATAGTCTTCTTTCGTATTACCACTTTGGCCAGCAGAGACAGGAGTTCTCACAACAGAGGCAGATTTATTGGCAACAAGTGCCGAATTCGGAGCATTCACAGCAGTCCCAACCGGGCGTTCGTCATAATCAGCATCATTGGCTCTTCGGACATCAGCTTAGGGTTTCGGCGGAGCCGAGAAAACACGACCGCTACGGGTCAGGCCGCTGACATCGGCAATATTAACAACAGAAGTAGAGGGCAAGGGCACCTCCTTCCCATCCTCCAATGCCACAACATTGTAGCGATAGGGAACCGCCTTATCAGAAGAGTATGGCACATGGCCAACTGGTTTAATGATCAAAGAGGGAGAAGCCTTCTACTTGCTGCCATCATACCGAATGACAACAGGCTCAGGGATCCGAAATACCAGAGATATTACATTGACTTCGTCATCATCAACATCAACATTTTGATTCTGAAGCATCTCAATGACTCCTTCATCCATCATCTCTTGGATGTCTTTACAGACTTGGCGACATCTCCTTTGATTGACAGTGCAAACTCGGCATCTGTCGTGGTCATGCTCATAATGACTGTACTCACACAACAGTCTGTGCATCTCGACCAGAGATTGTCGAATATGGCTAACATATTTGACCTTATATTTACCAGGGCAGCCCTGGACCATGTTGACAGAGGATTTCCCATGCTCGGGCAATGGGTTCTTCTTCACATTAGGACCTACATCCTCTAAACACGGGATACCACATCTCACAAGGTCTTGAACCTTGGTCTTCAGTGGGTAACAGTTTTCCATGTCATGTCCGGGAGCACCGGAATGATAAACACAGTGTAGCTCGGGCTTATACCACCACTGAGGGTTGGTAGGTATAGCCGGGGGGTCTCGTGGAGTAATCAATTTCCTCTCTATCAAAGAGGGATACAATTCTGCATAAGTCATGGGAATAGGATCGAAGGTGACCCTCTTCCTCTCGTAGCTTGTACTTGCTTGATTGTTGTTTCGAGGCTGGTAGGCCTGCTATTGAGGACAATGTTGTTGTTGTTAATATTGCGGATGTTGCTGTTGCTGACTATTGTTGTGATGCTGATATTGCTGATTCTCTCTGAAAACAGGTGCTATGTGAGCCACCTGATGCTGGTTACCGGCAGGCCGCACGGTCTTCCTCCTCACTGAGGGTCTTCTAGGTTTAATATGGGAGGCCACAACATGTGCCTCACCATCTTTCTTCTTTCCAAACGTCCTACACCGTTTGGCAGAAGAGCCTTCTTTTCTGGTCAGGCGCCCTTCCCGGACTCCTTCTTCCAGACGCATCTCCATGTTCACCATCTCGGTGAAGTCAGAAGGAACGCTGGCAATCATCCGCTCATAATAAAATGAGCTCAAGGTCTTCAGAAAGATCTTGGTCATTTCTTTCTCCTCCAGCGGGGGCACAATCTGTGCTGCTAACTCTCGCCACCTCTAGGGGTACTCTTTAAAAGTTTCCTTGTCCTTCTAGGACATGGTTCTCAATTGATCCCTATCGGGAGCCATATCCATGTTATACTTGTATTGCTTGACGAAGGCCTCGCCATGGTCATTGAAGGATCGGATGTTCGCGCTATCCAAGCCCATATACCATCTCAAGGCAGCACCAGACAAGCTGTCCTGGAAGTAGTGAATGAGAAGTTGATCATTGTCGGTCTGAGTCGACATCTTCCTGGCGTACATAACAAGGTGGATGAGAGGGCAAGTATTTCCCTTGTACTTTTCAAAGTCAGGTACCTTGAACTTTACATGGATTTTGACGTTAGGAACCAAGCAGTGTTCAGCAGCAGATTTGCCGAAAAGGTCCTTTCCTCTTAGAGTTTTCAATTCCTTGCGGAGCTCAAGAAACTGATCATTCATAGCATCCATATTTTCATAAACATTCGGGCCCTCAGACAGCTCAGAATGGTAGATGGTGTTGTCTACTCTTGGCATAGTATGTACGACAGGAAGTGGAATGGCAAGGACCAAGCTAGATGCCGACAGAGAAGCAAAGGTGGGTGCAGGACCCTCAGGCATGAAGTTGGGAGGCATCCCCCAAGGAAACCCGGCTGGCATAGCTATTGGTGCAAAATGGGCGCTGGCCACAGGCACGGTTGAAGAGGCAATCTTAGAGATGACTGTCCTCTGGGTAGGAGTTGAAGGTTTCGGAGACGATTGGCTCTGGGAAGCCATGAAAGACTCCATTAGGGCAGTCAATCTGGCTACTTCCTCCTTAAGTTCACGGTTTTCTTGCTCCAAATGATCCATTAGTCTTGATGCGTTGGCTCGGGTGTAGTACCAGTGAGTTACTTGTCTTTAAAATAAATGAAGAACACAGAGTTAGCCCAATAGAACAAGAAGCCTGGAGCAAAACATACTTATGCACATGATACATGCAATGCTTGTGCATATGATTTAATCTTTTATGTCAGAGGAACTTTAGGGTCTTATTTGCAAATATTTGAAAAATATTAATTATTGGGACATATAATGGAATATCACATCAATAATATCTGGAAAATATTTTTACACCAAAGAAGTACAATCTTGGTAACCAAATACAAGAGAGAAGGAAAATGAACATCCTATGGAACCCTAGAAACAATCATCTAAAGCTCTGGAGAGTAGAAGATAAGCTGCACGAAGCCTCTTCACCTCCCTCTCATAGGCTGCCTCCACATCTGCCTTCTCTTTGGCGAGTCGATCGTACTTCCTCTTCCAAAACTTGGAAGACTGAGGAAGAAGAGAAGTCAATGCATCATCAGGATCATCAATAACCTGGTGCTCAAGGAACTCTATCAAAGCATCCTTCTCTCTGATCTGCTGAAGCAACTCCTCTCGTTCACGGATCCAGGCACGTGAACGATCTTCGTCTCTCAACTCCTCTACTCCTAGGTCAGGGAGGGTTGAAGGCCCAGCCACAACCAAAAGTGTAGGTCTTGGATACTCATAAGGCATGAGGTACTTGGAAGCTCTCCTCCTAACCCAAGAGGTATAGGGCTTCAAAGCAATACAATTCTTCGGACCCAACTCCTTCCTTCCCTTCCTATGGATCTTGCGCCAAGCGCGAACCATCCTGCCCTTTAAGCCTTGGGGATCTTTACCCTCCTAAAAAAACACACCTTCTAACAGAATGTTATTAGGTTTATCCTTTAGGGGGAACCCAAGCTGACGACGTGCCAAAATAGGGTTGTAGTTAATCCCACCACATTACCACCACCCTTTGCATTCCTCATATGCAAATAAAAGTAAGTGTCACCCAACCGAGTAGGAACGGGATTAAGAGTAGAGAAAATCCTAATAGCGTTCACATCCACAAACTTGTCGATGTTGGGGAATAACACTAGCCCATAGATGAGAAGTACAAATATGGCCTCAAAGGCATCCTCACTCATAGCCTTCCCATACATAGTAGCTTGAGCAATGAGGAACTCAGAAGGGAGACCTTGAATTCCACCTTTGGTAGTCATATGAGCACCAACCAGAGATTCATCTATATGCAACAGATCAGCTATTTCTTGAGAAGTAGGAACACTCTCTAAGCCACTGAACGACAACTGGTCTAGAATAGGTATACCCACAAGATAGGCATACTCCTCAAGCATGGGCAAAAGCTGAAAATCCGGAAATGTGAAGCAACGGTACAAGGGATCATAAAACTGCACCAATACACTCATCAATCCTTCGTCCACCTGAGTAGTCGGAATAGATAGAAGCTTCCCATAACGAGCCTTGAAACCCAAGGGATCTAATACATAGGATGTCAAATTCCTTAGCTTTTTGAAGTCGGGTTGTCTGAAACTGTACTTCTTCGTATTCCTTTTTTGTCTTTCCATGTCTGAAAATTTGCAAATAGACCTCTTAAGTTCCTTGAAAATTTTCTCATTATTTATGATATGGATGCAAATGGGTGCATGAATGCATGAATGCAACAATCACACTCAAGGATCAAGCAAAGCACACCAAACAAAGGTCATGGGATGGATCAAGTCATCCTTAATATCAATCATCCATTTTGGTGGATTATGGTTTACACCTTATCAACACCCAAGTTCCATTGATATTAAGGATACAAGAACGGATCAACCATGAATCAAAGGTTCGTTGCAAGTCACGAGCATGGAGTCTCGGTTAAGAACCACCCAAAGGGAGTGTAATAGGGTTTAAACCTGCCAAACATGTTCTACAAGAGGTTCCCATAATCATCATCCCATCTTTCGGATATTATCGGATAAACGACTACTCGTATTCCAAAAATATTCTCAAGAGAGACTCTTATGAGTGTAGTATCGCGTAACAATCGTATCAAATCTTACACTTGAACGACTTTCGCACTACATCCTAAAAATAGGCCAAGATGGGCTTGGTAAACTAAGGTCCTTGGCTTCTAAGGTCTATATTAAAAAGAGTAATGTCTAACCACAACTACTTGTGTGACATTATTGATCCCAACATCACCTCCACCAAGTGAATGGGCTTGCAAGTCAACTTGCTAAGGAATAACTCCACACAAGTCAACAAGACTATGTCATTCTCCTATCCTAAGTGCACTCGAGTTCGGGTATAGAACTCATCTCACAAAGATCACCAAGCATACAAGGAATTAATATTCAAGCAATTCAATCATTACATCCAATACAGTAATCCCAAGTTGCACAAAAATATATTACAAAATAATATATAATACAATACAACAAAATATGAAAAGTAGGCAAAACTCACTAGGCAAATATCCCCAACAGAGTCGCCATTTTTCTGTAGCGGGGTATTCGTTACCATTAGAGATATTGACTAAATCCAAGGTAAACCATATAAGTCGAGTCACCACCGCACTTCTATTTATCCAAAGGAATGGTTAGAAAGCGAAGAAAAACCTAAAAGTTTTATCGAATCAAAAACTAGTAAAAATGTCAGAGATCGGGGTTAAGGGGGTTGGTTATGCAATGGGAAGGTTTTAAGCACCCAAAACATCCTAGGTACTCCTAGGGAGCCCTAATCACACTTGTTGTAAGATTGGTATTTTGTGAAAATTTGTGTTTGGATGGATAAACCCATTGCCTACGTACCATCTTGAAAAAAGATTAGGATCAAAACCTCGTAGTTCGGGGTAAAAATCTCAAAACAGGTTGGTGAATTGATTGGTCCAAAAGCCTTAAGGTCTTTTGTTTTCCAAGGGAGAAAACTCAACCTAAAACCACAAATCCACCATGTGAGGATAGCTTCAACATGCTAGTGAGGGGTTAACCCTATAATAAGCATGGAAGACTCATTGTCCATCACTAAGGATATAGGTGAGTATTACATCTACCTCAAGGATAACTCAAACCTAATAGCTAAAGGTTATGAAAAATTTGATCAAGAAAGTGGCCATTGAAACCACAAAAGCATTTGAATGGGTTATATTTACCAATGAAAAGTATGTACAAAATTTGGTCAAAGTTGACTTAGAAGTTCAATTCAAAATAAGTGTTATGAAAAGAAAGTTTAAAAATCAAAAGCATAAGGCTTAGGTTTCTAATGTTTGAAAACAATGGTTAAATGTTTGCACAAAAAGTTTTGGCTTGGGTTAGAGTGGAGGGAAGAAGAAGAAGGGCTAAATTCCTAAGCATACAAGAGGTGAGGGATAAGAAATAAAACCATAAAAAAGAGTTCCTCTCTTGAGATCATATGGATGATGCAAGTAGCTCCCATCCTTTGGAATATGCAAGCAACATAAGAGTAAGCTCAAGCAATCAACATAATCAAACAAGCTCTTAGAAGATCCCCAATGGCTCTTGTATCTTTCACTTTGGATGAACATGGCAATGATTCTTCAATTTGGCTCAAATATGATTCCCTAGCACAAAAGCACACAACATCAAAAGTTCTATGAAGCAAATCAAGAATGGACAAGAGTGAGTTTAGAGATTTGGTCTTTCTAGTCCATCTTCCATATCAAGGTCCTTTACTCCAATTTTGCATAGGGAATGTCCTAGAAACTAAGTCCATTTGTCCATTTCTTGCATTTGGTCCACAATGATCAAAACAAAACACAAGCACAATAATATATACACAATTATGTGCTCAAGTGAGCAAAAGGCAAATTGCATTAACATAAACATGTGCTCAAATGAGCAAAGGAAAAAAGCAAATGAATAATATGTACAAGAATAGTAAATTGCATAAATGTAAAGAGCAAGAATTAAATGTTGATGGGTAATGGTTAGTGTTAGAGTTAGTGTGCCATAAGGAAACTTAGCGCTATGTTAAGCAATCGTAATTGGACTTATGTAGAAGTCACAACTATCTGAGGCCGGTCAATAATAATGTAGGCAACAATACAAGTTAGAGATTTTGATTAGTGAATCAAACTCCAACAACTTGTCATGCCAAAAAGAAGATGAGAAATGATCTTGTATTGACTTAGGTTCTTTGCATGATTTAGGAAGCAACATATCCTTAATGCAAAGCCATTCACTTGATCCATGATCAAGATGAATTAGATTTGAATCAAGGAAGATTAAACCTCCATGTATCAATGCTAACCACCAATCTTTAACTCATTGATCAAAAAAGAAAAGAAGAAGAAGAAGAAGAAGAAGATGAAGAATTAAAGTGCATTGATGGAAATAAAATGAGGTAATCAACAAGCATTGACCAAAGATAAAGAAGATCAAGATC
Organism: Lathyrus oleraceus; assembly: GCF_024323335.1. Lineage (NCBI taxonomy): Eukaryota > Viridiplantae > Streptophyta > Magnoliopsida > Fabales > Fabaceae > Lathyrus > Lathyrus oleraceus. The sequence continues at coordinate 441,441,288 of NC_066583.1, read as the reverse complement.
AAACAATAGAAAACAGAAGCAACATGAAGATTAGAAGTCAAGAAACAAATAAAATATTTTTGGCATTTTTTAATACTAAAATAAAACTTGAATTAAAATAATAAAGAAAGGTCAAACTTCAAACTCACTTCAAATCAACTTTGAAAAGTCCAAGTGAATTATACCAAGTTCAACAAGGTCAAACAAAGTTTGACAAAAAATTTCAGCAATTTTAGAAGTCAGAAACTATTTTAAATCAATTAAAAATGCATAAAAAGAAACCTAATTGAACTAAAATCTCAAATAAATCTCAAATCAATTAATAAATTGATGAGAATATTTTTCATAGATCTATCATCATTTAAAGAGGTTGGAAGAATATTTTTGTATTTTTTGAATATCAAAAACTATTTTAAATGAATTAAAAATAACCAGAAAAGAGAAAATTACTAAAAAAATATCAAATTCTAAAATAAAAAATATTAAAAATCATTTTTAGAAATTAGAAATTAAAAGGAGAAAAATGAAATTGGTCTCATAATTTTTGGACCAATAATGAGAGAGATATAAATTTTTAAAAAGAAATGGAATTAAAAGAAATAAAAGAATAAAAATCAGAAAATTAGAAAATAAGGATTTACGTGGACCACTTGATGAAACTTCATTAATTGACGTGGATCATCACACGACTAAGAAGCGCGCGTTCACCATATGCGTGAGTCAAACGAAATACACCATGTCATTAATAAAGTCATAAGGTTGGACGTATGAGATTGCATCTGGAAACATGAATGGACGATCCAAATCAAATCTGGAGACCAGACGGTGGCCAGCGCCACCGTCTTCTCCGGCCAAGCTCCGGCCAAGTCCAAATTTGCAGAGATTTAAATGGTAACCAAAAGACACGATCTAGGCATCAATCGAGAGCTAGGGTGATGTACATCACCCCTGTACCAGCCAAATTCATTCTAGATCTCTATATTGAGAGAAATTAGAAGTGGAAGATCTGTGGTGTTCATATGAACTTCATGATTTTTGAAAATTGAAAGCACAATAATGTTGCCTCTATGCAGAGGACTTCAAATCACACAATAACAATGAGAAATAAGCACTATGCAAGTAAATTCGAAGAAAATAACAGTTGAGGTAAACCTATGATTTGCAGGGCTTGGAGTCACAATTCCTTGGTGTTATTACTTATAGTTCACACTATAGATCAAGGAGAAGAAGGTTTAGGAACTTTAAGATCTGAAAATTGATCGAGGAAACCAAAGTTCAGATCTAAAAAGTTTGAAGAAAAATGAGCTAGTTCCTTTAGTGAGGGTTGTGATTTTAGTTTAGCAGCATTTGGGGCGCCTTCAGGTTGAGAAATTATGAAGCTATGGCATGGTATTTATAGGTAAGGCAATGCTGAATGCATGATCACAAGCTTGCATGAATGGAAAGGGCCTCCATGCATGGGCCTGTACAAGCGCATGGAGGGCCCAATTCCAACTGGATTTGGTAGCTGATGCATGATAAAAGTAAATTGGTCGTGCAGATTGGATGGTAATAGCTCATGCAATGCAAATTAAGTGATTTTCCAAAATTGCACCATTATACTCAAGCCTTCGAAAATGCTATGCCAAAAATAGAAACACCACCTCATGAGTTGGAAAGCTTATTGCATAAGGATAATTTGTTATGTTGATCAAAACTCCATTTGGGCCTTGGAAATTTATGAAAATTGGCCATGAAGTGTAGGTGCAAAACATGTACATGTGAGATTTTCAAAATTGGCCAAAGTTCAAGCCCTTTTGTCTCATTGATGCAAGTTCCAAATGACAAAATCTTCAACGTCAAAATTGTGGATCTTTTCAAGGTAATCAATTTGGACTTAATTTGTGCATCATTTGTATTTTTGATGAAGAAGTTATGGGCACTTGAAGTTGGACTTTTTCACATTTCAATGCATTTGGTCCAAAGTGACCTATAATGTTTTGCATTATCACATGTATTGCGTTTGAGATTTTCAAATTTTGCTCAATATAACATTTGAAATATACATCATAATATTTCCAATGCATTTGATCCCACCTCAAAATCATGAAAAATGAAGGAGTTATGTCCTTGGGAAGTTGACCTAAAATTAGGGTTTCAGTCAAAATGACCTATAATGTTTTGGAATGGATGATGACCTTCCAAGCTTCAAATAAATTTTGGATGAACATGAAAGTTGTTCATATGGTCCTTAAGAACATTTTTTCTCTTGGGGTCATCTCCATTTGCGAAACACATCAAACGTTAGGTCTCAGTGTATTTCAAAATAGTCAGTTGAATTGATTGATCAACTTCTCAAGTCCAAACCTCATATCTTGATGAATTGATGATTTAGGACACTCAATTAAGTTCAAATATGCATGAAATGATGAATGAAAGAACTTACCTTAATTGTATTTGACCATGGGTTGAGATTGCTTCATGAGCAAGGCATAGTTGATGAACATATGAATTAGGGTTTCCTTGAGAAACAAGCCTTAAACCCCTTGATTTGCTTTGATAAAAATGATGAATTGAGACACTTGGGAGGAATATTTGATGTATGAGAGCTTTGGGAACCATTGCCATGTTTGTTTTCATCTTCTCTTGGCCATATCAATGCACATAGGATCTCCTAGAAGCTTTTAAACCTTGTGACTGCTCAAGCTACAAACAAGAGATGTTAGTGACATATTTTTGTGCTTTTGGTTAGTAAATAAAATAAGAAAAGAAATAATATACAATTCAAGCATTCTTGGTGATCTCAAACCAACTCACAAGAGATCCCACCCCAAAGGTGAGGAGCCAAGATGCTTATGATCCTTGAGGCAATGTAAATGCAATGTTATGATGCCATGAGGGATCTTAGGGTCAAAATTGGAGTCTTACAACGGGTACCGACCCGAAGCCGCCCCGAAGTTGACGGGGAAAACCCGCTTTGATTGGGTTTGGGTTTTGGTTTTCCCCAATTATAAAATATGGGGACGGGTCGGGTAATGGGGACACTAGTACCCACCCCGAACCCGCCCCGGTTATTTTATTATGTACATTATTATTTATTTTTGATGATTTAGAATATTAAATAAGTGGTCAATATTTTAATATTTTGATTTGTATTAATTATTTAAAATATTTGAAATGTATGTATGATATTTTTTTAGATTTTTTTATTTTATTATTTATAATGTAATTTGATTTTTAAAAAATTAAATATTTCTATTAAAAAAATTGATTTCACTAAATGGACGGTGGTGGGACGGGGATACCCGAACCCAACCCGAACCCGTTTGGGACGGGTTTGGGTTTTAATTCTCCAACCCCGTTTGGGTTTGGGGAGGGGAACGGGGATTGTTTGGGGATTCGGGTTTGGGTTTGGGAGAGGTAAAAACCGTCCCCGACCCACCCCGTTGCCATGCCTACGAACTACGAGGTTTTGATCCCTCATTTTATGTTGGTACGTAGGCACAAGTCCGAAGGTCTTGTCAAACACAAAAATATAATTAATGAATTCTTATCTCATCCTCCACTCTATTTATTGCAAACATCATTTTGTACAAAAACACATATGCACACAAAAAAGGGCTCCCTGGGAGTACCTAGGACACTTTGGGTGCTAACACCTTCCCTCTGTGTAACCAACTCCCTTACCTGTAATCTCTGGCATTTTATTCGTTTTGATTTGAAAACTTCTTATCTTTTTGGGTTTTGTTCGTACTTTTCCCTTTTCCCCTGGAAACAATAAAAGCGCGGTGGCGACTCTAGTTGTATTGACGTCTAGCTTATCCATTGCTTGATGGTCATGAATTTACCCCTATAGAAATTAAGTGGTGACTCTGCTGGGGAGTAGTCTCCAGTGGGTTTAGCCTGCTTTTTTGTGTGTATAACTGTATATTTGATGTATGTATACTTGTTTGTATGATATAATCTACTTTTTATGCTTGGTGATCTCTGAGTGGTGAGATAAGTTCTAACCCGAACTTGAGTGTAATTAAGATACTCAGTGGATCTCTGAAACTGTACTTCTTAGTATTCCTTCATCCACAATCCATGTTCGACTTGCGTGGAGTAGTCCTTAACAAGTTGGCTTGAGACGCATCTACTCAGTGGAGATCCTTTTGGAGTTAGGAGTGTCACACAAGTTATTTGTGGTTAGGTATTACTATCTCTGATTTAGGGTCCGAAAAGCTGTGGACCATAGAACATTTAACCCATCTAGGCCTATTTAGGATGTAGTGCAGAGATTGTTCAAGTGTAGACTTGACAATAGTTGTTACGCGATACTACACTCAGACGAGTTTCTCTTGAGAATATTATGGGTTGATGAGTCAGTATCCTAACCTGTAATATGCGATAGATGGAATTAAGACTCTGAAAACTTTTTAGAACATGATCTACAAGTTTTTATCCTTAGTTCACTCCCTTGGGATGGTTCTTACCCAGACTCCATGCTCGTGACTCACAACAAACCCTTGATTCTTGGTTGATCCAATCAAGTCTTGTCAATAGCAATGGAACTTGGGTGTTGATAAGGTGTAAACCATAATCCACCAAAATTGATGATTGATTTTGACAATGACTTGATTCATCCCTTGACCTTTGTTTATTTGCCTTGTGTGTGATCCCTTATTTGTGATTGTTGCATTCATGCATTCATGTGCATCATAACATTCATCACACTAAAAATTTCAAGGAGTTGAGGTCTTATTTGTAAATATTTTCAGACCATGGATTGTGGATGAAGGAATACTAAGAAGTACAGTTTCAGATGTTTAGACTTGAAAGAGTTAAGGAAGCTAGCATCTTTTATATTAAATCCCTTGGACTTCAAGCAACGTCATGGGAAGCTTCTGTCTATTTTGTTTGCTGATGTGGTTGAAGGACTTTTGAGTGTGTTGGTTCAGCTCTATGATCCTCTCTACCATTGCTTCACTTTTCCTGATTATCAGCTTGTGCCTACGTTAGAGGAGTATGCCCATCTATTGGGAATACCTGTGTTCTAGCAAAGTTCCCTTTAGTGAATTGGAGGAGATTCCTAGATCTCACATCATAGCTGAAGCTCTTCACTTGAAGAAGTCTGAGATAAAGGCTCATTGGGTGAAGAAAGGAGGATTGTTTGGGTTAACTTCTGAGTTCCTCATCAAGGAAGTTACTGGCTTTGCTCAAACCAGTAGTGTGGATGCTTTTGAAGCTATACTTGTGTTGCTCATCTATGGTTTGTCTTTGTTCCCTAACATTGACGGTTTTGTTGATATTTACACCATTAGAATTTTCTTGATTGGGAATCACGTGCCTACTCTGTTAGGTGATATGTGCTTCTCTTTTCATTTAAGGAATTCTAAAGGTGGTGGAACTATTGTGTGATGTGTTCCTCTTCTGTACAAGTGGTTTATTTTGCACTTGCCTTAGACACCTGCTTTTATGGAGAACAAACAATGTCTACGATGGTGTCAGAGACTTATGTCTCTGACTAATGATGATATAGTTTGGTATGATCCTTTATTGAGCAGTTTGGAGATTGTTGATAGTTATGGTGAATTCTCTAATGTGCCTCTCGTTTGTACACTAGGAGGAATTAACTACAACCCTGCTTTGGCTCGTCGTCAACTTGGGTTCCCCTTGAGAGACAAACCGAATAACACTTTGTTAGATGGTATTTTCTATCAAGAGGGTAAAGGTCCCCAACATTTGAAGCAGAAGATTGTGCATGCTTGGCATAATGTGCATAGGAGAGTGTAGCGGGGTATTCGTTACTGTCGCGATGCGAAAAACAACCGACGGAAAAAATACAGAGCCGCCACCGACGTTATTCATCCTATGACGGAAAGGGAGCGCAGGACTAACCTAAGAAAGGGAAAGGAATGGTCTTACGACCAGAGATTACAAGGTACGGGAGTCAGTTACGCGAGGGGAAGGTGTTAGCACCCCTCACGTCCGCCGTACTCGACGGGATCCACGCTCAAAAGATAGCTCAAAGGAAAGGAAAAGGTTGCTGCTAATAAACTGCTCAAAGAAATTGCACAAACTGGACAAATAAACAGGTGGGGGAGAAAAAGAAACGGATGAAGTGGACTCGGCAGGATGTCGCATCATGGGCCTACGTAGTTTGTCTGAAACAAACATCAGAGTCAACGTAGTTCGGGAAAAAGGAGACATGCTCACTAAGACATCGCGTCTTATGCCTACGTATCTTCTCTATCCAGAGGAGAATCAGAGCACTCGTAGCTCGGCTAACGCACGCTGAAACAAGACACCAAAAAGGGACGCTGAGACGTCAAAAGAAACACCCAAAAGGAAACAGAATGCCAATACATGGACTTACACCCGACTCCTGACAATAACAAACAAAAGGAAACAGAATGCTAATACATGGACTTATATCCAACTCCCAACAATAGCAAACACAAAAGGAAACAGAATGCCAATACATGGACTTATATCCGACTCCCAACAACAACAAACAGGAAACAGAATGCCAATACATGGACTTACATCCGACTCCCAATAATAGCAATCGCTAACCAGCGAACACCAAAGAAAAAGTTTATCAGAACGAACCCCAACAAAATTACCAAATATCCAGAATAAACCCCGATAGGTATAACCAATCACCACAAATGAACCCCAAAGATGAACCCCGATATGAACCCCAAATAATAACAACCAACACAACTGAACCCCAAAGATGAACCCCGATATGAACCCCAAGTAACAACAACCAACACAATTGAACCCCAAAGATGAACCCCGATATGAATGACAACCGTCATAATGAACCCCAATATGAACCCCAAAGTGAATATAGGTGAACCCCAAATGAGTGAAAAACATTACAAATGAACCCCGAAGATGAACCCCAAATGATTAACAATCGTCATAAATGAACCCCGATATGAACCCTAAATGATATAGGTGAACCCCGAGTGAATAACAACCGTCATAAATGAACCCCAAGATGAACCCCAAATGAATGACAACCGTCATAAATGAACCCCAAAGATGAACCTCAAATGAATGACAACCGTCATAAATGAACCCCAAGTGATATTAGAAGAAATCCCCAAGGTATAAACATACCACACATGCCCACGCTGAACAAACAGGTACTCACACCAAAGAAAAAGAATAGGGTGAACTCACAAACAAAAAAAACAAAAGGGTGCCCGGAGAGATTGCTCACAACCTCCTGCCTACGTATCTCATCTGGTATGAGAATCAGGGCGACGTAGTTCCCCTTTCCAGGGGTAAAACACTCTCCTATCCAGAGACCAGGGAAGCAACAAACTAATAGGGAGACTGATACTCGAGCCTAATAGTTGTCATGCAATCAAATATCCCTAAATCGAGGTCTCTAACAAGAGTTTGACTCAACCTGGACGCGAGTCAACTCAAGTCTAAACTCTACATACGTTCAACTTCCTCAGAAGTTAATCGTACGACTCCTACAGAAAAGGAGGTGAGAAGAGTAAAGCAAATAACCACACCAACACAAGTGAACAAGCATCACACACTATATCCCTACAAAAGGCCCAAACAATGGGTAGGCTTTAGTCAAGAGGGGTCATATCAACCTCGACAAACAAGCCAAACTGTAAGGGGTAATCTGTAGCTCTTAACCACTAACATTGAACGTTAGGGTGAAGCTGATCAAAGTGGTAATGAGGATGAGACCTCATAGCTCTTAACCCTGGCCAAGGTGAGCTCATGACATAGAAAGCGTGGGGATCCAGAAAGTGGGATCCTTTTCCACTTGACAGACACTGTACAAAGATCTGGGGCACATGTTCAGAAGCATCAGGACGTAGTGAATAACGAGGGATCGACTGCTAATCCCTTTTATCCGTAAATTTCCTCTTCTCTTGGAGGTCTTATCAAATAACACATGCCTCTCCTTGGAGGTCTTTGGGCATAATCTTAAACAAACACAATCAGAGCCTCTGAAGGAGGACTTGCCAGCAATATTCCTGCCAAAAAGGTGACAGGACTTCAGACTACATGAAGTAAGAAGCTAACTACCTGAGTTATGTATCAACCACAATCTAATGCTCAAGCAAGAGCTAAAGCAAGCAAGTAACTAAGGTACCTGTACAAAGACTAAACAGTCAGTACTTCAGTCATACAACCAGAAAACAAGCAGTGAAATCCCCTAACAGCTACACAACTCAATGCATAAGTGCCTTGGCACTCAAAGGAGCTCATGAGGTCACCACATCAATAAAACCTAAAAAACAAGCATAGGTTAGAACCTAATGCATTTTGTATCTCACAATCATCAATGATGAGTTTCCAAACCTGAAACACAAAACAAAGTTAGTTTATGTATATCCAATCAACACAACAAAACCCTAGTGCAAAGGCCAAATTCAAAACCTAACCAAATGACCAATCCAGGACCTATCCTTTTGCACATTACACCTTCAAACACTCCCCAAAATGTCCTCAAAAGGACCAACATCAAATCCATGCCTAAGTGCCTCAACTGGCCTACGCCATGTGATGACGAAAAATATACACAAAATGAACTTCCAACTTAGGAAATTCATATCAAATCAAAAATGTATGCAATGACTTTGGGATTTTTTGTATGAGTTTCTCATGCCATGAATGCTCAATATGCAAAAAATCAAATCCAGAATGATGCAAATGCTATGTGAACAAAAATGCACCAATTCAATGTCAAAAATGTGACACAAATTGTCACATTATTCTCTATGTGTCAAAAATGATGATAACATGTGAGAAAAAATCCAAACCAGTGACCAATAATTCATGTCATGTATGCAAAAAATTGGATCAAATAGCTCAAAAATGAGGATTTCATAATGCATTGAATGCACTAGATCAATTTAACACAATGTTGATTAAAAAAATTTCACATATAAAAATCGAGACATCAACAATTCTTGAATTCAACACCATAAAAAAGTAGACATCAATACAAAACCATGAAAAAAATTGGGACTCATTTGGACCATTTTTGTATTTTTTATGAATTTTACAAGATGACTAAAATAATTGAATTATGAATGAAAAATGGAGGGAAATGATATAATTCAAATAAGTCCAGAAAATTGATCAGCCATTGGATCTGGCACGCAATTAAGATCCATGGCTCACATTCAAAAGAATGAAACGCTGCATTTCATTAAACACAGTCATCAGCCCAATCATCAGTCCACACACACGTGGCTTTGGTCAAAACACCCTCACCCAATCACATGTCCACGCATGAGCCACGTGACGCACACATGGCTCCACATCATCAAAACCCTAGCAACACACAGACGCCGGAGCTACAGCTCCGGTCGTCTTCTCCGGCGAGCCCCACGGTGGCGCCTCCGTACCTTTTTCCAGAATTTCCTCAAGTCTACACCATTCGACTCGTCTTCTCACGTAGGTTCCAAATATGCTATTAATTTCTCCTAAATCTCCTTGGATTTTGCAGAATGAAGAGAAGAAGTTCCTAGATCTAAACTTCCAGTCCACACCAAATCCTCAATTCTCACTCATTTTCAATTCTAAGCACATACTCGTGATCTACACATCAAGCTCTACAATCCTATATCCAAAAAATAGCAAAAGGAGAGATCGAAAATTGAGTCACCTTGAATTGAAGCTTTCTGAAAACGCGATCTCTCAAGCTCTACAGCTCCAGATCATCTCCTATGAGCTTCCTTTGAAGCTTTATGCAAAAATGAATGGATGAAAACTCTTGGATATGCTTCAATTTCCAACTTCCATCTTCATGAGAATGCGCATGAACTGCTTGATTTCTGGATGAATTGCTCCAAACAGGGGATGATTCTTGATCAGTGAAGCATGAGGATCAAGAATATGCAAGGATCATTGAGGTTTTTGTGCAGAAAATGAAGAATCGAAGAGAGAGAAATTTTGGAGAGTTTCTTCAATTTGGATCTAAAAAGTTGGTTATGGCAATTATGATTAGGGTTTCAGTATTTATATCCCTTGGTAATGACACTGCTAATCCTCTTTTCCATTTGCTAATCATGATTAGTGAGATATGAAGCAATTTGCCAAAATGCAAAATTGGCTCACATGGACATAATACACGTATGATATCCCATGCAAAGCTTCCAATTCACTTATGGACATCCAAGGGTCAAGATTGAAGTGTTATTTTGCTTGTATATTAAGCAAAAAATGAATGGTGAAGATTCACTTTAATTTGAACATGTTTGAAATAATGACCATACACACTTTTCCCATGCATGACAAAGCCCATTTTGATATGTCTTGAACATGAAAAGCATTTTGCCAAAAGAATGAACCAATTTGGAGCATTGTATCAAAAGTTATGCCATTTTGAATTTCCATGCACACCTTGTGATCAAATGACCATAACTCCTCAACAATTCATCATATGGACATGAATTAGGACTTTCTTGGAAAGGGGATACAAAGATCTACAACTTCCACGTTCACCAAAAATCCATTTGAAACTTCTTTGACATTGCTAAGTCAAGTTGAATGTGGACCAAAAACTTGCCAAATTTGGAAACTTTGAATTATTGGTCACTTTCCATTTTTAGTAACTTTTGCCATGACCTTTGAATCTTCAAGATGGATGTTTAGAATGAAGAATAGACCCCATTTGAACAGGATTGAGGTGTCTCAACTCATTTCCCCACCTCATAGCCCTCAGTTGACTGCACAATTGACTTTTTGGTCCTCAGATGACCTTGGATGTCTTGATGATGATAAAACCATGATGATGGTGATATATCCTTGCAGATAAGAGAATGCTCAAGACCTTTATAGAATCAAGAAACCCTAATTAGAGCCCATACCCTCAGATGGTTGATGATCAATTCATAGAGACCCTCAGGCTTGAATCATGTAACTTCTCCATCTTTTGAAAAGACTTTGGAGGATGAGCTTCTTATTTTCATATGAGATGCAAAATGCAATGCCTAATGCTCCAAAATATGAAATGCAATGTGTCAAACTAGTCTCAAGAAGAGGAGGGCAAAATTTGAGGTGTTACAGCTGCCCCTATTCAATCTACTGGAGACCCGAAAAGAAGATAGCAGCGGCTTTCGCACTTTCGAGGTATCAAAGGATTGAATACAATAAAAGCCTGAAAATTTGCACTGGAGTGAAGTGAAGTAACAATGTCTGTCAGAATCGGCAAAGAGGTGGTCTTGAAAGAAGAATCTGTCTGGTACGGTGAGAGTCGGTCTGAATACCGAAAAAGAATGTTAACCAGGATACCAAAATAAATGGTACACGGAAATAACCATGGCCTGAATGCCGCTCATCTGTCTGAATACTGGAAATGACTCCGATCTGAGCATCGGACGATATGAGATTATTAATATCGGCCTGAACACCGAGAGACTGGCCTGAATGCCACTTCGGTCTGGATACCTGAAGAATTGGCCTGAATGCTACAAGTTGCATCGACCTAAATGTCGGGAACTTCTTCGATCTGAACATCGGAAAATTGGCCTGAATGCCACTTCGGTCTGAATACCGGAAAGCTGGCGTGAATGCCACAAGTTGCATCGACCTGAATGTCGAAAACTTCTTCGATCTGAACATCGTAAAATTGGCCTGAATGCCACTTCGGTCTGAATACCGGAAACTTTCATGCCTGTCAGTATCGGCAGAAATAGGGAAAGTGATAATTGAGGCGGCGTGTGGGCCAACGACCCCTGCTGGGAATAATAAAGATAAGCCACGAACAGGCTGCCCCTATTCAATCCACCGTGAACCTGTCGATATGAACAACCTCGGCTTTCAGATGATCAGGGCGAAGAGTGGTTGAATACCAAGAACAAACGAACAATTTGCGCTCCGCTGGGAATTAATATTATTATTTTTTGCTTTTCTTGAACCCCAAAACTTCTTTGATTTTTTCTTTTCTTGGACCCCTACACAAATATTTTTATTTCGCACGGATAATCCCTGATCACCGCATTTGAACCCCGACAACTTCATGTCACTCTTGCTGCCAAACAATGAACCCTGTTCTCCATTTGAACCCCAGTCGCCTGACGATGACTCTCGATCGTCGTTGTGAACCCCGTTCTCCAGAAGACACCTTGTCTCCTTTTCTCCATTTGAACCCCGATCTCTATTCTCCTGTGCTAATTCCGTTGGCAACGTCGGAAATAACACCAACCACCACTCTGATGGCGACATACCAGAGGGTACACCTTCACAAAAGGAAGGTAACATGTGCATTTCTTCCCTTGAAGACACCCATAACGACTTCTCTTGGCCTCGCCAAAGTCTAAGGTGACACATGATCAGAAGATAATCCTGAGGATCTCATCCCGGATACAATCTTCAACTCCAATCTCAATCTCCAGTTGAACCCCGTTCTCCAGAAAATGCCCTGCACTTCCTTTTCTCCATTTGAACCCCGATTTTCGCGCTGATCGCGTAACGTTCTCCAACTTCATTTCCATCTCTGTACGAAGGAACCTCTTCCTCCAATACCGCGCTACTGGGGAATATTATTGATTCAAAATCACTATGCCAAACTCCTCAGAGTAACATCTTCACCAACCAGCTAAACTAATTCTCAAACGGTAACCACGGCTCGAGACTAGCTTATGCTTGCAATGCTGATGCGTGATTTTTACAGCGTAATGCTCCATAACCATGGAAATGCTACGCAATATATGCAATATGTTATGCTTCTCTAAATGATGAATGCATAAAAAGTATCCCCCTCAGGGGACAGCACGAGCAACTCTGTTGAGGAACTCGATATCACTCCAGTCTCCAACCCTGCTTGGGATAACACTGATGCCGAGGAAAGAGTAACCCTCACTGGGGACGACCTCCACTGAACTCGATCTGCTGGGGAAGAAAACTGGGGAAAACACTACCAACGCACACCCCTGCCGGGGGAACGACAACCTTCAGGCCTGGCTGCTGAGGAAACACCGACTTCGAACCCGCTGGGGAGATACGGAATATTCGACACGGAACACCCGTCGACTCGTCGAATACTGGTATTCACCATCTAACCAAAGTGTCAATTTTCCACTTTTGAGAGCTCCCGGACTCATCCGGTCTTTTCTGATTCATCACCTTGTATTCCCGACTTCTCCCTACTTCGAGAAAATCGACCTCCTTAGATTCGTGCCAACTCTCCAGTCCTCAGACTTTGAAGAGTCTTCTTGATTAACCCTCTAGGATCGTCACAATTCCTTTCGCCATCCCTACACCATTCTTCAACTCCTTGTCCCTGATTGTACTTCAAAGGAATCTTTTGTCAAAAACTCTTCATATCACAACCTGCAAATGAGTGAAAATAAACCAACAGCACCTGCAAAAGAGATCGTTAGACAAAACGTGACCCAGGCGTGCCAAAATTTCAACACCCAGGTCACTCAACCTTCCAAATAAAATTTCAAGTTTTCAATCCTATAAACATGCATTGGAAGGGACCCCTATGTCTCAAAATGTAAAGATTCTTTATCAAAATAAACGGATGTTTTTGCAATCAAAGCGGTAATGAAAACAAAAACAAAATTATTCAATTGAATATGCATTTTATTGATTGAAAAAGGTGGGTCTTAACTGAGCAATACACAGGAAGCAATCCCTGAAAAGAGGTAATTGAGCACAAAAGGAAAATCTATCCTAATGGCAATGTGAACCCGTGATCTCATCAAGTTCCAACCCGGTTACAACCCATATGTCCTCAAGACTCTCCGCACTTTCTGCCTTCCGAAACAAGGCGCTTCCGACCGATCTCCGCTTTCAGATTATCCACGTTTCTTAACCAAAGTACAAACGACCATGCTAGACGCAGTTGTTCGTTTCATTCCCTCTTTTGCCTGGACCGCCCTTTCGGGTTTTCAGTCCACCGGGATACCCTTTTTTGCCCAGGCCGCCCTCGTAGGGTTTTCGACCTGCCGGGTGTACATTTTTTTTCCTTTTTATCCCTAATTTTTGCCCGAACCTTTTTCATTTTCATTTGGTTCGCCGGGATGCCCATTTTTGCCTGGACTATTTTATTCTTTTCGTCCAACGGGTCTCTTATACGAAGTATTTTTTAACTGCATCCGCATTCACAGGGGATGGGAAATCCTTACCATCCATGGTCGTCAACAACAAGGCTCCGCCAGAGAAAACCTGCTTGACCACGAATGGACCCTCATAATTGGGTGTCCACTTGCCCCGACGATCGTTCTGAGGAGGAAGGATCCTTTTCAACACCATATCTCCCACATGGTACACACGAGGTCGCACCTTTAGGTCAAAAGCACTCTTCATTCGCTGCTGGTACAACTCCCATGACAAATGGCCGCCAACCTCTTTTCCTCAATCAGGCTCAACTCTTCATACCGAGTCCTTACCCACTCAGCCTCTTCCAATTTCACATCCATCAGGACTCTCAATGACGGAATCTGGACCTCAACTGGTAGCACAACTTCCATCCCATACCCATGCAATGCAAACGGCAACATCTCGTGCCAATCCTTATAGGTCACGACCAATTTCTGCACAATCTTCTTAATATTCTTATTAGCCGCCTCGACCGCCCCATTCATCTTTGGACGATAAGGAGAAGAATTGTGATGCTCGATCTTGAACTCCCGGCATAGTTCCACCATCATCTTGTTGTTGAGATTAGAACCATTATCGATGATGATTCTTTCAGGAACCCCATATCTGCAAATGATGTCACTTTTCAGGAACCTGGCAACAACCTGTTTCGTCACGTTTGCATAAGATGCCACTTCCACCCACTTGGTGAAGTAATCGATAGCCACTAATATGAACCGGTGCCCATTCGAAGCTGTAGGCTCGATCTTTCCAATCATATCAATACCCCACATAGCGAACGGCCACGGAGACGACATCAAACTCAATGAATTTGGAGGCACGTGCACCTTGTCAGCATAAATCTGGCATCTATGACATTTCCGCACGAAGTTGAAACACTGAGCCTCCATTGTCATCCAATAATACCCAGCCCTTAGCAACTTTTTCACCATCGCATTCCCGCTGGCGTGGGTACCAAACGATCCCTCGTGCACCTCTTTCATCAATTGGCTTGCTTCTTTGTCATCGACACATCTGAGCAAAACCCAATCAAAATTCCTCTTGTACAAAACTCCATCTTTGTTCAGATAGAACGCCATGGCCAACCTCCTCAGAGTCTTTCGGTCCTTCTTAGACGCTCCCTCAGGATACTCTTGGGTCTCCAGATAACGCTTGATGTCATAATACCACGGCTTTTCATCATCAGGCACTGTTTCGACAACAAACACATAAGCCGGTTTATCCAACCGTCCCACCTTAACACTAGGAACTTGATTCCACCACTGCACTTTAATCAAAGCGGCCAGAGTAGCCAAAGCATCAGCTAAAGGATTTTCTTCCCTCGGCACATGGTGTAATTCCACCTTGGTGAAGAACGTCAACAATCTCCTCGTATAATCCCGGTATGGAATTAAATGGGATTGATGCGTAAGCCATTTCCCGTTAACCTGGTTCACAACCAAAGCCGAATCTCCATAAATAACAAGGTTCTTGATTCGCAAATCAATCGCCTCTTCGACACCCAAGATACAAGCTTCGTATTCAGCCACATTGTTGGTGCATTCAAATGTTAGTCGGGCAGCAAAAGGAATGTGGGATCCCTTCGGCGTAACCAAAACAGCACCAACTCCACTACCATTCACGTTAACGGCCCCATCAAACATCAGAATCCATTCGGACTCAGGGTCAGGCCCCTCCTCCGGGATAGGTTCCTCACAATCTTTCGATTTGAGAAACATGATGTCCTCATCAGGGAACTCAAATTTCATCGGTTGATAATCCTCAATGGGTTGCTGGCCGAGGTAATTAGACAATACACTCCCCTTTATTGCTTTTTGAGAAGTGTACTGGATATCGTATTCAGTCAAAATCATTTGCCATCTCGCAACCCGTCCGTTCAATGATGGCTTCTCAAATATATACTTGATCGGATCCATCTTGGAAATCAACAAAGTGGTATGAACCAGCATATACTATCTCAGTCGGCGAGCAGCCCATGCCAAAGCACAACAAGTTTTCTCGAGCAGTGAATATCTTGTTTCACAGTCGGTAAAATTTTTGCTAAGGTAATAAATTGCATGCTCTTTTCGACCAGACTCGTCATGTTGCCCCAGTACACACCCCATAGACCCCTCGAGGACTGTCAAGTACAGGATTAACGGTCTCCCCTCCACAGGAGGCATCAGAATCGGAGGCTCCTGCAAATATCCTTTTATCTTTTCAAATGCCGCTTGGCAATCATCATTCCACCTAACCGTTTGATCTTTTCTCAACAACTTGAATATGGGTTCACACGTGGCTGTTAGATGAGATATGAACTGTGAAATGTAGTTCAATCTACCTAAGAAACCACGAACCTCTTTTTCTGTTCTCGGTTCAGGCATTTCTTATATTGCTTTTACTTTAGCAGGATCAACCTCGATTCCTCTTTCACTTACGATAAACCCCAGTAACTTGCCGGACCGCACTCCGAAAGTGCACTTATTCTGATTCAACCTCAACTTGAATTGTCTCAACCGGTCAAACAACTTGGCCAAGTCTACCAAATGCCCCTCTTCTGTTTGGGACTTTGCTATCATGTCATCAACATAGAATTCGATCTCATGATTAATCATATCATGAAACAAGGTCACCATAGCTCTTTGATACGTGGCACCGACGTTCTTGAGACCGAATGGCATCACCTTATAACAAAAAGTGCCCCATGGTGTGATGAACATTGTTTTCTCCATATCATCTGGCGACATTTTAATTTGATTATAGCCAGAAAAGCCATCCATGAAGGAAAACACCGAGAATTGAGCTGTATTATCTACCAACACATCGATGTGAGGTAATGGGAAATCATCTTTCAGGCTAGCTCTGTTAAAATCCCGGTAGTCCACACACATCCTCACCTTTCCATCCTTCTTTGGTACTGGCACAATGTTCGCGACCCAAGGCGGATAATTAGTGACAGCTAGGAAACCAGCATCCAACTGCTTTTGAACCTCCTCTTTAATTTTCATGGCCATCTCAGGTCGAGTTCTGCGCAACTTCTGCTTCACTGGAGGACAATCTTCTCTCAATGGCAACTTGTGCACAATAATATTGGTATCCAACCCTGGCATATCTTGATAAGACCAGGCGAAGATATCAACATACTCTTTCAACAGTGCTACCATTCTGCTCTTGACATTCATCTCCAAAGCGGCCCCAATTTTTACTTCCTTTCTGACCTCTTCGGTGCCCAGATTAACAACCTCAACTTGCTCCTCGTGCGGTTGAATCACCTTCTCCTCTTGTCTCAACAACCTGGCTAACTCTTCTGGCAGTCCACAATCTTCTTCGCCTTCTTCTTCGACATGATAGATCGGGTTGTCGAAGTCATATAAGGGTGTAACAGGATTGTTATCAATGAGATCCGGAGAATGATCGCATCTGCATGAATGTTGATTGATGCATTGCTTTAGAGTCGGGACGAGACAAATTAAAAGGAAGAAAAATGAAAATAAACATTGCCATTTTTATTGTATTATTTTTAAACTGCAAAAATAAATGAAAAACAGGGAACACCGCTTTTAATGCGAAAAACATCCGTTTATTAATGATGCAAATGTTGCAAAATGAAACACATGAGGTGGCCCTTACAATGGACCATTACGTTTTGGGCAAAACGTATGGCTTTCATGCAAACAGAATTAACAAATAGAAATATTACTCTTCACGCAGAGTGACAGTGATGATCTTTTCGGCCTTCCAGTTCTGGATCTTCATTCCTGGTACGCACGGTTTTATCCACGAGTCAAACTCGCAGTCACTGTCAGTCTCTTCACCGACCGCACGGACGCGATCTAGATCTAGCATTCCAGCACTGGTGAACGTGAACGGTTGACGACGTCCTCTATTCTGTCCAGACGAGCCTTGGCCCGACTGATAACCAACCCCAAACCTATCTTCTTTCACCTCAATATGTACCATTCTTCCCCAACCTGGGGCTTCTCCACTTCTCACCACCTCCACGGCCTGTTTATAAGAAGCAATGGACGGCTTCTTCTCTTTCTCAACAAAAATGGCATCTCCACCTTGACAGTTTCAAACGCCTGACTTGGTGTTTCAAATATTTCACCGTCCATTTCCACATATTTGAATGATGACAACTGGCTGACAAAAATATCCTCCTCCCCACAAACTGTTACGACCTGCCCGTCCCAGATATACTTTAACTTCTGGTGTAAAGTCGAAGTTACTGCCCCAGCAGCGTGTATCCATGGTCGACCCAACAAGCAACTTTATGCCGGCTGAATGTCCATGACATAGAACACAAACTTGAACACCTCGGGACCAATCTTCACAGGGAGCTCAAATTCCCCAAACACAACCCTCTTAGATCCATCAAACGCTCTAACCACCAGATCAGTAGGCCTCAAAATCAACCCCTCGCAGTCCAATTTAGCCAAGGCCTTCTTAGGCAACACATTGAGTGACGAGCCTGTATCAACCAGAACATGTGAAAGAATTTCTCCTTTACACTCCATCGAAATGTGTAATGCCTTATTGTGATTACGCCTGTCCACAGTAAGATCGAGATCAGTGAAACCCAACCCATGGATGGCATTGACATTTGACACCACTTTCTCCAACTGATTGACCGTAATCTCCTGCGGGACATAGGCCCTCTTCAAGATTTTTAACAAAGCATCTCTATGGCCTTCTGAGCTCAACAGCAAAGATAAGATTGAAATCTTGGACGGAGTCTGCTGCAAATGATCAACAAGTTTGTACTCAGACTTCTTGATAATCCTTAAAAACTCATCGGCTTCAGCATCAAGCTCATTCTCCGGTCCAACAGGCGTCGGTGCCGCTCTAGGAGTACCCTCATTCACCACCTGTTTACCTTTTTCCCTGGCTAAAGCCTCGGCCTTATCTCTCTGTTCTTTTTCTCCATCCCCACCTCTCAACGTATCAGGCGCAAACAACCTCCCGCTGCGAGTAAAACCACTAAGTTCGGCATTATCCACCTTTGAAACGGTGGTATAACTTGCAGCCTGATCTTCCCTCTTTTCTCCATTACAATACACCTCCCCACCATAGTCCCACAGCACAGCATCATCATTTTCATACGGAATAGGTCCAGGCACCGTGATGGTAATTGGAGCCGCATCTGCCGATACTGACAAGTGGACAGGATCAAAATAAATGGTTATTGTTGAAACATCCTCCTTCTCCAAAGCAACTTTCTCAAATCGGAGGCTTCCCTCATCCATCATTCTCTGAATCGTCTCCCTCAACATTACACACCCATTTGTAGTGACAGTGCAAGCAACACAACAATTATCACAACCAGGGAAAGCTCCACCCTTCATCAGATGTCTCTTGACCACAAACATTGGAGTCCTCAACTGATCCACATCCGTCACCTCTATTTTTCTCTTATCCTCTGAAATCACATTCACCCCCATATGACCATGCATCGGCATGGGATTAATATTAACATTCGGCGTCGGTGCAAAATTGATGGCTTTAGAATCCACCAAATCTTGAACGACATGCTTAAAAGCTTTACAACCCTCAATGTTATGCCCGGCAACACCATAATGGAATTCGCACTTGGCATTCTCATCATAATTGGTAGGCCTCTGATCTGGTCTTAACGGAGCCAACGTCCTCAGCTGAACCAACCCAAGATCCTTCAACTTCTTAAGCAGAAGAGCATACGTCATGGGTGGCCTATCAAACTGACGATCTGCCATCCTTCCTCTCACTTGGTACCCAGCTCTCTGTGTTCTCTGTTGAGGTGGTTGCGGTTGCTGTTGTGCGGGTTGATTATCAGCAGGAATTGTTACTACAGCAGTATGCTGGTAGTAATGATCCCTACCGTATCCTCTTTGAGCATACACAGCACTCGAGTCACCTTCTTTCTTGCGCTGACCATTTCCGAAGGGCTTCTTCACTCCAGACGACTGAGCATTTCCTTGTATTTTTCCCATTTTCAACCAGCTTTCAATCCTTTCACCGGCCACTACTATATCTGCAAAACCAGTAACTAGACATCCCACCATCCTCTCAGCAAAAGTCCCCTGAAGAGTACCCATGAACAAGTCTGACATCTCCCGATCCACTAATGGAGGTTGAACCCTGGAAGCCAACTCTCTCCACCTTTGTGCATACTCTTTAAACCCCTCGTTCAGCTTTTGAGACATACCCTGCAACTGGGTACGGCTTGGTGCCATGTCAGCGTTGAATTGGTATTGTTTGAAGAAAGCATCCCCCAAATCCTGCCAGCTCTTAATATCTGATGATCTCAACTTGGTGTACCACTCAAGAGACCCACCGGATAAGCTATCCTGGAAGAAGTACATCCAGAGCTTCTGATCCATGGTGTAGGCAGATATCTTTCGGACAAAGGCCTGAAGATGAGTTTCCGGGCAAGAACTCCCATTGTACTTATCAAACGTGGGCACTTTGAACTTCTGTGGAATCACAATCCCCTCAACCAGTCCCATGTTTGTCATATTAATAGTCCCAGGAGTGGTATGGCTTTCCAAAGCTCTGATATTTTCTGCTAGTACCTGAATCTCTTTGTTCGGCGGTTGAACACCATACTGACCAAACTGCTCATTCAGCAGAGAGAACTGATCCTCCTCTTTATCCTCCACAGCCCCAAAGAAAGGAGCAAACTGAGTTTCCTTCAGAATGTTGCCACCATGACCTAGGCCACTGCCCGCAGCAAAACCAAGACCACCACCACCGTTGATGACTACACCACCATTAGTTGCCTTCTTTCTAGGATCGCCACCACCCCTAGAACCACCAGGACCATTGTTGGATTTACCCTCTTGACTATTGCCATTATTGGCCACCGAAGCCAGCTCAAGCTTCTCCACCTTCTCAACGAGTGCTTTTTGCCCCAAGGCGAACCCTTGCATGGCGTTGATCAACTCACTCATCTTCTCTTTTAGCTCGAGAATGTCAGCGTTGGACGAATCCATCAGTCTGGCTTTGTTGCGTCTGGTAAAGTATTTGTGAGGGCGAGCTACGTGCCGAGGGATGACTCTGCGTGCACGAGCAATGATTCTTGGAACAATCAAACACGTTAGAAACCGACACCTGCAAAATAGAGGACAAGTTATTATGATTCATGCATGAATGCAATGTCTATCCATATGAGGAACATTCTGTCCTTCGATCCTGGCTTCATTGAGATGGATAATAATTTGACAGCAACATTCTGACGTCAATCATCTGGCTTTGCCGTACGGAACTGAAAGTTGTGCTTTAGCAAAGATATCACCCGACCATGTGTGTGTTATGTAAGTGTAGCACGGAAAAGAAAATAAAGCTTTAAGATCAATCACTGAATGATAATAACCATTGCATAACAAAAGTGCACAACACGTGCGAGAGTCATACATCACATCTGATACAAATCAACTTTACAATTCTCCAGAATCATAAAGAAATACGAGTAAATGAATTCCGTCAACAGGCCTGACGGTAACCCAACACATGATAACAACTGCAATAAAAGTCTAATCTGAAGAAGGTCCCACAGAAGGCTCTGCATCATCAACCATCCTGGTAAACTTCATAGTGAACCTGAGCTCAGTATTCTCCTGCTGAAGTCTTCCCACCTCTTTCTGGTGAATCTTCATCTGACGGAAATAATGATCCCTCTCGGCAAGATAGTGATCTCTCTCGGCCATAATCTTCGCTTTCTCTTCTTCCTTAACCCTCAACTTCGCTTCCCATTCTGCGGTAAGGGCGTTGGCTCTAGCTTCCCTCCGAGTCTTCACAAGGACTTGTCTCTTCTTTTCATCTTCAATGACCTTCAAAGCTCTAACCAACCGCTCTTTGGTAAAGTCGTGCTCCTTCGTAGATGACTCTAATGCTTGGCTAATCTTACAGTAATAGGCGATGTCTTTCTCAAAACGCTTCACCTCCTGAGCATGTCTCTTAACCTGGTCTTCTGCTTTCCTCTTGACTTCTTGATTAGCCAATAGAATTCCAGCAATACTCATTTCTATCTCAGTCTTCTCTGCTTGCAATTGATCTCTTACCTTCCTCATCTCAAGAAATTCTTCCATACTGACAGAAGAACGTGGCTCCTCAATCAACGGATACCAAAGATCACCCACAGGAAATGGCAAACGAGTGAGCTCAACCCTCTCTCTGAGCCAATCATCAAATGGAGGAAAAGACCTGTTATTAGCTCTACCAAAAGGAATCTTGCCTTTCCTTTGAATGTTGCGTTATGCATCAGACACTTGCCTCAACAATGACTGATTACCCTCAATCGGGAAGTAAAAAGACTCCTGAATCTCACACTCGAGAGGAGGAACCTCCATAGCAAATCCCATTTGTCTCTTAAGAAGCGTCGGGTTATAATTAGTACACCCTTGAACTCCTATAAGGGGCACGTTGGGAAAACTCCCGCAACTGTAAATAAAATCTCGTCCAGCCACATCAGTGTGAGTCCAAGCTATGTCCTTGGCTCGCAAACCCATCAATTTAGTAGCCCAATTTACAGTATGGTCAAGAAAGACAAAGGCACCCTTGGAAGGCAAATATCCCATGAACCACTTATATAACAATTGAGCACAACATCTAATCAATCCTCCACGCCGCTTCTCGTTCCGATTATGGACTGAATAATAAACATCCCCAATCAAGGTAGGAATAGGATTCTTCTAAGCAAACACCCGGATGGCATTAATATCCACAAAATTCTCTTGATTAGGAAACAGAATAATTCCATAAATGCTTACGGCAAGCAAAGCACAAACAATCTTCCAATTACCCAAAACAACATGCTCATTGGCTTCGGCCTCCAAGAAACTCAGATGAAAACCGGGCAACTTTCCTTTCTCCTTCAAACCTCTCTTAATCACTTCCGGGATCAAATAAAGAGCACGAGAAATCTCAACAATATTAGGTTCTTCCTTAGTACCATAAAAAGGAATCTGGTTTCTGACCCGAATGCCCAGAATACTGGCATAATCCTCCATCAAAGGCCCCAACAAATAGTCTGGGAAGACAAAACATCTCAAACCTGGATCATAAAACTGGAGAAGAGTATGGATGGCACTCTTATCCCCATCTGTGAGCCTGAAAACCATCTTCATAATACTGCCATAAGCCTCACGGAACATCCCCACATGGTCAGGTGTAATCAATGCTATCATACCCTTCAGCACGCTAATCTCTGGATCGAAGAAACTGTAGACAACATCATCTTTTATGTTGGTCCTCATACTTGGAACAAAGATGTCTCTCAACCAAAATCTCAATCAAGAATGTACCCTGCATATGGATAAACATGAGTTAGATGCGGATAAATGCAAAATGGGAATGATGCAGATGCATGAATGCAATGCACAATGCCATCCTCCAAGACATCTGAACATCAACTGTACTGGAATTCCGGTCTCAGAACTGATCACAACCATCCAAGGGACTAAATAACCACAAATCCAACTTGGAGGATCCGAAATAAACGGAACCGAAGTATACATCACCATCATCACAGGAAAGTCATTGAACGGATAGCAACAAGATCATCTGAACAAGTAACCCCAAATCCAATCCAAGGATCCGAAATAAACGGAACCTGCTGATAAATACCACGGACAGAACTCCGGCGTGTCAGAAATAAATATCCATAAATCCAACTTATAAATAGAACCCAGATCACGAATCGAACCAAAGTCACAATCAAAGAGTCACCAACAGAACCTGTACTTGTAGTAACCAAACCCCTCCCCTCACAGGTGAATTCTAATAAGGTCATCCTAAGGCGGATAATGGTCTCGACAATCAGATAAGATACTCAACGGGTTTGCCCTTTCGGGTGTGCCGTGCAGCTCTCATAAGATCATCTAAACCAAAGATCCGGGAAAGAACGGTCACCGAAGTCAACAGCTCAAAAGAGGTAACCCAACCATAGTGGAAACTCCACAAGGAAGAGCTCTCTCAGAAGAACCTCGTCCAACTGTGGTATGTCACGTCTCAACATCATGTTGATCCAACATAAGCAGAGACATGAGACCACGCTAATCCTAGGTGTATACTCGGGCTTGGGTTTTAGCCCCACTCAGAACACCCACCCCCAAATCAGAGGAACCACACCTGTCCAGAATCCAGCACAGTGATAATATGATGCATGCAAACACATATGCAAATATATACAATCACAGTATAATAATCACAAATGCAATAAATAAGCAGTAAAAGCAACCCAAACTACCCTAAAAACTACGCTAGAGAGCGCTAGGATTGACTCGCATAGGGAAGATGGACCAGCAAGAGGTCAACTTCAGTCCCCAACAGAGTCGCCAGTTGTCGCGACGCGAAAAACAATCGGCGGAAAAAATACAGAGCCGCCACCGATGCTATTCATCCTATGACGGAAAGGGAGCGCATGACTAACCTAAGAAAGGGAAAGGAATGGTCTTACAACCAGAGATTACAAGGTACGGGAGTCGGTTACGCGAGGGGAAGGTGTTAGCACCCCTCCCGTCCGCCGTACTCGACGGGATCCACGCTCAAAAGATAGCTCAAAGGAAAGGAAAAGGTTGCTGCTAATAAACTGCTCAAAGAAATTGCACAAACTAGACAAATAAACAGGTGGGGGAGAAAAAGAAACGGAGGAAGTGGACTCGGCAGGATGTCGCATCCTGGGCCTACGTAGTTTGTCTGAAACAAACATCAGAGTCAACGTAGTTCGGGGAAAAGGAGACATGCTCACTAAGACATCGCGTCTTATGCCTACGTATCTTCTCTATCCAGAGGAGAATCAGAGCACTCGTAGCTCGGCTAACGCACGCTGAAACAAGACACCAAAAAGGGACACTGAGACGTCAAAAGAAACACCCAAAAGGAAACAGAATGCCAATACATGGACTTACACCCGACTCCTGACAATAACAAACAAAAGGAAACAGAATGCCAATACATGGACTTATATCCGACTCCCAACAATAGCAAACACAAAAGGAAACAGAATGCCAATACATGGACTTATATCCGACTCCCAACAAGACCAAACAGGAAACAGAATGCCAATACATGGACTTACATCCGACTCCCAATAATAGCAATCGCTAACCAGCGAACACCAAAGAAAAAGTTTATCAGAATGAACCCCAACAAAATTACCAAATATCCAGAATAAACCCCAATAGGTATAACCAATCACCACAAATTAACCCCAAAGATGAACCCCGATATGAACCCCAAATAATAACAACCAACACAACTGAACCCCAAAGATGAACCCCGATATGAACCCCAAGTAACAACAACCAACACAACTGAACCCCAAAGATGAAACCCGATATGAATGACAACCGTCATAATGAACCCCAATATGAACCCCAAAGTGAATATAGGTGAACCCCAAATGAGTGACAAACATCACAAATAAACCCCGAAGATGAACCCCAAATGATTAACAATCGTCATAAATGAACCCCGATATGAACCCCAAATGATATAGGTGAACCCCGAGTGAATAACAACCGTCATAAATGAACCCCAAGATGAACCCCAAATGAATGACAACCGTCATAAATGAACCCCAAAGATGAACCTCAAATGAATGACAACCGTCATAAATGAACCCCAAGTGATATCAGAAGAAATCCCCAAGGTATAAACATACCACTCATGCCCACACTGAACAAACAGGTACTCACACCAAAGAAAAAGAACAGGGTGAACACACAAAAAAAAACAAAAGGGTGCCCAGAGAGATTTCTCACAACCTCCTGCCTACGTATCTCATCTGGTATGAGAATCAGGGCGACGTAGTTCCCCTTTCCAGGGGTAAAACACTCTCCTATCCAGAGACCAGGGAAGCAACAAACTAATAGGGAGACTGATACTCGAGCCTAATAGTTGTCATGCAATCAAATATCCCTAAATCGAGGTCTCTAACAAGAGTTTGAATCAACCTGGACGCGAGTCAACTCAAGTCTAAACTCTACATACGTTCAACTTCCTCAGAAGTTAATCGTACGACTCCTACAGAAAAGGAGGTGAGAAGAGTAAAGCAAATAACCACACCAACACAAGTGAACAAGCATCACACACTATATCCATACAAAAGGCCCAAACAATGGGTAGGCTTTAGTCAAAAGGGGTCATATCAACCTCGACAAACAAGCCAAACTGTAAGGCGTAATCTGTAGCTCTTAACCACTAACATTGAACGTTAGGGTGAAGCTGATCAAAGTGGTAATGAGGATGAGACCTCATAGCTCTTAACCCTGGCCAAGGTGAGCTCATGACATAGAAAGCGTGGGGATCCAGAAAGTGGGATCCTTTTCCACTTGACAGACACTGTACAAAGATCTGGGGCACATGTTCAGAAGCATCAGCATGTAGTGCGAGCATAAAGAATGACACACTGAATAACGGGGGATCGACTGCTAATCCCTTTTATCCGTCAATTGCCTCTTCTCTTGAAGGTCTTATCAAATAACACATGCCTCTCCTTGGAGGTCTTTGGGCACAATCTTAAACAAACATAATCAGAGCCTCTGAAGGAGGACTTGCCAGCAAAATGCCTGCAAAAAGGTGACAGGACTTCAGACTACATGAAGTAAGAAGCTAACTACCTGATTGGTGTATCAACCATAATCCAATGCTCAAGCAAGAGCTAAAGCAAGCAGGCAACCAGAAAACAAGCAGTGAAATCCCCTAACAGTTACACAACTCAATGCATAAGCGCCTTGGCACTCAAAGGAGCTCATGAGCTCACCACATCAATAAAACCTACAAAACAAGCATAGGTTAGAACCTAATGCATTTTGTATCTCACAATCATCAATGATGAGTTTCCAAACCTGAAACACAAAACAAAGTTAGTTTATGTACATCCAATCAACACAACAAAACCCTAGTGCAAAGGCCAAATTCAAAACCTAACCAAATGACCAATCCAGGACCTATCCTTTTGCAAATTGCACCTTCAAACACTCCCCAAAATGTCCTCAAAAGGACCAGCATCAAGTCCATGCCTAAGTGCCTCAACTGGCCTACGCCATGTGATGACCAAAAATATACACAAAATGAACTTCCAACTTAGGAAATTCATATCAAATCAAAAATGCTTGCAATGACTTCCGGATTTTTTGTATGAGTTTCTCATGCCATGAATGCTCAATATGCAAAAACTCAAATCCAGAATGATGCAAATGCTATGTGAACAAAAATGCACCAATTCAATGTCAAAAATGTGACACAAATTGTCACATTATTATCTATGTGTCAAAAATGATGATAACATGTGATAAAAAATCCAAACCAGTGACGAATAATTAATGTCATGTATGAATGTCATGTATGCAAAAAATTGGATCAAATAGCTCAAAAATGAGGATTTCACAATGCATTGAATGCACTAGATCAATTTAACACAATGTTGATTAAAAAATTCACATATAAAAATCGAGACATCAACAATTCTTGAATTCAACACCATAAAAAAGTAGACATCAATACAAAACCATGAAAAAAAATTGGGACTCATTTGGACCATTTTTATATTTTTTATGAATTTTACAAGATGACTAAAATAATTGAATTATGAATGAAAAATGGAGGGAAATGATATAAATCAAATAAGTCCAGAAAATTCATCAGCCATTGGATCTGGCACGCAATTAAGATCCATGGCTCACATTCAAAAGAATGAAACGCTACATTTCATTAAACATAGTCATCAGCCCAATCATCAGTCCACACACGCGTGGCTTTGGTCAAAACACCCTCACCCAATCACATGTCCACGCATGAGCCACGTGACGCACACATGGCTCCACATCATCAAAACCCAAGCAACACACAGACGCTGGAGCTACAGCTCCATTCGTCTTCTCCAGCGAGCCCCACGGTGGCGCCGCCGTACCTTTTTCCAGAATTTCCTCAAGTCTACACCATTCGACTCGTCTTCTCACGTAGGTTCCAAATATGCTATTAATTTCTCCTAAATCTCCCTGGATTTTGCAGATCGAAGAGAAGAAGTTCCTAGATCTAAACTTCCAGTCCATACCAAATCCTCAATTCTCACTTATATTCAATTCTAAGCACATACTCGTGATCTACACATCAAGCTCTACAATCATATATCCAAAAAACAGCAAAAGGAGAGATCAAAAATTGAGTCACCTTGAATTGAAGCTTTCTGAAAACGCAATCTCTCAAGCTCTACAGCTCCAGATCATCTCCTATGAGCTTCCTTTGAAGCTTTATGCAAAAATGAATGGATGAAAACTCTTGGATATGCTTCAATTTCCAACTTCCATCTTCATGAGAATGCGCATGAACTGCTTGATTTCTGGATGAATTGCTCCAAACAGGGGTTGATTCTTGATCAGTGAAGCATGAGGATCAAGAATATGCAAGGATCTTTGAGGTTTGTGTGCAGAAAATGAAGAATCAAAGAGAGAGAAATTTTGGAGAGTTTCTTCAATTTGGATCTAAAACGTTGGTTATGGCAGTCATGATTAGGGTTTCAGTATTTATATCCCTTGCTAATGACACTGCTAATCCTCTTTTCCATTTGCTAATCATGATTAGTGAGATATGAAGCAATTTGCCAAAATGCAAAATTGGCTCACATGGCCATAATACACGTATGATATCCCATGCAAAGCTTCCAATTCACTTATGGACATCCAAGGGTCAAGATTGAAGTGTTATTTTGCTTGTATCCTAAGCAAAAAATGAATGGTGAAGATTCACTTTAATTTGAACATGTGTGAAATAATGAGCATACACACTTTTCACATGCATGGCAAAGCTCATTTTGATATGTCTTGAACATGAGAATCATTTTGCCAAAAGAATGAACCAATTTGGAGCATTGTATCAAAAGTTATGCCATTTTGAATTTCCATGCACACCTTGTGATCAAATGACCATAACTCCTCAACCATTCATCATATAGACATGAATTAGGACTTTTTGGAAAGGGGATACGAAGATCTACAACTTCCATGTTCACCAAAAATCCATTTGAAACTTATTTGACATTGCAAAGTCAAGTTTAATGTGGACCAAAAACTTGCCAAATTTGGAAACTTTGAATTATAGGTCACTTTCCATTTTTAGTAACTTTTGCCATGACCTTTGAATCTTCAAGATGGATGTTTAGAATGAAGAATAGACCCCATTTGAACATGATTGAGGTGTCTCAACTCATTTCCCCACATCATAGCCCTCAGTTGACTGCATAGTTGACTTTTTGGTCCTCAGATGACCTTGGATGTCTTGATGATGATAAAACCATGATGATGGTGATATATCCTTGCAGATAAGAGAATGCTCAAGACCTTTGTAGAATCAAGAAACACTAATTAGAGCCCATACCCTCATATGGTTGATGATCAATTCATAGAGACCCTTAGGCTTGAATCATGTAACTTCTCCATCTTTTAAAAAGA
This sequence comes from Lathyrus oleraceus, assembly GCF_024323335.1. NCBI lineage: Eukaryota > Viridiplantae > Streptophyta > Magnoliopsida > Fabales > Fabaceae > Lathyrus > Lathyrus oleraceus. The sequence continues at coordinate 441,411,838 of NC_066583.1, read as the reverse complement.
CTTCGGAGGATGACCTTCTTATTTTCATATGAGATGCAAAATGCAATGCCTAATGCTCCAAAATATGAAATGCAATGTGTCAAACTAGTATCAAGAAGAGGAGGGCAAATTTTGAGGTGTTATAGTTACCATTAGATATATTGACTAAATCCAAGGTAAATCATACAAGTCGAGTCGCCACCGCACTTCTATTTATCCAAAGGAATGGTTAGAAAGCGAACAAAAACATAAAAGTTTTATCAAATCAAAAACTAGTAAAAGAGAGTCAGAGATCTGGGTAAGGGGGTTGGTTATGCAATGGGAAGGTGTTAGGCACCCAAAACATCCTAGGTACTCCTAGGGAGCCCTTTTCATACTTGTTGTAAGGTTGTTGTTTTTGTGAAAAATTGTTTGTGCAAACATGATTGAAGAGATGAGAAGAGAATATACAAGTTTATTTACATTTTGTGTTTGGATGGATAAACCCATTTCCTACGTACCATCTTAAAAAAGATTAGGATCAAAACCTCGTAGTTCAGGGTAAAAATCTCAAAATGAGTTGATGAATTGATTGGTCCAAAAGCCTTAAGGTCTTTTGTTATCCAAGGGAGAAAACTCAACCTAAAACTACAAATCCACCATGTGAGGATAACTTCGACATGCTAGTGAGGGGTTAACCCTATAATAAGCATGGAAGACTCATTGTCCATCACTAAGGATATAGGTGAGTATTACATCTACCTCAAGGATAACTCAAACCTAATAGCTAAAGGTTATGAAAAATTTGATTAAGAAAGTGGCCATTGAAACCACAAAAGCATTTGAATGGGTTATATTTACCAATGAAAAGTATGTACAAAATTTGGTTAAAGTTGACTTAGAAGTTCAATTCAAAATAAGTGTTATGAAAAGAAAGTTTGAAAATCAAAAGCATAAGGCTTAGGTTTCTAATGTTTGAAAACAATGGTTAAATGTTTGCACAAAAAGTTTTGGCTTGGGTTAGAGTGGTGGGAAGAAGAAGAAGGGCTAAATTCCTAAGCATACAAGAGGTGAGGGATAAGAAATAAAACCACAAAAAAGAGTTCCTCTCTTGAGATCATATGGATGATCCAAGTAGCTCCCATCCTTTGGAATATGCAAGCAAAATAATAGTAAGCTCAAGCAATCAACATAGTCAAACAAGCTTCTTAGAAGACCCCCAATGTCTCTTGTTTCTTTCACTTTTGGATGAATATGGCAATGGTTCTTCAATTTGATTTCTCATAGGATTCCCTAGCACAAAAGCACACACATCAAAGAGTTTTATGAAGCAAATCAAGAATGGACAAGAGTGAGTTTAGAGGTTTGGTCCTTCTAATCCATCTTCAACATTAAGGTCCTTTTACTCCAATTGTTGCATAGGGAATGTCCTAGAAACTAAGTCCATTTGTCTATTTCTTTGCATTTTGGTCCACAACAATCAAAGCAAAAATACAAGCACAATGATATATACACAATTATGTGCTCAAGTGAGCAAAAGGCAAATTACATTAGCATAAACATGTGCTCAAATGAGCAAAGAGAAAAGCAAATGGATAATATGTGCAAGAATAGTAAATTGCATAAAAGTAAAGAGCAAAAAGTAAATGTTAATTGTTAATGATTAATGTTAGTAGTTAGTGTGCCATAAGGCAAATTTAGCGCTATGTTAAGCAATCATAATTGGACTTATGTAGAAGTCACAACTATCTGAGGCCGGTTAATAATAATGTAGGCAACAACACAAGTTAGAAGTCTTGATTAGTGAACCAAGTTCCAACAACTTGCCATGCCAAAAAGAAGAAGAGAATTGATCTTGTATTGGTTTAAGTCTTTTGCATGATTTAGGAAACAACCTATCCTTAATGCAAATCCATTCACTTGATCAATTGATCAAGATGAATTAGATTTGAATCAAGGAAGATTAAGTCTCCCTAATCAATGCTAACTTATCAACCTTCAACTCATTGATCAAAAAAAAGAAAAAGAAGGAGAAGAAGGAAGAGATGAATAATGGAAAAGGAAATGGAAAGAATAAAGTGCATTAAGATGAAATAAAATGTACCAATCCATGTGTATTGACCAAATGACATTGAAAGTCAAAGTCAAACAATGAGAAACCAGAAATGAGATGAAGATTGGAGTTCAAACAATAAGCAAAATATTTTTGGCATTTTTAATATTAAAATAAACTTGAATTAAAAATAAAAGAAAGGCCAAACTTCAAAATCACTTCGAATCAACCTTGAAAGGTCCAAGTGATTTATCCCAAGTTCGACAAGGTCAAACAAGGTTTGACAAAAAATTTCAGCATTTTTAAAAGTCAGAAACTATTTTTAATCAATTAAAAATGAATAAAAATAACCTAATGAACTAAAATCTCAAATAAATCTCAAATCAATTAAAAAAATGATGATAATATTTTTCATAGATCCATCATCATTCAAATAGGTTAGGAAAATATTTTTGTATTTTTTGAATATCAAAAACTATTTAAAATGAATTAAAAATAACCAGAAAAGAGAAAATTCACAAAAAATATCAAATGACAAAATAAAAAATATTAAAAATCAAAATTAGAAACTAGAAATTATTTGGAGAAGAATGCAATTGGTGCCATATTTTTTGGATTTAAAATGAAGAAGATATGAATTTTTGAAAGTAGTGGAAATAAAAGAAATTAAATCAGAAAATAGGAAATTCAAAAAAACAAGGAGCGTCTGATCAAGCCTCATTAATTGACGTGGCTGATCAAACGCTCCACATGCGCGCTTCCATGGTGTACCAAAGTCATCAACGAAAAACATGGCATTATTAAAAGTCATAAGAAGCAAAGGCCAGGATTAGATCTGGAAATCAGATCCAAGGGTTCACAATGCATCTGGCAAAGGGACGGTGACCGGAGCCACCGTCTTCTCCGGTGAGCATGAAGATTCCGGCCAAAATTGCAGGTTTCAAAAGCTTAACCAAAATACACGATCCATACATCATTGGAAAGCTGGGATGATGTACATCATCCCTGTACCATTGGTTTCTCCTCTAGATCCTCATAGAGAGAGAAATCAGAGAAAGAAAATCATGGTGTTCATACTGAACTTCATGGATTTCAACAATTAAGCACTCAAAATAATTGCCTCTATGAAGAGGACTTCAGCCAACACAAAATCCAAGCAAATAGATCAATAAATGGTGAGTTTCGAAGAGAAAACCAGTTGAAGAACAACCTTGGATTGTGAAGATCTGAGCTCTTTTCCCTGCTTCCTTTAGCCAAACAGAAGTTCTATGGATTGGATAATGAAGGTCTAGGAACTTTAGATCTAAAGATTCAACCATATTTTGTTGAATTTTAGATTTGAAAATTTGAAGAGAATTGAACTTAGTTCCTTTAGGTGTGGCTCGGTTTTCAGTTCAGCAACATTTCAGGTTGATTCATGGATGAAAATTGCATGGAATGATGCTCTTATTTATAGATGGAGAGGCAAGGCAAGTGTGATTCAATCCGTGTGCATGGCAAATGGATATTCATGCATGGGCTTGCATGATCATTCAAAAGGCCCAAATACAATGCCAAATGCAATCTGAGACATAATTGAGCTGAAATGGACATGTAATTGGCAATGCACAAGCTTGTATAATGAGTTCCAACATGTTATGCACAATTATGCCTAAAACTTCTCCTCTTCGAAAATGCCATTTGCCAAATCCAAACATGAGCATGTGAGTAATGGTTGGAAAGGTCTTGATGTAAGGAACAAATGCTATGTTGGACAAAAATCCATTTGAAGTGTGGAAATTAGTGAATTTTGAGTTTAAAGTGTAAGGTGCAAAACATGCAAAGGCAAAGTTTCCAAATTTGGACAATGTTCAAGCCCCTCTGTTTGGATGATGCAAGCCTTAAATGGAAAAACCTCCAACCTCAAAGTTGTATATCTTTTCAAGATAATCAAAATGTAATTAAATTTGGCATCATTTAGATTTTTTATGAAAGAGTTATGGGCACTTGAAGTTGGACCTTTTTGACTTTCAATGCATTTGGTCCAAAGTGACCTATAATGTTTTGCATTATCACATGTATTTCCTTTGAGATTTTGAAATTTTGTTCAACATAAAATTTGAAGTAGACGTCTTAAGCTTTCCAATGCATTTGATCCCACCTCAAAATCATAAAAATGAATGAGTTATGTCCTTGGGAAGTTGACCCAAAATTAGGGTTTCAGTCAAAATGACCTATAATGTATTGGAATGGTAGATGACCTTCCAAGCTTCAAATCAATTTTTTATGAATACGAAAGTTGTTCATATTGTACTTAAGAACATTTTTGATTTTGGGATCATCTCCATTTGACCAACACATAAAAAGTTAGGTCTCAATGCATTTCAGAATAGTCAGATGAATTGACTTATCAACTTCTCAAGTCCATGACTCATATATTGAGGAATTGATGTTTGAGGACACTCAAATAAGTTCAAATATGCATGAAATGATGAATTAAAGAACTTCCCTTGATTGTATTTGACCATGGGCTGAGGTTGCTTCAAGAGCAAGGCATTGTGGATGATCAGATGAACTAGGGTTTCCTTGGGGATCCAACCTCAAACCCTTTGACTTTATTTGATCAAAATGATGGATTGAGATGATAGGGAGGCATATTTGATGGATGAGAGCTTTGGGAATCATTACCATGCTTGCTATCATCTTCATTTGGCCATATCTCTACACAAAGGATCTCCTTGAAGCTCTTGACCTTGTGATTGCTCAAGCTACAAACAAAAGATGTTAGTGACATATTTTTGTGCTTTTGGTTAGTAAACAAAATAAGAAAAGAAATGATATACAATTCAGGCATGCTTGGTGATCTCAAACCACTCAATATGTCCCACCCAAAGGCAAAGGGATCCAAGATGCTCATGATCCTTGAGGCTTTGCAAATGCAATGTTATGATGCCATGAGGGATCTTAGGGTCAAAATTAGGGTCTTACAGATGCCCCTATTTAAGGTCATTCTAGCCGGAGAAGTGAAGGTTAAAATCTTCGTCTCGACGCGGTAGAATGGGCTAAAATAATAACAAAGAGACGAATTTTGGTCCCTAAGAGACCTCATGATGCGAATGTATGTATGCAAACGGTAATACTCTGTGGGGGGATGTGTCCACAAAGGCAAAGATCAGGAGGAATTTGGCAATCCCTATGAGTACTCCACTCCATGAGGAAGAGACTCTACCGGGGAGTAAAGGGATAACAACGCGTGAGCAGGTCATGACTTGAAACTTGCTGAGAGGCACGAAGGGAATCCAGTGAAACACATCATTGGAAAGACTCGAGCTGACTCAAAGATGCACGTATTGGAGAATACGCCAATACAACAAAAATTATCCATAACGGATACTTCGGATAAAAATCCGGACCCAGATGGGGGAATAACAAATGAGGTATTACCGGTTACTGGGTAATAAGCTCAAAGAGACATGCGATCTGAACACCGGTATAAGGGTGAGAGAAAGCAAATGTCCGAAATCATCTGAGGTATACCTAAAAAGGTAAACTTCGGCTCAGGAAAATCTGACTCCGCACGGGGACACAAGGTCATAATAGGGAGCAGAAGGAAGGAACACCAGGGATGCCGGTTACTGGGCATATAATAGGTGACCAACCAAACATGAGTTGGGGAATATTCCCAAGACACTCATCATCCAAAAGAGGGCTAAAAGCAAACTCGATTAAGGGATGGACATTCAATTCCAAAAGGGATACGAATCTTACTCAACTGGGGAAGAACAAAAGGCTTCGACCAAAGAGTGCATGACATATATTATCTATTACCGTTAGAACGTAGATAATATACTCGCATGGAAGATTATCCACAACCGGTTACTGGGTTAATAAAGGATAAATCGACCGATAAAGAAAGGCATCGGGATACCGAAACTAGGTATATAATGATGACCAATCAAGGAGAGCAACAATCATTACCGGCAATCGGTATATGAAAGATGACTTGCTAGGGATAAACTGCCTGATCAGAGCAATTATCCAAGAGATATACCACCAGGGGTGAAGGACTTATCAATACCGAATATTGGATAATGATAACCGTCAAGGAGGGTATTACATCTACCGGATACTGGGTAGAAGACCACGGAAAGGTAACCGTCATCGATTAGGATGAACAAAAGGTTAACTCTGCACTGGGATGAAATAGGGTTTACAACTACCGGTATAAGGGTAGAAAACCACAGACTCCACCGGGGATAAGATGAATGATTACTGATTATTGAGCAATTATTCATTTATACCACAGGGAAGCGTAGGAAACAATCACAAGAAGCCAATCTAGGATCAAACTAAAGAGGCAAGTTGAATCAAGACTCGTCCCCGCGAGGATATAACTTGATGTGGACTCCCATCCCAATATATGTGTTGAGGGGAAACAGAAATAATCATCATTCACGAGGATATAACTCGGTGGGGAATATGGAAGGAAAGATAAACACTTTCTACCTAAGGGGCTGACTCTATATGGGGAGTTCAGACGCCGACATCTGCTTGGGAAATGTATTACCGACTAGCAGGGGATCACAAACAAAGATATATGGCAAAGAATGCAACATGAACATCTGAATGTCTGAAAATTATGCACACATGCGTAGTTTATGTATGATGAATGCTGACAACTAGGCATTTCTAACACCAACAAGTCCAGCGAATAAGTACACAAACATCCGGTACCACAACTCGAGAGAGAAAGCCAGGATAACAAAGATCTCCGCAGGGGATGAGCGTCAGCCATTCCAACTGGGGCATAGTCGTTTTCACAGATGAACTCCGACGTAGGAGCAACTCTACTGGGGGAGTTATCCAAACGGGACTCCGTGGAGAATAACCACCAAATCAGAAGTCTCCAAGGGCCAATCAAATATTGTCTCAAATAGTGAGATCACGTCTGCTGAGGAGACAAAGATGAATAATCTTTACCAAACATTCTTCTTGAGAAAAAAAAGCACCATGAGCACGCCAGGAGTATGAACAAACGTCTACCCTGCTGAGGATCATACCATCTTTGGGATAGCACTGTAGGCATTCCCAGTATCCCTATGTCATTGTGAATATTCACTTTGTTTAAAAACAAGTTATGAAAAGTTTGATTATTTAAAACAATGATATATTTTTCAATTAAATCATGCAAAACATTTGTTGAATAGAAACAAATAAGACTGCAAATAATTGGATAAAGGCTCAAATTTATTTGATGGAATGGTAATCTGAAAATGGCAAGACTCCATAGATCTTTACAAATTTGAGATTGGTGATGTATATTGGAAAAGGGCTACATTGAACATAATGACCATTTCTCCACCACTTCTGAATCCGATGTATTTGAGGCTTTGGTCGATGATGAATGAGCGAGAATCTCTGAAGGATAATAGTTGTAGAACCATGTCTTGTCAGGATGCAGTTACTTGCCAAATCCCTATTTTTGCCTAGATTGCCCCAGGGTGAGGTACTCAATCTAGCGGGATACATATATTCATTTTTTATGCCTCTAACTTTTGCCTGGATCGCCCTTTCGGGTTTTCAATCCACCGAGACGCTCATTTTTTGCCTAAGCCGCCCTTTCGGGTTTTCAACTTAGCGAGCTATTCTGTTTTTATTTTAGGCGAAGTATTTCTTGGCTGCATCTGAATTCACAGGACGAGTGAAATCCTCCCCATCCATAGGTGTAAGTATCAATGCACCTCCTGAAAAGGCTCTCTTGACAACATATGGACCTTCATAATTTGGAGTCCACTTGCCCCTGGAATCGGGAGCGAAAGACAAGACTTTCTTGAGCACAAGGTCGCCTTCTCGGAACACACGAGGCTTGACCTTCTTATCAAAGGCTTTCTTCATTCTTTGCTGATATAATTGAACATGGCACATGGCGGTCAATCTCTTCTCTTCTATCAAATTCAGCTGATCATAACGACCCTGAACCCATTCAGCATCAGTCAACTTGGCTTCCATCAAGACTCTAATTGATGGGATCTCCACCTCTACTGGGAGCACAATCTCCATGCCATAAACAAGAGAGAAAGGGGTTGCCCCTGTTGAATTGCAGACAGAAGTACAATATCCATGTAAAGCAAATGGCAGCATCTCATGCCAATCTTTATACGTGACAACCATCTTCTGGATAATCTTCTTTATATTCTTAGTAGAAGCTTCAACAGCCCCATTCATCTTGGGTATGTAAGGAGAAGAATTATGATGCGCGATCTTGAACTCGCTACACAGCTCTTTCATCATCTTGTTATTCAAGTTAGATTCATTATCAGTAATGATCTTATCTGGCACACCATATCGACATATGAGTTGATTCTTAATAAACTTCACGACTACCTGCCTGGTCACATTTGCATATGACGCCGCTTCAACCCACTTGGCGAAGTAATCAATTGCTACGAGAATGAATTTTTGCCCATTGGACGCTTTTGGCTCTATCATGCCAATCATGTCGATTCCCCACATGGAGAAGGGCCATGGTGATGAAATTACATTCAGAAGTGTCGGAGGAATATGAATCTTATCCGCATAAATCTGACACTTATGGCATTTTTTCACATATTTGCAGCAGTCAGACTCCATTGTCAGCCAATAGTAGCCTGCTCTCAACATCTTTCTAGCCATGGCATGTCCATTGGAATGAGTACCAAATGAACCCTCATGGACCTCAGTCATTAACAAGTCTGCTTCGTGTCAATCCACGCATCTGAGCAGCACCATGTCAAAATTTTTCTTATAAAGCACATCACCATTGAGGTAGAAACTGCCCGCCAATCTCCTTAAAGTCTTCCTATCTTTCATAGATGCCCCAGGCGGGTAAATCTGGCTCTAAAGGAAACACTTGATGTCATGGTACCATGGCTTATCATCTTTTACCTCCTCTACTACAAATACATGAGCTGGTCTGTCCAAGCGCATCACAGTGATATTGGGAACTTCATTCCAAAGTCTTACCACAATCATCGAAGCAAGTGTAGCAAGAGCATCTGCCATCCGATTCTCGTCTCGAGGAATATGATGGAAGTCAACCTCAGTAAAGAATGTTGAAATCCTCCTCGCATAATCCCTATATGGAATGAGCCTAGGCTGATTCGTTTCCCATTCACCCTTAATCTGATTAACAACGAGGGCCGAATCACCATATACATCAAGATGCTTGATCCTTAGATCAATTCATTCCTCCAATCGCATAATACAGGCATCATACTCAGCCATATTATTCGTGCATTTGAAAGTTAGCCTTGCTGTAAAAGGAAAATGTGTGCCCTGAGGAGTAATAATTACTGCCCCAATACCATTTCCATATTGATTTACAGCGCCATCAAATACCATACTCCATCTGGAACCAGGCTCTGGCCCTTCATCGAGCGTAGGCTCATCACAATCTTTCATTTTCAAATACAGAATCTCCTCATCCGGGAAAACATACTGATATGACTGATAATCCTCAATCGGCTGATGTGCCAAGTGATCAGCCAACATACTACCTTTTATAGCCTTTTGAGCTCGATACTCAATATCATAGTCAGATAACAACATTTGCCAACGGGAAATCCTACCTGTTAAAGCAGGCTTCTCGAAGATATACTTGATTGGATCCATTCTGGATATCAACCAAGTTGTATGATTTAACATTGTGAGCAAATTCTTTACTTTGAATAAGTTTTGAATGATAGCAAATTGTGTGATCATTGTCTAATTGTTAGTTGTGCATTATCTTACATGTTTCATTTGTGTTTTTAGCCTATACTATTGTTTCGTGTATATACATAAAGATCCACATTGATACATTTCTTTAGAGAACTCATAAAAACCGTTTTATGTTAGCATGTATCAATACATGTTCTTTTGCATCGATACATAAATTTGTTTTAAATCACAAAACGTTTTTGCTTCAGTATGTATCGATCCATACGAGCCTTGCATCGATACATAAACTTGTTTTAAATCACAAAACGTTTTTGCTTCAGTATATATCAATCCATACGAGCCTTGTATCAATACATGTTAGTTAAAATGTTTTATGGATCGATACATACGAGCTTTGTATCGATACATGCTTGTATTAATTCTCAAAAATTAATCAAAGCTACAGTATGTATCGATGCATAACCTCTTGTATCAATACATAATTCTGTTTTGTCTACTAACAACTTCTGTCTTTCATATAAGAAGCATTTTGACAGTTCAGTCAGGACACGAATTCACAAGTGAAAAACACTTGTAACACCATCAAAGGAGTGTGTAGCAGCAATTGTTTTAAGCAGTAAAAAACCTGAAAGATACTTCATCTTCTTCATCTTCTCAATCTCTTTTCTTCAAGAACATCAACACATAATCATTCTTGTTCTTTGGATTAAAGGATCAACAAGATAACATTCAGTGGAACGATCAAGGATCTAGCTGAGGTGTTCAGTGGAACGATCAAGGATCTAGCTGAGTTGAAGGTTGAAGGGGGTTTCGAGGAAAAATCAAATGGTTTGTCCTTCAAGAACTGGAGTGTTCTTGCGGGTTTGTTAGTCACGTTTGCAGAACAGATTCAGCCGTAGCGTAAGGTTTGGAAATTGGGTGATTTCGCAAACAGGTCGTGGAACCGGTGAATTGTTTGCAATTTCTTGCAGGAAATTCTTGATCGAGCTCAGATCAAGTGGAGGTTTTATACAAGAAGAAGATCTTGGGATTTAGAATTCTGTCTTTGTATTGTAACCTTGTATCAACGAATTCGGCATTATTGATAATTACAGTTCTCAATTTCAGTTGAAGTTGAGAGGGAGACGTACCCACACGCGAGGACGACCGTGGGGAACTTCCTTACCAAATCTCTACGTATCGTATTCTTTCCTTATCTCTCTTTACGTTTTCAACAGTTTTGTGATTTCAGATGGTGTGTTGTGGCTGTACATTTAGTGATACAATAGTGGCAAGAAAACTTCTTTATCTAAACTCCACCATTGTACATCATTGATCACATACACACCAAATGTTTGACAAAACTGTCAGCTGAGTTTTATTCATTGGAATCAGAATTTAGTGATAAGTGCATTTGATTTGATAAGATTCTGGTGTTAATAATCTCTATCGTTCTCATTCAAATCCAGCAATAAATTCGCGTGTCCGGTTTTCTAGTAGCGGTTCAGAATAGACGGAAGTCGATTCGGGACTGTAATTTTCCGCTAAGTTTCAATAACTCTTATAAGATTTTTAAATCCGTTTATTTTAAAAGAGGTGATCTATTCACCCCCCCTCTCGATCACTAGCCACACCGTCTAACAAGTGGTATCAGAGCATCGGTTCGCTGGTGTTCTGTGGTTGCCTGTAACGATATGGATTCTGAACCAAAGGGGGCGTATAATAGAGCGCCGATTTTCAATGGTGAAAATTACGGCTACTGGAAAGACTGCATGCGAGTTCATATAAATTCTGTTGATAGGCTTGTATGGGCTGCCACTGAAAATGGTCCTTTTCAAATTACTATGACAAATGCGACCGGCGCCATAGTTCCTAAACCAGAAGGTGATTGGAATGAGAAAGATGAGAAAAAGTGGTCAAGTGATTGGAGAGCTCGAAATATGCTAATTTCAGCACTTGGTGTTGATGAGTATTATCGGGTATCCCATTGCACGACAGCTAAAGAAATGTGGGATGCTTTAGAAGTTGCCCATGAGGGTACTACTGAAGTAATACAGTCCCACATTAACACACTCAATCAAGAGTTTGAGCTCTTTCGCATGAAACATGGAGAATCTATCTCCGACATGCAAAAGAGATTTACTCATCTCACTAATCGGTTAAATGCACTTGGAAAACCTGTTTCCAATGAAATAGCTACTAATAAAATTCTAAGATGTCTTAGCAGGGAATGGCAACCTAAAGTAACAGCTATTAAGGAAGCCAACGATCTAACGACACTTACGATTACAACACTGTTTGGAAAGCTGGAAGAACATCAGCAAGCATTAGAAAGTCTTGAAAAGTTTGAGAACAAAAGTAAGAAGGAAAAGGAGAAGAAGAGAGACAAAGAGGGAGAGAAGAAGCCAATAGCTCTTGTGGCCTCTAGCTCTAAGTCCTCACGAAAAGAGCAAAGTGACAATGATTCTAGTAGTGACAAAGACTCGGATGATGAGGAAATGGGACTTTTTGTAAGGAGATATAATAGATTCATTCGAAAGAACGGAGTCAAGCATTCCGACAAAAACCTCATGAAGTTTCGAAGACAATCTACAGATTCAAAACAGGAAGAGAATAAGAAGATTAGAGGAAAAGGATCTTGTTTTAATTGTGGTAAATCTGGACATTATAAAACAAATTGTCCTATGAAGTATAAGGATCAAGGAAAGGCTCCACCAAAAGGGTACAGCAAACAAAGAAGAGCTTACATTGCATGGGAAAGTGACAGTGATTCATCAAGCACACAAAGTTCAAGTGATAGTGATGAAACCGCAAATCTGTGCCTTATGGCTCACACCAAAAATTTGTCCTACCATAAGAAGAAAATCAATGATAAAAAGGTAAAACAAGCCTACTATAATAATTTCTCTTCTATGACTTTTTCTGAACTGAAAATAGCTTTTGAAAAACTGCATAACGAAGTTGTAGATGCTTTTAAAAGATTATCTTCCGATAAACAAATTTTTTCATTTCTGGAAGGTAAAGTATACAAAGCTGAAAAAGATTTAGAATCGTTAAAAGATAGTATTGCAGAAAATTCAAAAGATATTGACATTGATGGATGTAGTAAAGTTAGGTATTGTGACGCTTGTCATATTTGGCAAAAAGAGGTAAACACTCTCAAGGTCAAATTGGAAAAAGCTTTACAACCTAAGGTTACTTATGCTGTTGACTCTAGGTTGTTTAAGAAGTCATTAAATCCACCATATGCAAAATACTCTTTTATTCCAAAGGATTTAATGAACAAGAATAAACAAACGCATCATCATGGTTTATGTCATTATTGTTGTCATGCTGGCCATACCATTGAGAAATGCAAGTTTAGGAGATTTCTTGTTCCTAAAGGTATTTATCAATGGAAGCCAAAAGGCAACCATGTTAGCACTTACCCACATGGACCAAATGAAAATTGGGTACCAACTTCTCTCTTTTGATATTGTAGGATGAGTGCCTTGCTTCCATAGATAGGAGATGGTTTCTTGATAGCGGTTGCTCAAAGCACATGACCGGTGACATATCGCTTTTCATAGACTTCAAAGCAAAGAAGAAGGGATATGTTACTTATGGAGACAATAACAAAGGAGCTATACTTGGGAAAGGTAGTGTAGTCTTATCCGAAAAGTGTCGGAAAAAGCATTTCTTTTGATGACGCAGGTGTATCTACAGAAGACATACTCAAGGAAGCTGTTATGGAAACTGATCAGTCCAAAACAGTTGCCCATGAGAAGGAGGAAGATACTAGTCATGAAGAAGATGAGGAAGAAAGGACAACTGAAGTGGACGACCTTCCACCAGCTTGGAAATCTTCAAAAGACCATCCTATTGACAACATCTTGGGAGATATTTCAAAGGGAGTAATGACTCGTTCTAAGATAAGTAATTTTTGTTCTCACTTCGCTTTTGTTTCACAAGTAGAACCTAAAAATGCCATAGAGGCCTTGATTGATGAATGTTGGCTAATGGCCATGCAAGAAGAGCTTAATCAATTTAAAAGAAATGACGTTTGGGAACTTGTCCCTCGTCCGCGAGATCATCATATCATAGGTACTAAATGGGTTTTTAGAAATAAGCTTGATGAAAACGGAGTGATAACTAGGAACAAGGCACGTTTAGTAGCACAAGGGTATAACCAAGAGGAGGGCATAGACTATGAGGAAACTTATGCTCCAGTTGCTCGCCTTGAAGCTATACGTCTCTTGCTTGCCTATGCGTGTTCTAATAATTTTAAGCTTTACCAAATGGACATAAAGAGTGCGTTTCTATATGGTGTCATAAATGAAGAGGTATATGTCTCACAACCTCCTGGTTTTGAGAATGCTGAAAATCCAGATTATGTTTACAAATTAAAATGAGCTTTGTATGGTCTTAAACAAGCCCCTCGGGTTTGGTATGAAAGGCTCAGCAAATTTCTAATTGATCATGGATATTCAAGAGGTAAAATGGATAATACTCTCTTTATTAAACACAAGGGAAAGCACATTCTTTTAGTTCAAGTTTATGTAGACGATATAATTTTTGGTTCAACTAACACACACTTGGTCGAAGAATTTTCTAAGGTTATGCAGGGTGAATTTGAGATGAGTCTTATGGGGGAGCTGAATTACGTCCTAGGTCTTCAGATAAAGCAACTTGATGAGGGTACAACAGTATGTCAAACAAAGTACTGCAGAGAACTACTCAAGCGCTTTGGAATGAATGACTCAAAATCAATTGACACCCCTATGCCTACCAACGGAAATCTAGATAAAGATAAGCATGGTAAGAGTGTAGATGTCAAAAAGTTTAGAGGTATGATTGGGTCTCTTCTGTATCTTTCTGCTTCTAGACCTGACATAATGTTTAGTGTTTGTGCACGATATCAATCAAATCCTAAGGAATCACACCTGAAAGTTGTTAAGCGTATATTTAGATATATTCATGGAACATCTAAATATGGGCTTTGGTATTCCAAAGGAAGTGATTGTAGCTTAGTAGGTTACTCCGATTCTGATTTTGCTGGCTGCAAATCAGATAGGAAAAGCACGAGTGGTACATGTCACCTGTTTTCAAACTCCTTGGTAAGTTGGCATAACAAAAAGCAGGTATCTGTGGCTTTGTCAACTGCAGAGGCTAAGTACGTTGCAGCCGGTAGTTGTTGCGCTCAGATTTTGTGGCTAAAGCAATAACTACAAGACTTTAACATTCAACTCAAACGTATTCCAATAAAATGTGACAACACTAGTGCCATAAACCTTACTAAAAATCCTGTTTTACACTCACGCACTAAACACATAGAGATTAGACATCACTTTCTTCGCGATCATGTTGAAAAAGAAGACGTTGTATTTGAGCATGTTGATTCTAAAAACCAGCTTGCTGACATTTTCACTAATCCTTTGGCAACGGAACCGTTCTTCAACATTCATCGTGAATTAGGGATCTTAGATCTATCTCCATTGTTGTCTTAAGCATGTTTATTCTTATTTATATTATACCTCACCTTGGTTGATGAGTTTTGTTTTAGATTTCATTTATACCTCACAAGGTTACATCAACAGAGGTAATATCACTCCTTTCTATATCTCTTTTAGAACTATGTGTTTGTGTATGTTAGAACAAAATTCTTTATTTTCGTTTATGTGAATTTCTTTACATATATTGTTTGAACATTAATATCTGATTTGTGAATTATACTTGGGCATCATTATCATGACATACTTCATAATGCATAACCATACTGCATAAAAATTAATTAAAATTTGGTTTGGCATCAGTATGTATCGATTCAAAGATGTATGTATTGATTCATGTCTTCTTTATTTCACATCTATCAAAATTGGTTCAGTATGTATCGATTCATCCGTCGTTTGTATCGATACATAAACTCTTTAAAAACAAAAAATGCGTGACATGGATCGATCCATTCCCATATGCATCGATACATACTGATTGTTTTTGGATTAAATGCATTTTATTTCACTAATGGATCGACACATCAGCAACTCTTATCACATCTTCTCACAAACTTCGTATCAGTTGTTCCCCTACCTCTCAAAAACCTGCGGCTAACCCTAATCTCCTTCACCACACTCTCTCCAAAACCCCAAATTCATCCCACTTTTCTTCAACCTTTCATCACCATGCCTCCAAGAACCATTCCGACTAGACCAAAGGGAAAAGGAAAAGGAAAGGAACTAGTTGGCACTTCTCAGCAGTTACCAGAAATTCCTCCTAATGCCTTAGATTTGCTTCATCCTGCAATAGCTACTGAGTTTGAGGATTCTTTCAAGACAAGGTTAGTTATGAAACCCCATGTCTTTGATAAACATGATGCTTTTCGCCTGCATCTCAATGATGTGGTTGAGCTCCTCAATGCACAAAAACTTGGTTCATTTTTGTCTACAAAGGATGATTACCATGAGGATTTTATCCGTGCATTTTATGCTGGCTTACAATCTGGTAAAGGATATATGTTTAAGTGTTCTATTGGTGTCAGAACATATACTTTCGAGGCTGGTGATTGGGAAACAGTGTTTCAAATTCCGCTTCCGTCGTATAATTTCAAGAATTGGCATGACTTGAGGTTTGATACTGATTTTAACCTGAGGGAGTTTACTCTTTCTATCTTGAAATTGGACAGACCGCTGGGTGAGGATGAACAGGTTATGTCAGGTATGATTAAGAAAATTCCTCGTATACTTCATTGGATTATCTCGCACATTTTGCGTCCAGCAAACAGTGGACACTCTAGGTTAGACAGGGCAAGCATTCATCTCCTGTATATTCTTCAAAATAAGGTTCCATTGAATTGGGCAAATTACTTTGTGAAGCGTCTCTTCTTCGTGCGTAACAGTGCCAAGAATGTTGCTCTTGGTTATGCGTCTCAAATCATGAAAATTCTTAAGTTTTGGAATGTTGCAATCCCTTTAGTTCCTCTCATATCACCATCTGCTGCTTAAGAGTTTGACTCTTCCACTTTATCTCATATGGGATATCGGTGGGACAAGGAACATCAATGTTTCTATTTCTTTGAAAGGAAATCCAAAACAAGGATTTACAATTTTGATGTGCCTTCTGAACAAATTCATGTAGTTGAAGACCAACCTGATGAAGAAATGCATGATGTGAACAAAGGAGATGTGCCTGCAGCTGATAACAATGCTGGTTGGGGTGATTGGGTGCCACAAAGGTGGTCTCCAACCAACTATGTACCTGAACCTACGGTTCCTCCATTCTCCGGCGGTGCTTCATCTTCAACACCTACTGCGCACCTAACTCAAATGCTTCACAATGGAGCTTGCCAACCAAGAACGTCATGAAGAGGCACGGTCTTGGCATGTACAACAAAATGAGTGGCATAAGGAGCATCGTGAGTGGCATGATGATCATACACGGATGTACCATAACCAACACTCTTGGCACCTAGACTTGGTTAAGTGGCACCAAGTCTTCTACAATGAAATGTCTGGCTTTATGGACGACTGCCGTGCCAATCCTGGTATTATGGACAAATTCAGAAGTGTTGAAGTTCAGGACCGGTTTAGGCACTACACCTTCATGGGCCAGAATCCAGATGCAATGCCTCCTCCTCCGCCTCCGCCAAGCTCCAGAGATCCTGATAGAGATGACGAGGAGTCCTGTGGTGGCTATAATCCACATTAAACCATCATCATTTCATTTCACTGCATTTCATTGCATATTGCTTGAGTTTTTTTTAGATTAGTTGCACAATATATGTCTTGGCTTATGTAATTGTTAAACACTTTCTACTAGTTAAATGCTTATTTCCTGTTGCTTACTTATGGTGTTATTGCCTTTATTTGTCATTCTTTGTGAGTGATTCTTTACTTTTTAAGCTTCCTTCTTTGTGATTGTTAGCCTCTTTATCATTTTTGCTATATCCTGCTACAACATGTTGCCGTGATAAAACTGTTTTTTTTCCTTTCTGATGTTGACAAAGGGGGAGAAATGCAGATGTTGACAGATATGCACAAACTCAAGGGGAGTATCTCACATCTTGCTAAAAATTTGCCATCATCAAAAAGGGGGAGTTTGTGAGCAAATTCTTTACTTTGAATAAGTTTTGAATGATAGCAAATTGTGTGATCATTGTCTAATTGTTAGTTGTGCATTATCTTACATGTTTCATTTGTGTTTTTAGCCTATACTATTGTTTCGTGTCTATACATAAAGATCCACATTGATACATTTCTTTAGAGAACTCATAAAAACTGTTTTATGTTAGCATGTATCAATACATGTTCTTTTGCATCGATACATAAATTTGTTTTAAATCACAAAACGTTTTTGCTTCAGTATGTATCGATCCATACGAGCCTTGCATCGATACATAAACTTGTTTTAAATCACAAAACGTTTTTGCTTCAGTATGTATCGATCCATACGACCCTTGTATCGATACATGTTAGTTAAAATGTTCTATGGATCGATACATACAAGCTTTGTATCGATACATGCTTGTATTAATTCTCAAAAATTAATCAAAGCTACAGTATGTATCGATGCATAACCTCTTGTATCAATACATAATTCTGTTTTGTCTACTAACAGCTTCTATCTTTCATATAAGAAGCATTTTGACAGTTCAGTCAGGACACGAATTCACAAGTGAAAAACAGTTGTAACACAAATCAAAGGAGTGTGTAGCAGCAATTGTTTTGAGCAGTTAGAAACCTGAAAGAGACTTCATCTTCTTCATCTTTTCAATCTCTTTTCTTCAAGAACATCAACACATAATCATTCTTGTTCTTTGGATTAAAGGATCAACGAGATAACGTTCAGTGGAACGATCAAGGATCTAGCTGAGGTGTTCAGTGGAACGATCAAGGATCTAGCTGAGTTGAAGTTTGAAGGGGGTTTCGAGGAAAAACCAAATGGTTTGTCCTTCAAGAACTGGAGTGTTCTTGCAGTTTGTTAGTCACGTTTGCAGAACAGATTCAGCCGTAGCGTAAGGTTTGGAAATTGGGTGATTTCGCAAACAGGTCGTGGAACTAGTGAATTGTTTGCAATTTCTTGCAGGAAATTCTTGATCGAGCTCAGATCAAGTGGAGGTTTTATACAAGAAGAAGATCTTGGGATTTAGAATTCTGTCTTTGTATTGTAGCCTTGTATCAACGAATTCAGCATTATTGATAATTACAGTTCTCAATTTCAGTTGAAATTGAGAGGGAGACGTACCCACACGCGAGGACGACCGTGGGAAACTTTCTTACCAAATCTCTGCGTATCGTATTCTTTCCTTATCTCTCTTTACGTTTTCAACAGTTTTGTGATTTCAGTTGGTGTGTTGTGGATGTACATTTAGTGATACAATATTGGCAAGAAAACTTCTTTATCTAAACTCCACCATTGTACATCATTGATCACATACACACCAAATGTTTGACAAAACTGTCAGTTGAGTTTTATTCATTGGAATCAGAATTTAGTGATAAGTGCATTTGATTTGATAAGATTCTGGTGTTAATAATCTCTATCATTCTCATTCAAATCCAGCAATAAATTCGCGTGTCCGGTTTTCTAGTAGAGGTTCAGAATAGACGGAAGTCAATTCGGGACTGTAATTTTCCGCTAAGTTTCAATAACTCTGATAAGATTTTTAAATCCGTTTATTTTAAAAGAGGTGATCTATTCACCCCCCCTCTCGATCACTAGCCACACCGTCTAACAAACATATATTGGCGTAAGCGCTTGGCAGCCCAAGCCAAAGCGGAGCATGTCTTCTCAAGCATTGAGTATCGAGACTCACAATCAGTGAACTTCTTGCTCAAGTAGTAAATAACATACTCTTTCTTTCCTGATTCGTCTTGCTGACCAAGGACACAACCCATCGAGTCTTCAAGAAAGGTCAGATACATAATCAATGGTCTTCCTTCCACGGGCGGAGACAGGAATGGAGGCTTAGACAAATACTCTTTAATACTATCAAAAGCTTTCTAGCAATCCTCGGTCCAATCATGGGACTGATCTTTCTGGAGGAGCTTGAATATCGGTGCACATGTGGCAGTCATGTGGGATATGAATCTGGAAATGTAATTCAAGCGGCCAAGAAAACTTCGGACTTGCTTCTCAGTTTTGGGCGCAGGCATCTCTTGTATTGCTTTGACCTTTGCAGGATCAACTTCAATACCTCTTTCACTGACAATAAAGCCCAATAACTTGCCGGAACGAACTCCAAATGTACACTTGTTAGGATTCAGACGAAGCTTGTACTTCCTTAAATGCTGAAAAAGCTTCAACAAGTGCTCTACATGTTCAATTTCCGTTCTTGATTTCGCAATCATATCATCAACATACACCTCAATTTCCTTGTGCATCATATCATGAAACAAGGTAGTCATAGCTCGTTGATACGTGGCTCCGGCGTTCTTCAAACCGAAGGGCATCACTCGATAACAGAATGTTCCCCAAGGTGTGATGAATGTTGTCTTCTCCATATCCTCGGGTGCCATCTTAATCTGATTATATCCGTAAAATCCATCCATAAATGAGAAGATATTGAATTTAGCCGTATTATCTACCAACATATCAATATGTGGTAAAGGAAAATCATCTTTCGGGCTAGCCTTATTCAAGTCTCTATAATCCACACACATACGGACTTTTCCATCTTTCTTAGGCACGGGCACAATATTGGCCACCCATTGAGGATACGTAGAAGTCACCAAAAACCCCGCATCAATTTGCTTCTGAACTTCCTCTTTGATCTTCACTGCCATATCAGGATGAGTTCTTCTGAGCTTCTGCTTCACAGGCACGCACTCAGGCTTCAAAGGTAGGAAATGTTGCAAAAATATCAGTATCTAGACCAGGCATGTCTTCATATGACCAGGAAAAGACATCAACATATTCTCATAGCAATTCAATCAACCCCTTCTTAACAAACTCTTCTAGGAATGCCCCAATCTTCACTTCTCGCACACAATCCTCAGACCCCAAGTTGACTGTTTCCAGATTCTCAAGATGCGGCTGAATGATTTTCTCTTCATGCTCGAGTAGACGGGTAATCTCGTCAGGAATCTCTTCATCATCATCCTCCTCCGCCTCAAATAAAGGGAATTCAAAATTGGGAGATGGTGTTGGATCATTATGTCCAATGGGTTTGATTAACCTGCATAATGATTTTGGATATAAAGAGCTTTAGAATTCAAACAAGGCAAATCATTATGCAGATGAAAAGATTGATTTTATTCTATTTTTTAGGGTTTTATGTGATCACCAATTTTATGCAAAAGCGAAAAGGGAAAATAATTGGAAAAACAAACATTTAACATGAATCTATTGAATGAAAATATCATTGTATTTATGCGCCAACAATGTCATCACTTCTCCTTTTGGCATGGGAGAAGGGTTTTTAAACACAATGAACATTACTTTGACTTATGGATAACTGTTGGAATATCCACAGCGACCCAATTATTGCAGATCCCCCCAGGGATGACGAAGATGCTAGAATCCTCTTCGTCCTCTTCCAAGATGGCAGCAGCCTCCTCGTCTTGACTGGTGTGGATGAAACCTCCACTCTTGAACATCCCTTGCGTATTGGAAACCTCAAAAGAATAACATATGCCATCCCGAGACTTGTTGTCTTTTAACTCAATCATTTGCCCCAAACCAGCAGTTGCGCCATGCTCAATGGCCAACTTCGCATCTTTGTAGGAAGCAAATGAAGGAGCTCCCTTCTTAATAGGCTCAGCAATAGATAAAGCTTGGAACGGAGTTCCAACTTCATCCTCAGCATCTATATAAGAGAAGGAAGACAAATGGCTAACCAGGAGAGCCTTTTCTCCCCCTACCACCACCAACTTCTTATTCTTTACAAATTTCAGTTTCTGGTGTAGGGTGGATGTCACGGCGCCCGCCTCGTGAATCCATGGTCTTCCTAAGAGACATCTATACGATGGGCGAATATCCATAACCTGGAAGGTAATTTGGAAATCACTTGGTCCGATTTTGACTGGGAGATCAACTTCCCCAATCACAGTTTTGCGAGACCCATCGAAAGCCTTCACAACTACTCCACTCTGCCTCATGGGAGGTCATTGATATGACAGCTTCGTAAGAGTGGATTTTGGCAAAACATTCAATGATGACCCAGTGTCCACCAGAACATTGGACATGGCGTCGTCTTTGCAACCCATGGATATATGTAATGCCAAGTTGTGGTCTCTTCCCTCCCCGGGGAGATCAAAGTCACAAAAACTCAAGTTGTTACAAGCGGTAGTGTTTGCAACAATACTGTCAAACTGTTCTATCGTGATATCGTGATCCACGTACGCCACATCCAACACCTTCTGCAGAGCTTCTCGGTGTGGTTCTGAATTCAAAAGCAATGATAACACAGATATTTTAGATGGCGTTTGTAGAAGCTGGTCTACAACGTTGTACTCGCTTCTCTTGATGAGCCTCAACATCTCATCGCAGTCTTCTTTCGTATTGCCACTCGGGCCAACAGAAGCAGGAGTTTTCAACATAGAGGAGGGCTTAACAACAAGTGCCGGATTCGGAGGGCTCTCCGTATTCCCAATCGGGCGTTCAACAAAATCAGTATCAACACTTCCTCGAACATCAGCTTAAGGCTTCAATGGAGCTGAAAATACACGACCGCTGCGGGTAAGACCGCTGACGTCGGCGATGTTAACAACAGATGAGGAGGGCAGGGACACCTCTTTCCCATCTTCCACTGCCACAACGTTGTAGCGATAGGGAACCGCTTTCTCAAAGGAGTATGGTCCAGGTCCGGCTGGTTTGATGATGAGAGTAGGAGAAGCCTTTTGCTTGCTACCATCATACTTGATGACAACAGGCTCAGGTATCCGGAATACCGGAGAAATCACATTGACTTCGGGCTCGTCTTCATCAACATTTCTATTCTGAAGGATCTCAATGACTCCTTCATCCAACACCTCTTGCACATCTTTGCGCACCTGGCGACAACCTCTCTGATTAACAGAGCATACTGGACATCTATCGTGGTCATGCTCATAATGGCTATAGTCACACAACAATCTATGCATCTCAACTAGCGACTGTCGGATATGACTGACATATTTCACCTTGTACTTGCCAGGGCAGCCCTGGACCATATTGACAGACTTCCCATGCTCGGGCAATGGGTTTTTCTTTACATTCGGACCTACGTCCTCGAAAAACAAAATCCCACTTCTCACAAGGTCTTGCACCTTGGTCTTCAGGGGATAACAGTTCTCTACATCGTGTCCGGGAGCACCGGAATGATACACACAATGAAGCTCAGGCTTGTACCACCACCGGGGGTTGGCAGGTACATCGGGAGGGTCTCACGGTGTGATCAACTTTCTATCGATCAGGGATGGATAGAGTTCGGCATAAGTCATCGGATTTGGATCAAAGGTGACCCTCTTCCTCTCATAGCTGGTGTTGGCATTCTTGTTGTAATTTCGAGGCTGATAGGCCTGCTGTTGTGGACGCTGTTGTTGTTGATATTGCTGAGTTTGTGGTTGTTGATAATGCTGAGCTTCCCTGAAAACAGGTGCTATATGAGCCACCTGATGCTGACTGTTGATCGGGAGAGCAATGTTGCTCTTCAAAGAGGGTCTTGTTTTGACATGGGAAGCCACGGCATGTTCCTCTCCCTCCTTCTTCTTCGCAAAGCTTCCATACCTCTTTGCTGAAGAGCCTTCATCTCGGGTTAAGCGTCCTTCGCGAACCCCTTCTTCCAATCTCATCCCCATATTCACCATCTCGGTGAAGTCTGAGGGAGCACTGGCTATCATTCTCTCGTAATAAAACGAGCTCAAGGTCTTCAAGAAGATCTTGGTCATCTCTTTTTCCTCTAGGGGAGGCACTATCTGAGCTTCCAATTCACGCCACCTCTGGGCGTATTCTTTGAAGGTCTCTTTCTCTTTTTGGGACATCGCCCTTAATTGGTCCCTATCAGGAGCCACATCCATATTGTATTTATATTGCTTGACGAAGGCCTCGCCAAGATCGTTGAAAGATCGGATGTTCGAACTCTCCAAACCCATGTACCACCGGAGAGCGGCACCAGACAGACTGTCCTGGAAATAATGGATGAGCAGTTGGTCGTTGTCAGCCTGCGTTGACATCTTGCGAGCATACATCACAAGATGGCTGAGAGGGCATGTGTTTCCCTTATACTTCTCAAAGTCATGCACTTTGAATTTAATAGGGATCTTCATGTTGGGCACCAGGCACAACTCAGCAGAAACTTTTACCAAAGAGGTCCTTCCCCCTCAAAGTTCTCAGTTCCTTGCGAAGCTCAAGGAATTGGTCCTTCATATCATCCATCTTTACATAAACATCTGGGCCCTCAGATGGCTCAGAGTGGTAGATGGTATCTTCGACCCTTGGTAACGTGTGCACAACAGGAGGTGGCACTGAAAGGACCGGGCTAGATGCCGGCAGAGAAGCAAGAGTAGGGGCAAAACCCTCTGGTACAAAGTTGGGGGGGCATTCCCCAAGGGAACCCAGTTGGCATAGATGGCGAAAAATGAGTCGTTGCAGCAGGCACAGTAGAAGTCATGATCTCAGAAATGACCGTCCTCTGGGGAGGAGTTGATGGCGTCGGAGAAGATTGACTCTGAGCGGCCAAGAATGACTCCATCAAGGCAGTCAACCTGGGTACTTCCTCCTTCAGTTCGTGGTTCTGTTGTTCTAGATGATCCATCAGTCTTGAAGAATTGGCTCTGGTGTAGTACCGGTGAGTCAACTTGTCTTCAAAATAAATGAAGAACACAGAGTTAAACCAAAGGACAAGAAGCCAGGAACAAAACCTGCTTATGCACATGATGCATGCAATGCTTGTGCATATGATTTGTTTTTTATTTCAGAGGAATTTTAGAGTTCTATTTGCAAATATTTGGAAGTATTAAACATTTATCATATATGGAAATATCTTGTCACTAATATCTTGGAAAATATTTTTACATCAAAGAAGTACAGCATGGGTAGCTAGTCAAAAATATAAGAGAAAAGGAAAATGATCATCCCACGGGTACCTAGAAGCAATCGTCCAAAGCTCTAGATACAGGAAGATAAGATGCACGAAGCCTCTTCACCTCTTCCTCATAGGCTGCCTCCATATTCGCCTTCTCCTTGGCGAGTCGATCGTACTTCCTCTTCCAGAACTTGGAAGACTGAGGAAGTAGAGAAGTCCATGCATCATTAGGATCATCAATAACCTGATGCTCGAGGAACTCAATCAAAGTATCCTTTTCCTTAATCTGCTGAAGCAACTCTTCTCGTTCACGGACCCAGGCACGTGAACGATCTTCGTCTCTCAACTCCTCTACTCCTTGGTTAGGGAGGGTTGAAGGCCCAGCCATAACCAAAGGTGTAGGTCTTGGATACTCGTAAGGCATGAGATACTCAGACGCTCTCTTCCTAACCCAAGTAGTGTAAGGCTCCAAAGCGACACAATTCTTAGGTCCCAGCTCATTCCTTCCTTTCCTTTGAATCTTGCGCCAAGCGCGAACCATTCTGCCCTTCAAGCCTTGGGGATCTTTACCCTCCTGAAAGAACATACCCTCTAACAGAATGTTATTGGGTTTATCCTTTAGGGGGAACCCAAGCTGACGTCGTGCCAAAACAGGGTTGTAGTTAATCCCACCACATGTACCGAGAAGAGGTACATTGGAGAATTCACCATAAGAGTCGATAATCTGCACACCATCATACACACGGTTGTACCAAGAGATATCATCATTAGTGAGAGACATAAGTCTCGTGGACCACCGTAGACATCCCTTGTTCTCCTTGAAGGCGACCGTCTACGGTAAGTGAGAAATAAACCACTTATACAATAGAGGCAAACAACACACAATGGCACCACCACCCTTCGCATTCCTCATATGCAAAGAAAAATAAGTGTCACCCAATAGAGTCGGAACAGGATTAAGAGTAGAGAAGATCCTAATAGCGTTCACATCCACAAACTTGTCGATGTTGGGGAACAATACTAACCCATAGACGAGAAGTACAAATATGGCCTCAAAGGCATCCTCACTCATGGTCTTCCCATACATAGTAGCTTGAGCAATGAGGAACTCAGAAGGGAGACCTTGAATTCCACCTTTGGTAGTCATATGAGCACCAACCATAGATTCATCTATATGCAACAGATCAACAATCTCTTGAGAAGTAGGAATACTTTCCAAGCCACTGAACGACAACTGGTCTAGAATTGGTATACCCACAAGATAAGCATACTCCTCAAGCATAGGCAAAAGCTGAAAATCCGGAAATGTGAAGCAACGATACAAAGGATCATAAAACTGCACCAATACACTCATCAACCCCTCATCCACCTGAGTAGTCAGAAGAGGAAGAAGCTTCCCAAAACGAGCCTTGAAACCCAAGGGATCTAGTACATAAGATGTCAAATTCCTTAGCTCTTTCAAATCTGGTTGTCTGAAACTGTACTTCTTTGTATTCCTTCTTTGTCTTTCCATGTCTGAAAATTTGCAAATAGACCTCTTATGTTCCTTGAAAATTTTCTTCATTATTGATGATATGGGTGCAAATGGGTGCATGAATGCATGAATGCAACAATCACACTCAAGGATCAAACAAAGCACACCAAACAAAGGTCATGGGATGGATCATGTTATCCTTAATATCAATCATCCATTTTGGTGGATTATGGTTTACACCTTATCAACACCCAAGTTCCATTGATATTAAGGATACATAAACGGATCAACCACAAATCAAGGGTTTGTTGTGAGTCACGAGCATGGAGTTTCGGATAAGAATCACCCAAAGGGAGCGTACTAGGGTTTAAACCTGCCAAACATGTTCTACAAGAGGTTCCCATAGTCATCATCCCATCTTTCAGATATTATCGGAGAAACGACTACTCGTATTCCAAAAATATTCTCAAGAGAGACTCTTATGAGTGTAGTATCGCGTAACAATCGTATCAAATCTTACACTTGAACGACTTTCGCACTACATCCTAAGAATAGGCCAAGATGGGCTTGGTAAACTAAGGTCCTTGGCTTCTAAGGTCTATATTGGAAAGAGTAATGTCTAACCACAACTACTTGTGTGACATTATTGATCCCAACATGACCTCCACCAAGCGAATGGGCTTGCAAGTCAACTTGCTAAGGAATAACTCCACACAAGTCAACAAGACTATTCCATTCTCCTATCCTAAGTGCACTCGAGTCCGGGTATAGAACTCATCTCACAAAGATCACCAAGCATACGAAGAATTAATATTCAAGCAATTCAATCATTACATACAATACAGTAATCCCAAATTGCACAAGAATATGTCACAAAGAATAATACAATACAATACAACAAATATGAAAAATAGGCAAAACCCACTAGGCAAATACATCCCCAGCAGAGTCGCCACTTTTCTGTAGCGGGGTATTCGTTACCATTAGAGATATTGACTAAATCCAAGGTAAATCATACAAGTCGAGTCACCACCGCACTTCTGTTTACCCAAAGGAATGGTTAGAAAGCGAACAAAAACCTAAAAGTTTTATCAAATCAAAAACTAGTAAAAGAGAGTCAGAGATCTGGGTAAGGGGGTTGGTTATGCAATGGGAAGGTGTTAGGCACCCAAAACATCCTAGGTACTCCTAGGGAGCCCTTTTCATACTTGTTGTAAGGTTGTTGTTTCTGTGAAAAATTGTTTGTGCAAACATGATTAAAGAGATGAGAAGAGAATATACAAGTTTATTTACATTTTGTGTTTAGATGGATAAACCCATTGCCTACGTACCATCTTAAAAAAGATTAGGATCAAAACCTCGTAGTTCGGGGTAAAAATCTCAAAATGAGTTGGTGAATTGATTGGTCCAAAAGCGTTAAGGTCTTTTGTTATCCAAGGGAGATTACTCAACCTAAAACCACAAATCTACCATGTGAGGATAGCTTCAACATGCTAGTGAGGGGTCTACCTCAAGGATAACTCAAACCTAATAGCTAAAGGTTATGAAAAATTTGATTAAGAAAGTGGCCATTGAAACCACAAAAGCATTTGAATGGGTTATATTTACCAATGAAAAGTATGTACAAAATTTGGTCAAAGTTGACTTAGAAGTTCAATTCAAAATAAGTGTTATGAAAAGAAAGTTTGAAAATCAAAAGCATAAGGCTTAGGTTTCTAATGTTTGAAAACAATGGTTAAATGTTTGCACAAAAAGTTTTGGCTTGGGTTAGAGTGGAGGGAAGAAGAAGAAGGGCTAAAGTCCTAAGCATACAAGAGGTGAGGGATAAAAAATAAAACTACAAAAAAGAGTTCCTCTCTTGAGATCATATGGATGATCCAAGTAGCTCCCATCCTTTGGAATATGAAAGCAAAATAATAGTAAGCTCAAGCAATCAACATAGTCAAACAAGCTTCTTAGAAGATCCCCAATGTCTCTTGTTTCTTTCACTTTTGGATGAACATGGCAATGGTTCTTCAATTTGATCTCTCATAGGATTCCCTAGCACAAAAGCACACACATCAAAGAGTTTTATGAATCAAATCAAGAATAGACAAGAGTGAGTTTAGAGGTTTGGTCCTTCTAATCCATCTTCAACATTAAGGTCCTTTTACTCCAATTGTTGCATAGGGAATATCCTAGAAACTAAGTCCATTTGTCCATTTCTTTGCATTTTGGTCCACAACAATCAAAACAAAAATACAAGCACAATGATATATACACAATTATGTGCTCAAGTGAGCAAAAGGCAAATTATATTAGCATAAACATGTGCTCAAATAAGCAAAGATAAAAGCAAATGAATAATATATGCAAGAGTAGTAAATTGCATAAAAGTAAAGAGCAAAAAGTAAATGTTAATTGTTAATGATTAGTGTTAGTAGTTAGTGTGCCATAAGGCAAATTTAGCTCTATGTTAAGCAATTGTAATTGGACTTATGTAGAAGTCACAACTATCTGAGGTCGGTCAATAATAATGTAGGTAACAACACAAGTTAGAAGTCTTGATTAGTGAACCAAGTTCCAACAACTTGCCATGCCAAAAAGAAGAAGAGAATTGATCTTGTATTGGTTTAAGTCTTTTGCATGATTTAGGAAACAACCTATCCTTAATGCAAAGCCATTCACTTGATCAAGATGAATTAGATTTGAATCAAGGAAGATTAAGTCTCCCTAATCAATGCTAACTTATCAACCTTCAACTCATTGATCAAAAAAAAGAAAAAGAAGGAGAAGAAGGAAGAGATGAATAATGGAAAAGGAAATGGAAAGAATAAAATGCATTAAGATGAAATAAAATGTACCAATCCAGGTGTATTGACCAAATGACATTGAAAGTCAAAGTCAAACAATGAGAAACCAGAAATGAGATGAAGATTGGAGTTCAAACAATAAGCAAAATATTTTTGGTATTTTTAATATTAAAATAAACTTGAATTAAAAATAAAAGAAAGGCCAAACTTCAAAATCACTTCAAATCAACCTTGAAAGGTCCAAGTGATAAGTTCAACAAGGTCAAACAAGGTTTGACAAAAAATTTCAGCATTTTTAAAAGTCTGAAACTATTTTTAATCAATTAAAAATGAATAAAAATAACCTAATTGAACTAAAATCTCAAATAAATCTCAAATCAATTAAAAAATTGATGAGAATATTTTTCATAGATCCATCATCATTCAAATAGGTTAGGAAAATATTTTTGTATTTTTTGAATATCAAAAACTATTTAAAATGAATAAAAAATATTCAGAAAAGAGAAAATTCACAAAAAATATCAAATGACAAAATAAAAAATATTAAAAATCAAAATTAGAAACTAGAAATTATTTGGAGAAGAATGCAATTGGTGCCATATTTTTTGGATTTAAAATGAAGAAGATATGAATTTTTGAAAGTAATGGAAATAAAAGAAATTAAATCAGAAAATAGGAAATTCAAAAAAAACAAGGAGCGTCTGATCAAGCCTCATTAATTGACGTGGTTGATCAAACGCTCCACATGCGCGCTTCCATGGTGTACCAAAGTCATCAGCGAAACACATGGCATTATTAAAAGTCATAAGAAGCAAAGGTCAGGATTAGATCTGGAAATCAGCTCGAAGGGTTCACAATGTATCTGGCAAAGGGACAGTGACCGGAGCCACCGTCTTCTCCGCTGAGCATGAAGATTCCGGCCAAAATTGCAGGTTTCAAAAGCTTAACCAAAATACACGATCCATACATCATTGGAAAGCTGGGATGATGTACATCATCCCTGTACCATTGGTTTCTCCTCTAGATCCTCATAGAGAGAGAGAGAGAAATCAGAGAAAGAAAATCATGGTGTTCATACTGAACTTCATGGATTTCAACAATTGAGCACTCAAAACAATTGCCTATATGAAGAGGACTTCAGCCAACACAAAATCCAAGCAAATAGATCAATAAATGGTGAGTTTCGAAGAGAAAACCAATTGAAGAACAACCTTGGATTGTGAAGATCTGAGCTCTTTTCCCTGCTTCCATTGGCCAAACAGAAGTTCTATGGATTGGATAATGAAGGTCTAGGAACTTTAGATCTAAAGATTCAACCAGATTTTGTTGAATTTTAGATCTGAAAATTTGAAGAGAATTGAACTTAGTTCCTTTAGGTGTGGCTCGGTTTTCAGTTCAGCAACATTTCAGGTTGATTCATGGATGAGAATTGCATGGAATGATGCTCTTATTTATAGATGGAGAGGCAAGGCAAGTGTGATTCAATCCGTGTGCATGGCAAATGGATATTCATGCATGGGCTTGCATGATCATTCAAAAGGCCCAAATCCAATGTCAAATGCAATCTGAGACATGATTGAGCTGAAATGGACGTGTAATTGGCAATGCACAAGCTTGTATAATGAGTTCCAACATGTTATGCATAATTATGCCTAAAACTTCTCCTCTTCGAAAATGCCATTTTCCAAATCCAAACATGAGCATGTGAGTAATGGTTGGAAAGGTCTTGATGTAAGGAACAAATGCTATGTTGGACAAAAATCCATTTGAAGTGTGGAAATTAGTGAATTTTGAGTTTAAAGTGTAAGGTGCAAAACATGCAAAGGCAAAGTTTCCAAATTTGGACAATGTTCAAGCCCCTCTGTTTGGATGATGCAAGCCTTAAATGGAAAAACCTCCAACATCAAAGTTGTAGATCGTTTCACGACAATCAAAATGGACTTAAGATTTGCATCATTTGGATTTTTGATGAAAGAGTTATGGGCACTTGAAGTTGGACTTTTTTGACTTTCAATGCATTTGGTCCAAAGTGACCTATAATGTTTTGCATTATCACATGTATTTCCTTTGAGATTTTGAAATTTTGTTCAACATAACATTTGAAGTAGACATCTTAAGCTTTCCAATGCATTTGATCCCACCTCAAAATAATAAAAATGAATGAGTTATGTCCTTGGGAAGTTGACCCAAAATTAGGGTTTCAGTCAAAATGACCTATAATGTATTGGAATGGGAGATGACCTTCCAAGCTTCAAATCAATTTTTTATGAATATGAAAGTTGTTCATATTGTCCTTAAGAACATTGTTTCTTTTTGTATCATCTCCATTTGACCAACACATAAAAAGTTAGGTCTCAGTGCATTTCAGAATAGTAAGATGAATTGACTGATCAACTTCTCAAGTCCATGACTCATATCTTGAGGAATTGATGATTGAGGACACTCAAATAAGTTCAAATATGCATGAAATGATGAATTAAAGAACTTCCCTTGATTGTATTTGACCATGGGCTGAGGTTGCTTCAAGAGCAAGGCATTATGGATGATCAGATGAACTAGGGTTTCCTTGGGGATCCAACCTCAAACCCTTTGACTTGCTTTGATCAAAATGATGGATTTAGATGCTAGGGAGGCATATTTGATGGATTACAGCTTTGGGAATCATTACCATGCTTGCTATCATCTTCATTTGGCCATATCTCTGCACAAAGGATCTCCTTGAAGCTCTTGACCTTGTGATTGCTCAAGCTACAAACAAAAGATGTTAGTGACATATTTTTGTGATTTTGGTTAGTAAACAAAATAATAAAAGCAATGATATACAATTCAGGCATGCTTGGTGATCTCAAACCACTCAAGAAGTCCCACCCAAAGGCAAAGGGATCCAAGATGCTCATGATCCTTGAGGCTTTGCAAATGCAATGTTATGATGCCATGAGGGATCTTAGGGTCAAAATTAGGGTCTTACAGAGAGGAAGATCCGAGTTTGGTCCGTGCAATTGTGTAGCTTTGGAAGCTTACATTCTTTGGGTGAAGAAGAGAGCTTTGGAGTTGAAGATTCCTTATGCTTGTGAGAGACATATGTCTACGGTTGTGGTTGAGCCATTAACTCTCCCTAACCAAGATATAGAGGAGTTAGAAGACGCGCTCACCAAGATGAAGCAAGAGAGGGATATGTGGGAAGAGTGTTTCCATGCTTTGACTAGAAAGCATGAGGAGTTGCAACTTGAGTATAAGGACAAAGATGCACTTATTGAGCTACTTAAAGACCGAGTGACGAAGAGACAGAGAGAACCAGAGGTTTCATCTTCCTCTAGTATGCCTCAACCTTCCGTTTCTTGGAAGAGGATTGTTGATCGGCTTGTCCTTGAGAAGACTCAGATGAAGGCTTCTTTTGAGACCGAGATCCGACGTATTCGAAGGAAGTACGTGTCTGCAGCCAGATCTTATGATATTGTTGTTAGGGATCCTTAGGATGACTAGTCTCCTTTTATCTTGTATTTTGTATTTTTGGTTTCTGAAATTGTACTCAGTGTAATCCTTCCAATTATATAAATAAAGAAGATTTTATGGTCATATCAAACTGTTGCAATTATTGTTATATATATATATATATATATATATATATATATATATATATATATATATTTGAAAATAATATAGTAAGTTCCTTGAAAATAAACAATCAAGCATTGCATTTCATGCATCATTTGCATAATTAGGTTTCTCTTTTTCCAAATGTCTTATTGGTATTTCTTTTGTGCTTCAGCCAAGCTGACTCATCGATACAATACCCGCGCCAATCACTCAAGAATCATGGAACATCTATAGCAAGAGAATAGAGATTTGAAGGACGAGATCACCCGTCTGACTGCCATGATGGAGTCAGTGTTAGCCACTCAGAGCCAATCTTCTCCAACACCTCTGATCAGTGCATTTTGATGCACATTCTTCTATATTTATACTTATGTATTTACATGTTTTAGTTTGTTATTTTTCCCTTTTAACGTGTTTTTATAATTTATCTTATTTTTACACTTATTTGTTTTTCGCAGTTTATTTTCAGTATTAGCAGCTTTCGTGAGAAAAATCATATATTGAGCTAGGAGTATCGGATTGAGATGCGCTACCAGTCGATAGAAAGCTAAAAAAAAGATCTACAACTTTGACGAAGAAGTCAAAATATGATTCGGCCTGTAACAGGGCCAGAAAAATCGTTGATGTTGCAACATTAGTTTTATTTAAGTTTTGGGTCATTAGTTTTGGGCTTAGGTTATGTTTTCGATCCAGTTGGGTTGTAAACCAAATTTCTTGTTTTCCATATACCTAGCAGCCGCATAACATGAGGATCGTCACTATTCACGAAATACTTGAAAGCTTTGGCAAGAATTCTCATGAAGAACTAATCTATCCAAACAATTTGCTGTATTCGGGTTCCGATAACTTGAGATTTTAGTAATTCTTATTCAGGTTTTTTATTCCTTTCAATATTAATATGTGTATTTTGTTTGCTTAATCCGATTTACATATGCTATATTGATTTAATCCGATTGATTGTGTGATCCTAACTATAGTCACGATTTCATTTGCTTAATTCGTTATCGAGTCTGTTTAATTCATGTTTGCTTAATTCATGAAATTTAATCCCGTTTGCTTAATTATGATAATAGGAACATACAACTTATACTATAAATTGCGCTTGTCAGTTGATATTATAATCGAATAGGAATAGTTAATTTGCGGTTGGAATTACGATAGTCGATGATAGGCAAAGACCGAATTAGTACATTGTTGCTACATCTTATTTCAATAATCACTTATTTTAATCTATTTTTTTAATTGAATCCTAAACCAACCAAAACCCCATTAATCGTTACTATCATTGGTTAATTCATTCAAGAATCCTTGTGAGAACGATAATCCGAGTCAATTTATCGCTAACTACGTTTTTTAAAAACTACTCGTTTTGATCCGCGTGCGACAGCGGATCAAATTGGCGCCGTTGTCGGGGACTCTTGTAGATCGTAACCATTATTATAATTTTAGGTATTGTGTTTTAGCATTTTTTTTCTCTAAACTTCTTGTGTCTTGGTCTTTTTGCGGTTTAGGATTAAAAAACTCTGTTTTTAAACAAATTGTCTCAAATTATTCCGATTTTTTGTCGATTAATTATAATAACTTTTGTATTGAATATTCTGATGTTTCAGTTCCTGTTGAATTGAAATCTGGTTTAATACACTTGTTTCCAAGGTTTAGTGGTCTTACAGGTGAGGATCCGCATGAGCATCTGAAGGAAGTTGAGGTTGTGTGCTCTGCACCTTCTGGACCTTCACTAGAAGATATTGTCAAACAAATGGCTACAAATAATTTTCAGTTTCAACAACAAGTAGATTCTACTTTAAAGACTTTGCAAACACGGATTGGGCAACTTGCCACTTTGGTGAATGCCATGCAGCAAGCTCAAGGATCAAACCAATAACCCTTAGAAGAACATTCTGTTTTTCAAATAGATTTGATTTTTGAAATTGTTGATGATACTTGTAGTGATTTGTTTGCATCTGATTTTCCATCATTGTTTGGTTTTGATGATGTTTATTCTTGTGATATTTGTACTGAAACTAAAATTTGCTCTGTTTGTGCTGAAATTGAGGCTGCCTTGCAAGTTGATATTCTTACTGCAGATGAGGTTGCAAATAAAGTTATTCATGTAGATAAAGCTCTTGACATCCCGACTTCCCCAAACACTCCTTCTATTGCGCAATCACTTTCCCTCGAGCTGAAGCATCTTCCTGAAAATATGAAATATGCTTATTTAGAGATGAATGAAAAACTACCGGCTATAATTTCTTCTGACCTTGATTTCGATCAAGAAAATAAGTTTTTGCAGGTTTTAAGGAAGCATAAAAAGGCATTTGGTTGGACATTGGCTGACATTCCAGATCAGATCACCTTCACGTGTCCACTTGACACTTTTACTTTTAGAAGATTCTTTGATCCTGGAATAAAAGGCGAAGATACTAATAAAAATTTCAAGTTCAATGGACATTACCCAAAGCTATTCCATGACAGCCCCACTTTGGAAGAAGAAAATGTAGAATATATCTCTTTGGGAAAGACTGCTTATGTGATCACCTATCCTCCTTGACTACTCGGGTGTGTTCTTTCCTCTCTCTTCTCTCTCTTATTTTATGTTTGTTTCTTTCATTGAGGACAATGCATATTTTAAGTGTGGGGGAGGGAATACTTTATTTTCTTTGTTTTTGTTTTTGTTCTTTGTTTTTGTTCTTTGTTTTGTTTTGTTTTTGTTTTCTTTCTATAAAAAATTGCATTTTTGTTGAAAGTTTTAGGCTATAGAATAATTTGAGGTTGGTTTGTAGAGACTTGGGAAAAGTTCACAAGATTGGTGTCGTTTTAACACCGTAAGTCTCTTGCATATGGAAATTGATTCAAATTCTTATTATGTTTTAGCCTTAATTTCTCATTCTCTGACAGCTCTTGAGTAGTTTATTTCAGCAGTCAACACCATCTCACACACACTCTATGCAGGGAAGCCGATGAATATAAGTGAGTGTTCCGGAAGAAAAAAAAAGAGAAAAAAATAAAGGAATGCACCTTCTAAGTTTGGTGACCATCATCCGATCACTTAACCCAACGGTTGTGGAACCTTCAAAAAAAGTTGGAAATAAGACTCTTTTGTAGTTGGTTCAGCGGGTTCTGGTGCTGAACTTGGTAGGGCGGATTACGGTCCGATCCCCCGCAACTACAATTGAGTAAGCAAAGGGTTATGCCACTTAAGTACCAGAACCCCATGCAGAAAAGGATCAGAGTCACTAACCGGTCGCCTTGCTGTGGATGTGTGGAGATAACGGACTTAATGTGATTGCGCCTGAATGAAAAAGAGCAAAAAGAAGGATGAGTAAGTTAGGCTTTAACATAATAACATGATTCGAGTTGATTTGTGTATTCAGGAGATTTATGACTGCACAATTGTGGATTAGTGTTCCTACGATATCCTTAGTGTGCAAGATTAGTACCTATCGATGCAAACTTAACCGAAGAAGACTTGTAACCTAGGATGAGTAACTAATGATGTGTTTGTGTTTTGTTTGTTTTATTTTAAATTTTGCTCGGAGTGCAAAAGTTCAAGTGTGGGAGAATTTGTTCAGTGCATTTTGATGCACATTCTTCTATATTTATACTTATGCATTTCCATGTTTTAGTTTGGTTATTTTTCCCTTTTAACATGTTTTTATAATTTATCTTATTTTTACACTTATTTGTTTTTCGCAGTTTATTTTCAGCATTAGTAGCTTTCGTGAGAAAAATCATATCTTGAGCTAGGAGTATCGGATTGAGATGTGCTACCAGTCGATGGAAAGCTAAGAAAAAGATCTACAACTTTCACGAAGAAGTCAAAATATGATTCGGCCTGTAACAGGGCCAGAAAAATCGTTGAAGTTGCAGCATTAGTTTTATTTTAGTTTTGGGTCATTAGTTTTGGGCTTGGGTTATGTTTTCGATCCATTTGGGTTGTAAACCAAATTCCTTGTTTTCCATATACCTAGAAGCTGCATAACATGAGGATCGTCACTATTCACAAAATACTTGAAAGCTTTGGCAAGAATTCTCATGAAGAACTAATCGATCCAAACAATTTGTTGTATTCGGGTTCCGATACCTTGAGATTTTAGTAATTCTTATTCAGGTTTTTTATTCCTTTCAATATTAATATGTGTATTTTGTTTGCTTAATCCGATTTACATGTGCTATATTGATTTAATCCGATTGATTGTGTGATCCTAACTATAGTCACGATTTCGTTTGCTTAATTCGTTATCGAGTCTGTTTAATTCATGTTTGCTTAATTCATGAAACTTAATCCCGTTTGCTTAATTCGGATAATAGGAACATACAACTTATACTATCAATTGCGTTTGTCAGTTGATATTATAATTGAATAGGAATAGTTAATCTGCGGTTGGAATTACGATAGTCGATGATATGCAAAGACCGAATCAGTACATTGTTGCTACATCTTATTTCAATAATCACTTATTTTAATCTATTTTTTTAATTGAATCCTAAACCAACCAAAACCCCATTAATTGTTACTATCATTGATTAATTCATTCAAGAATCCTTGTGAGAACGATAATCCGAGTCAATTTGTCGCTAACTACGTTTTTGAAAAACTACTCGTTTTGATCCGCGTGCGACAGCGGATCAACCTCCAACTCCTCCTCCTCAGAGGACTGTTATTTCTGAGGTGGCCACCTCTACCATTCATGTAGCTGCTGCTCAATTTGCACTGAACATGCCTGCCGGATTCCCGTGGGGAATGCCGCCTAATTTTGTGCCTGAAGGTTTTGCGCCTACCTTTGCTTCCATGCCGGCCTCTAGCTTGGTCATGTCTGTGCCACCACCCATTGTGCATACTCTACCCCGTGTGGAAGACACCGTTTATC
Source organism: Lathyrus oleraceus (assembly GCF_024323335.1). Taxonomy (NCBI): domain Eukaryota; kingdom Viridiplantae; phylum Streptophyta; class Magnoliopsida; order Fabales; family Fabaceae; genus Lathyrus; species Lathyrus oleraceus. Next base: position 441,374,463 of record NC_066583.1, on the reverse strand, counting down.
ATTCTGAGCCGTCTAAGGCCCCTGATGTGTATGGGAATATGGACCAAATGAAAGACCAATTCTTTGAGCTGCGAAAGGAGTTGAAGACTTTGAGGGGTAAAGATTTGTTTGGTAAGAGTGTTGCGGAGCTTTGTTTGGTTCCAAATGTTAAAATCCCGGTGAAGTTCAAAGTTTCTGACTTCGAAAAGTACAAAGGGAATACCTGTCCACTCAGTCATCTTGTGATGTATGCCAGAAAAATGTCTACTCAAACCAATAATGATCAGTTGTTGATCCATTATTTTCAAGACAATTTGACCGGTGCTGCTTTGAGGTGGTACATGGGATTGGATAGTCCAAGCATTCGCACATTCAATGATTGAGGCGAAGCATTTGTGAAACAGTACAAATATAATGTTGATATGGCACCAGATAGAGATCAGTTGAGGTCGTTGTCTCATAAAGACAAAGAGACGTTTCAGGAGTATACACAAAGATGGAGAGAGCTTCCTGCTCAAATTACCCCTCCTTTGGAAGAGAAGGAGATGACCAAAGAATTTCTCAAGACCCTGAGCTTATTTTATTATGAGCGGATGATTTCTAGTGCCCCCAGTGATTTTACCAAAATGATAAACATGAGGATGAGGCTAGAAGAAGATGTCCGAGAGGGACGATTATCTAAGAAGGAAGCGTCATCCAACAAGAGGTATGGTAATAGTTTTGGTAAGAAGAAGGAAGCAGATGTAAAAACAAAGTTGGTTCTACAATGTATCTCTAAGATTTTGATGATAACAAAGGATAAAACAAAAATGGTACCCTAACGAAATTTTTCTTACGTGTGCAGGACTCTGATCGAACAATCAGATAGATAAAAGCATCAGATATAGAATGCAGCAATCAGATGATAACTCAGAAGAAACACGTGTAGAAGGTTCTGACTCTGATCAACGCAGGTACTAGCATAACATAAAGAAGTCAGAAACTCTGTTAAAGAAGATTGAATCCAGACTCTGAATCTGAAGAAGTCAAAAGTATAGAGAAACTCTGACTTGGTCAGATAGGAGCAACCTCTGAAGTTTGAACTCTAACTAACAAGACTCTTATACAGATTCACCAGCTTATAACGCATAACCATGAAGAAATATGTTTTTAGAAAGAAATTATTTCTAGAAGGAAGTTATAACGCGCTCAAAACGGTTTTAGAAAGAAACAAGAAGAGTAATGACAATAAACATTCTTTAATGACCAGGAGCTTGTCATCACTCAACGGTTCTCTCAAACTCCTATATAAAGGATGGAATACTTCACAAGAGAACACACCTGAGACACACAAGAGTATAACAACTCTCATTCATCCTCCCTTACGTTTTCACGAGTTGCTGCTCTTACGTGAAAAACTGTTGTTAAGATATTTCCTCAAGTGACTCTGTGCAGTCTGAATACTTGAGAGGGCTAAGGGATTATTCTCTTAGACAATTGTTTATGTAATCTTTCAAGATTATTGGATTAAGTCCTTTTTGACGGCGAAATCACCTTGGCCGGGTGGACTGGAGTAGCTTTGAGTTTCAAGTGAACCAGTATAAAATTCTGTCTCAATCTGTTTTTATTTTGTGTGTGTCTAAATTGTCAAAAAGATTTTATTTGTCAAAACAATTCAAACCCCCTTTCTTGTTTTTCTCTACCTTCAATTGGTATCAGAGCTTCGGCTCTGTTATTGATTTTTTAATCAAACACTTAACAGTGTAGAGAGATCCAGCGTGAGAAAAACTATGGCCAACACTAATGAAAGAGATAGTTACAATGCTAAACCTTCAATCTTTGATGGAGAAAAATTTGATTATTGGAAAGATAGAATTGAAAGTTTCTTTCTGGGATATGACGTTGATCTTTCGGACATAGTCACAATTGGATACACGCCACCTATGACTGACGCTGGCGTTACCATTCCCAGAATCAAAATGATAGATGATCAAAAGCGCGAATTCAAAAACCATCACAAAGCCAGAACGATACTACTAAATGCCATTTCCTACAATGAATATGAAAAGATCACCAACAGGGAAACAACTAAAGAAATACTTGACTCCCTGAGGATGACTAACGAAGGAAATTATCAAGTAAAAGAAATAAAGGATCTGGCTCTAATTCAGAAATATGGAGCCTTCAAAATGGAGGACGATGAAGCTGTAGAGGTAATGTTTTCTAGATTTCAAACTTTAATTACAGGACTCAAAGTTCTGGACAAGGGCTACACAACTGAAGATCATGTCAAAAAGATAGTCAGAAGCTTATTAAAGAAATGGAGACCTATGGTCACAACTTTAAAGTTATCCAAAGATCTGAACAATATCAGCCTTGAGGAACTCGTCAGTTCACTCAGAAACCACGAGATAGAACCAGAAAGAAGATCAATTCTGTAGCACTAAAGTTCAGATCTGAAAGACGCAAACCAGAAAGAAACAAAGCCTTCCAAGCTGAAGAGGAAGACAATGACGACTCTGAAAAAGAAGACTCTGATGATGAAGAAGAGTTATCCCTTTTGACAAGAAGAGTTAAACAACTCTGGAGAAAAAGGAATAATAACTTCAGAAGACCAAGACCCAAGGGAGATCGCTCAAAATCAACTTCCAGAGGTAAGTCAAACAAAGAAATAACATGCTATGAATGTAACGAAACAAGTCATTACAGAAACGAATGTCCCAAGCTGAAGAAAGAAAGCTCCAGAAGAGAGAATTTCAAGAAAATTTCATTCAGAACCAAAAAGGGAGTGATGGCCACCTGGGACGACAGTGGATCTGATTCATCTGAATCAGACTTTGAAGAACAGTCAAATGTTGCATTCATGGCTACCACCTCCCGAAAGACATCAGATGGAGAATCTGACTCTGAAGAGGTATTTTCTGATCTTTCTCGCTCTGACCTTGAATCATGCCTTTCTGAAACTCTAAACTCATATCAGAAACTTAAACAAAAATTTAAGGCTTTAAAAGGAGTTCTTGAAAGAACAATCGAAGAATGTGATAAGCTTGAGATAACTACTTCAGAACTAAAAGATGAAAATCAAACTTTGATAAAATAAAGGGACTCCACAAATAAAAAATGTTTAAAACTTGAAGAAGCAATATCTCAAGCCCCACAAACTTCTACCACAATGATATATGAATATGAAAAATCTTTTCAAAAATTTCTGAAAAATGGGATAGAAAGGAGCAGAATGGCATCCATGATTTATGGAGTTAGTCAGAATAATAAAAGAGGAATATGGTATGTCCCCAGTGAAGATAAATCTTCTATAGATGACAAACCTAAATCTCCTTTTTCTTATCACTACACACATGCACAAGCACAACGTTTTGATAACGCTAGAAAACCCAAAGTTCTAAGAAACTCTGGGAAAACTAATCATAAAGGACCCAAAAGATTCTGGGTACCAAAGGATAAGATTGTTTATGTTGCAGATATCTTATGCAACAGAGTTAAGACATCAATCATGGTACCTGAACTTTGGATGCTCGCAACACATGATGGGAAGAAAGCATTGTTAATACCTTGGGATTGGCATTAATTTTGTAAAACAAATAATGTAATCATCTCTGTTGTTTTAATATGATGGGTTGAAAAAGTTCAACATCTGGACCAACATGTTATGTACGATGTCACGACATCATGCCTGTGACATCGCACATGTGTAGAAAACTGAATTAATTAATTCAGTATATAATCTGGGATTGGTAAGGATATTTGGTGAATATCCTAACTCCCATGTGGAGGTCTTAAAGACTCAATCAGAATATATATAGGCTCCAAATATGGAGATATATATGGAGAGATTTTAGGATTGAAGACCTTGTTTGTAGCAGAAATTTTCTGCTGTATTTGTAACAGCAAAAAACAAGTTTGCTGCGATTTCTGAAGGCCCAAATCCAGTTGGGTGATTAGGTTATAAATAGCATATTGTAACCTAGTTTTTGCAAGCCTCATAGAATGAAAATTTAGGGGTGTGTGTGAGGTAAACCTCGCAACTTGTGGGAAGGTTACCATGTGTTTCTCAGTGGTCAATGCTGAGAGTATTTGTAACTCAAAGCCTGTAGGCAAGAGTGATTATGGTCTTGAATGAAGCTGTGAAGCAAGTTCAAGTTGTTTTAACATTACATTGTATTTGTAGTGATAGGAATGGAAACTGGAGGTTTTTATCTAGGAGTTCCTAGGTATAGATTGCATTGGGTAGGGATTAAGTGAAGAGTTGTAAACGGGGGAGTTTAACTCTGAATTAATACTGCTGGTAGTGGATCTTCTTCCTGGCTTGGTAGCCCTCAGATGTAGGTCATGTTGGACCGAATTGGGTAAACAATTTTCTGTGTTTGTTTTCCTTTTGCATGTTATAATCCTGTCTGCCATAACTCAGGTTGTAATTCAGTCTGCTTATCAAGTTAATAACAGACCTGATACATAGCCTTCTGTTTGAATGTCAATCAAAATGTTTTGACATTCATCATTAACATCACATACTAAATAATAGGCATGTTGATCTCAGTTCAGTATTTAGTTAAGTATGGTCTTCAAGAGGATAACAGACCTGGCCAAAGGATCATGGTGAAACTGTCAAACTGGAAGTCTTGACAGTTGTACGTGTATACTGATACTGAAGTAGAGACTGATTAGTCTTTCACAGTATAGTAAAGTTAGCACAGTCTGTTTTCAAGAACATAACAGAATCAACATGACGTATATGTTCTGAATGTCAAACTAAATGTTGTGACATTCACACCTGACAGTTGGTGCTAAATTGTAGGATAATTAGTTTTTCTGTTTCAGCATTTTTCTCAGGCTAATTTAAAGAATCCAACAGCTGAGCTAAAATCCAGGAAAATAACAACTAACCTACAATTAATGAACCTAACAAATAGCCTATTTGTCAGCTCCCTAATGTGTGGAAATTAGGTTACCTTGTTTGACTTTTAGTTTAGGAAACACGAGTACTAAGCCAGCAAATTGAAATACAGTAACAGGTGATGTGCAAATCAATATTGATATATCATGCTGATAACTGTCCAAACACAACATAAGTAAGTATGGTGTTTGATCTCTACTGTGTCTTTGTACAAGAAGGACATAACTAGGTGTTCTTCCATTCTAAGGTAATACAATAACAGATGTCGTGACTACTGTGAAAGCGTGCTTGAGTACAGGGTTTTAGTTTGTATAACTGTCTTGCTGTATTAGTTACAATGTTGGATCAGATGTCATGACTTGGAGTAGAACATCAGAATTCTGACTATGCCAGAATTTCAATTGGTATCAGAGCAGGCATCCTGTTCTGTTTCTGGATGAGATCCATGGGTGATACTTTCTGGTACCTTGCAAGGAGTTGTGTTAGTACTGATGTTGGAACCTGTGGAAGGTTCTGTGATGTCCCTGAATGGTCCCTTGAAGTAGGTGGATGGACTATTCATGATAGGAAATGTGTGAACCTGTCTCTGGAGGCTGGCAATTGGCTCTTGCGTGGGACAGCTGTGCCAATATTGAATCATATTCAAACTTGGTATGGTCTTGGAGGCTGATCTGGTGAAGTGTGTGTTCCTATGTTGAGTTGTATTATGATTTCCGCTGCATAATACCTGTCAAAACTCAAACTCTGATGTAGTTTCCCCTCGTGTGGATGAAAGGCTGCTGGATTCAAGATGTCCAAGATACTTGAGTCTCCTCAAGTCCACTCATCATGGTAAGGATCACCTGATCACTGATTGCTTTTACTCCCTTGGGTAGTGCATATAAAGTCCTTGAAGACTTTCAAGGAGAGTTCGTACCAAGGAGGTGGAAATAATGTTCTATGAGATGTTAGAACATGCTGTTCAACAAGTATGCAGCTACTGGTTGAAGAGCAGATGTTTAGGTGTCAAACAAAGGGACACTTTTGTTTGGAACCTACTCTTGACCTGGAAGAGGAGACATCTGTGAGTGCTAAGTTGACAAGGGTAGGGTCAACTGTGTGTATGCTCAAGAAGGTCACTTTTAGAAGTCTGATCTCTAGAAGTGGAGTTGGTTGAGATGTGACATTGTGCAATCCCTGATGTGTGCCTTATCCCTGTAGATTGATCAGGGTTGGATAGTTGTTCCCTGAAGTACTATGTTGTGTTGGAAGACAAGTCCCTTGGATGTTAGAAGTCAATAATGGGGTAACCTGACTGCTATTTCATTTAAGAGGATTGGGACCATGAATCTTGTTATTCAAACACCACGATCAGAAGTGGAAGTTCTTTCAAGGAGTGAGAACATGAAGATTCATAGGTTGGTTGATGTAGTATGCTCTGGAAATGCATGTCTGCTATTGACTGGTGTTCCTTTAGTACTTATGGTCAGTTGGAGTCTGATTGGTGTGATTGGAGTATGTCTAGGTTTAACTCTTAGAGTTAGGTGCCACGGGTAGGGATGGTGTATGTACAATGCATGGATATTTGTGTGAAGTTTCCATGATTGTTAATTTAAGGGGGAGTTTTGGTTAACCTCCTCACGTTTGGTCAGCCTAGGGTCTGGTTGGTTGTTGAGCTGTATCACATGGTTCTGGGTGTTGTGTGACACATGTGCAAGGAAGGATTCATCTCTCTCATTCCTAAGGGTGAATCGAATTTGGAAAGATTCTCAAAACTGTTGAGGTACTTGCAAGCAGAAGATGTTGACACAATAAGAGTATTTTCAAAGTATTCTTATGATGAAAGTGTCTGGGAAAAGATTTAAGATCAATGTCTACTTGTGCCAAGTACAAGTATTTGATTGATTATCCTTGGAACTCAAGATAACTGATGTCCTAAAAGATGTTGGAACATCTCTTCTTCAAGACTCTGTGCAGAATCATAGGAAGGATAGTACATTGGTTTATGATCTATCTCTTTGGTGGCAGCAAAAGCATATGATCTCTGAAAAGGTTTCCTGGCAAGAAACATGTTCAGACTTGATGTGTACAAGAAGAAGAAGACATCATAGTCTTGGTGATGGTTACTTGGATCAGTTTATTTCTGATCTAGGTAAGGAAGTGCATTGACTAATGCACACTGTGAAGTTAAGAATAAGTGGCAGCATTCTTAACATCATGGAAACAACCTTGCTTTAGGAAGTGGAATCCTTGGTATAGCTGAAGGGTTAGTCTCTAACTGGTCCTTCTGAAGACTCATGCATCAGAGTGTCTGATGTCTTTGGAGAAGAAGCAGGGATTCATCAAGGTGTGAGCTTGGATGACTTAACTGCAAACCTGCAGGATGGAGGTTGTTTACTCAAACTTGGTTCCACAATCAAGTCTATGAGAGCATTGAACTCTTGTTCTGTGTAGGGAGGAAGTTCTTTCAAGTGGCAGAAGAAGGAGCTGAATTCAATAGCTAAATGTTAAAACACAATGTTGTGACATTTGGTTCAACATCAGAATCTTAGTTGGTGAAGTGGCACATCAACTCAAGATAGAAGGGTCTACAGAGTTGTAGTTTGGACACTTCAAAACGATCGTTCTCATTGCAGTTCTTTGGAGTTGCTGGATGGAGAAGATGGTACATGTTCATGTCTTAGAGAATCTAAGTTTCGTTGAACATGTAGCTTGAAGTTCAAGTCTCACTTGGAAGGTCAAAATATCTTTGGGAGAAGTCTGATAAACTTGGAGAGGTCAAAAGGTGGCATTTGACTTGTTCATATGAGGATTCATGAAGGAGATAATCAACCAGTGGCATTTGGTCTATCTCAGAAGTGAGTTCGAAGGATCAAGGTAATCAACATATGGCAGCTGATTATTCTTGAGGAAAGTCTGAGACAAATTACTTTTGAGCAGAAAAGTAGTAAGTTGAAGACAAAAGGAGATGTTTTTCTATTCATCTCTTGGAGCTTGTGGTAGGAGTTCTAAGCTATCTATGAAAGATTATCTCTTGTAATGGGATGAGAATGTATATGTCCCAATTTGTGTCTGGTTTCTTTTGGATTAAGCTGGTGACTCAGTGATATCTGAAGATTATCAGATGGTGTCCCTTGTTATGTTGTGAGGATGTCCTAACTAATGTTAGAACATTTTGTGAAGTGGTTTTCTATTCTGGTTAGAAGAGAGATTGACACAGAGTGTGGATGTGTTCAGCCAAGAGGGTTAAACAGAGGGTGTGCTCTTGAAGACATGAAGATGCGTCTTATGTTTTCCATTCATCAAGTGGTCTGGGTTCTCTTTGAATCAGGAAGTATGTGAAGGTCCAACTTTGGGGTGTTGGATATGTTCATGTGTGATCTCCAAGGTTCAAGAGGAGATTCGGTTGTTCATGATAGGGGGAGTTCTGTCTTTGTGCTGCAAGTAATCATCAAGCTTGTGGTCGAGGTGTACTCAGAGGACAAGGTATGGCACCTTGTTAGTTATTGGGTTGATGTGATGTGTGTCAAGGCTGAGGGAGCAGAAGAATGTCTGACCGGATGTCATGACATTGCCTTGGATAATATTGTTATTTCCTTCTGAACCTTAAAGTAAAGTCATGAGGAAATATGGATGTGGTGTGTCTAATTTTGATAAATTAGAATAAGCCTGATTGTTACAGTTGTGTGGTACAGGGGGAGTAACCATCTACTGGTGTTTGTGATTTTGGGTTTAGTGGTGCCAGATGTCATGTTTCTACTAGAGGTACGAAAGTGGTCTTAGGAAATGTTGAGAGGAAGAATACTTGAAGAATGCAGGCAAAAGCCACGATGAATGTTAAGACATCACGTGCAACGTGACTGACTGCATATAGGGAATAGTCTCCATGCACTGGAACTGCTATTTTGGAAAAGAAACAGTCAAGAGCTATAAAAGGTATTCAAAGATAGTCTGAAATTTTGTTGGTGATTCTCTGATTGTTTCTTAGCAAATATTAATGAATCTTGACCAAGCATTTATTCCTATCGTTAATTCCTAAGCACGGGCTGGACTATTTAAAGGATGTAATAGCCCTCTTCTTCTCACAAGAGAAACACTCCATTCCCTCTAAATCATGGGGTATATTAAGGTTTGGGCAAACAGCGCCTGGATCTGGTTTTGTGAGGGGTTCCTTTACAAATGTTTAGCTAAAATGGGGGAGAGAAATATAGTCCTGAGAATGTACCAGAAGCAAGTAAAATGTGGTAGCAAGCAGAAGTTGGCTTCAGGCACAGAAGTCACTAACTGGGCATATCACTTGTGTCTTGTGATCTGAGTTAAGAGGACAGTTGTGTCTTGTGATCTGAGTTACATTATCTATGTACTCAGCATTACATATTCTTCTGGAAGCTCTACCGGTGAAGGGAAGGGTTCTGATGCAACTGATTCTTGTACCTCTACTTCCTCATGTACACCAACTTTGGTGTTTGTGGTGGTGGAGATAATGACAGAGGCTTATTTGTTTTAGCTAAAACTTGCCAAAGGGGGAGATTGTTAATACCTTGGGATTGGCATTAATTTTGTAAAACAAATAATGTAATCATCTCTGTTGTTTTAATATGTTGGGTTGAAAAAGTTCAACATCTGGACCAACATGTCATGTACGATGTCACGACATCATGCCTGTGACATCGCACATGTGTAGAAAACTGAATTAATTAATTCAGTATATAATCTGGGATTAGTAAGGATATTTGGTGAATATCCTAACTCCCATGTGGAGGTCTTAAAGACTCAATCAGAGTATATATAGGCTCCAAATATGGAGATATATATGGAGAGATTTTAGGATTGAAGACCTTTTTCGTAGCAGAAATTTTCTGCTGTATTTGTAACAGCAAAGAACAAGTTTGCTGCGATTTCTGAAGGCCCAAATCCAGTTGGGTGATTAGGTTATAAATAGCATATTGTAACCTAGTTTTTGCAAGCCTCATAGAATGAAAATTTAGGGGTGTGTGTGAGGTAAACCTCCCAACTTGTGCGAAGGTTACCATGTGTTTCTCAGTGGTCAAAGCTGAGAGTATTTGTAACTCAAAGCCTGTAGGCAAGAGTGATTATGGTCTTGAATGAAGCTGTGAATCAAGTTCAAGTTGTTTTAACATTACATTGTATTTGTAGTGATAGGAATGGAAACTGGAGGTTTCTATCTAGGAGTTCCTAGGTATAGATTGCATTGGGTAGGGATTAAGTGAAGAGTTGTAAACGGGGGAGTTTAACTCTGAATTAATACTGCTGATAGTGGATCTTCTTCCTGGCTTGGTAGCCCCCAGATGTAGGTCATGTTGGACCGAATTGGGTAAACAATTTTCTGTGTTTGTTTTCCTTTTGCATGTTATAATCCTGTCTGCCATAACTCAGGTTGTAATTCAGTCTGCTTATCCAGTTAATAACAGACCTGATACATAGCCTTCTGTTTGAATGTCAATCATAATGTTTTGACATTCATCATTAACATCACATACTGAATAATAGGCATGTTGATCTCAGTTCAGTATTTAGTTAAGTCTGGTCTTCAAGAGTATAACAGACCTGGCCAAAGGATCAAAGTGAAACTGTCAAACTGGAAGTCTTGACAGTTGTACGTGTAGACTGATACTGAAGTAGAGACTGATTAGTCTTTCATAGTATAGTAAAGTTAGCACAGTCTGTTTTCAGGAACATAACAGAATCAACATGACGTATATGTTCTGAATGTCAAACTAAATGTTGTGACATTCACACCTGACAGTTGGTGCTAAATTGTAGGATAATTAGTTTTTCTGTTTCAGCATTTTTCTCAGGCTAATTTAAGGAATCCAACAACTGAGCTAAAATCCAGGAAAATAACAACTAACCTACAATTAATGAACCTAACAAATAGCCTATTTGTCAGCTCCCTAATGTGTGGAAATTAGGTTACCTTGTTTGACTTTTAGTTTAGGAAACACGAGTACTAAGCCAGCAAATTGAAATACAGTAACAGGTGATGTGCAAATCAATATTGCTATATCATGCTGATAACTGTCCAAACAAAACAGAAGTAAGTATGGTGTTTGATCTCTGCTGTGTCTTTGTACAAGAAGGACAAAACTAGGTGTTCTTCCATTCTAAGGTAATACAGTAGCAGATGTCGTGACTATTGTGAAAGCGTGCTTGAGTACAGGGTTTTAATTGGTATAACTGTCTTGCTGTATTAGTTACAATGTTGGATCAGATGTCATGACTTGGAGTAGAACATCTGAATTCTGACTATGCCAGAATTTCAAGCATATGTTCCAAAGCCTGGAACTTAAAGATGCTGGCTTCGTAGGTTTCGGAGGAAATCAGAAAGGAAGAATCAAAGGCTCCGGAACTATTGGTAATGGAACTCTTCCCTCTATATCTGATGTTCTCTATGTAGAAGGATTAATGCATAATCTGTTATCAATAAGTCAATTAAGTGATAACGGTTATGATGTAATCTTCAATCAAAAAACATGTAAAGCAATTAATCAGAACAATGGAACACTCCTATTCACTGGCAAGAGGAAATACAATATTTACAAGATAAATCTTACAGACCTAAAAGAACAAAACGTAAAATGCCTGATGTCTGTTCCTGAAGAGCAATGGGTATGGCATAGACGCTTGGGCCATATTAGCATGAGAAAACTCTCTCAGCTAAATAAACTTGAGTTAGTCAGAGGCCTACCTAAACTGAAGTATTCTTCAGAATCTCTATATGAGGCATGTCAGAAAGGTAAATTTTCAAAAACATCTTTCAAAAAGAAAAATACCGTTTCTACCTCTAAGCCTCTGGAACTTCTTCACATTGACCTATTTGGGTATGTTAAGGCAGTGTCAGTCAATGGAAAGAAGTATGGACTAGTTATTGTTGATGACTTTAGTCGCTGGACATGGGTAAAATTCCTAAAGCACAAGAGTGAGTCTCACTCTGTATTCACTAGCTTCTGTTCCAAAGTGCAAAACGAATTTGACTCTAAAATCATCAGAGTCAAAAGTGCTCATGGTGGAGAATTTGAGAATAAATTTTTTGAGGAACTATTTGATTCTAATGGAATATCCCATGATTTCTCATGTCCTAGAACTCCACAACAAAATGGAGTTGTAGAAAGGAAGAATAGGACACTCCAAGAGATGGCCAGAACCATGATCAATGAAACAAATGTGGCTAAGCACTTTTGGGCTGAAGAAGTAAATACAGCGTGTTATATTCAAATAAGAATCTCTAAGACCTATTCTGGAAAAGACTCCCTATGAAGTGTGTAAGGGAAGAAAACCCAACATTTCTTATTTCCATCCTTTTGGATGCTCTTGCTTTATTCTGAATACTAAAGAACATCTGTACAAGTTTGATTCAAAAGCACAAAAAGGCATTATGTTAGGATACTCAGAACGCTCTAAATGCTACAATGTATATAACACAAAAACCAAATTTGTGGAAGAATCAATCCGTTTTAGATTTGATGATAAGCTTGACCCTGAAAAGTCAAAGCTAGTTGAGAAACTTGCAGATTTGGAGATTACTCTTGCAGGTTCTAACGAAAAGACTAAAGCACCAAAAGTATCTGAAAGACACAAGCCACGTGAATCTGAAGCCTCAACCATCCAGAAGAAATCAAGAAGTCACCCCAACATCTTTGAAGATTTGATTCTGGGAAACAAGGATGAACCTGTCCGAACTAGGTCGACACTCAAAGAATTTGAAGAAACTCCTCTAGGATTAGTTTCTCTAATCAAACCTACTTCCTGTGATGAGGCACTTCAAGACAGTGACTATGTTCTGGCTATGAAAGAACAACTAGATCAATTCTCAAAGAATGACGTCTGGGATCTTGTTCCAAAGCCTAAAGGAACTTACATTATTGGAACCAGATGAGTGTTCAGAAACAAACTGAACAAAAGAGGAGAAGTTGTCATAAATAAAGCACGACTGGTGCCACAGGGGTACAATCAACAAGAAGGCATTGACTACAACGAAACCTTTGCCCCAGTCGCCAGGTTAGAATCTATTCGCTTACTTGTTTCATTTGTTGTAAATCACTCAATCAAACTATATCAAATGGATGTCAAGAGTGAATTTCTTAATGGTTACATATCAGAAGAAGTTTATGTCAATCAACCTCCAGGTTTTGAAAATTCTAAATGTCCAAAACACGTTTTTAAACTTAAGAAATCAATGTATGGTTTAAAACAAGCTCCTAGAGCGTGGTATGAAAGACTAAGCAATTTTCTTCTAGAACATGACTTTATTAGAGGAAAGGTTGACTCTACACTCTTCTGTAAAAACATTATAAATGATATCATGATATGCCAGATATATGTTGATGGCATTATTTTTGGTTCAGTTAACCCTTCTGTATGTCAAGAATTCTCTGAGCTAATGCAGGCAAAATTTGTAATGAGCTTAATGCAAGAGCTAAAGTTCTTTCTAGGGATTCAAATCAATCAAGCTTCAGAAGCTACCTACGTCTATCAAAGTAAATACATAAAAGACATTATGAAGAAGTTCGAAATGGCTGAATGCAAACCTACTAAGACACCTATGCATCCAACCTGCATTCTGGAAAAAGAAGAAATTAGTCAGAAGGTTTGTCAGAAGCTCTATCGTGGTATGATAGGCTCTCTTCTCTATCTGACAGCTACACGTCATAATATTCTGTTTAGTGTATGCCACTGTGCCAGATTCCAATCAGATTCTAGATAATCTCTTTTAACAGTTGTTAAAAGAATCCTCAGGCATCTGGAACCCCTAACCTGGGCGTGATCTATGAGAAAACATCAGAGTATAGACTTTCTGGTTATTGTGATGCAGATTACGCAGGGGACAAAATGGAACGTAAAAGTAAATATGGAACTGTCAGTTCTTAGGAAATAATCTTATATCTTGGGCCAACAAAAGGAAATCAACCATAGCTCTGTCCACTGCAGAAGCAGAATATATATCAGCGTCACTATGCACTACTCAGATGCTCTGGATGAAGAATCAACTTGAAGACCTTCTGATCTTTGAGAGTAACGTTCCTATTTTCTGTGATAATACTGCTGCCATTTGTTTAAGTAAGAATCTTATTCTGCATTCCAGAGCCAAGCACATAGATATAAAACATCATTTCATTAGAGACTATGTTTAGAAAGGGGTAATCACTTTAAAATTTATTGATATAGACCATCAATGGGCTGACATATTTACCAAACCCCTCGCTGAAGATAGATTCTCCTTCATCTTGGAAAATTTAAACATTCAAATTTGTCCAGAATGAAATGTGCCTCTGAAATAGCAAAATAAGACTCTGAAGTAAACATATGGAATCTGTATCTGACTCTGATGCTACTACCAATTAGAAGCTATCTAAATTAGAAATCCTTAGGATCCAACCCTTTGGTATTCCTGAAGATAAGATAAAGTAACATGTGATACCTCTTGCGTCTGACCTTGGAACTTCTAGACAACTGTCTAGCAGAAATCAAGAGACAAACTCTTGATATCTCCTCGAGCAGTATGCTGATTTGGGGATTAGACCTCCATCATGGACTGTAATCATTCTCCTCCAAACGTGCTTACTTGGTTAACGTGTTGCATTTAATGCTTTAACAGTTAAACTCTCTCTTTACTGTCGTTTTGCATGCATCCTCATAAGTATAAATTCAATTCACACACTACATTTGCACACTTTACACTCACGACCACACTAAAACCCTCTCTCTCTCTCCCAGTTCTTCATCATCTTCAAGGTTTATGCAGTTTTCATCAAGTTCTTCATCCTTCGAACTTCATCTTCAAGTGTGTTCTTCATGGATGCTCAACAACAGTCCGTCTACAACTTCTCTCAATAATTGAACTCAACAGGGCAAACACCCATTTCTACTCAACAAGCTACAACAACCACCAGCGTCATCTCAACCCCAATCTACAGGGAACCATATAACCTCGATCATGAACCTCACATTCACCTAGCAACACCATTTGAAAAACTGGAAGTACTACGTGAGTCGCTAGTGGACTTTGAAAACATGAAGAAGAATGGCATAGACCTAACTGAAGAGTTGAGAATGCAAGGGTGGAAAACCTATTTTCAACGCCTCTGTGGCCCATTTGTATACAAATCTAGTGAAGGAGTTCTGGCGTTTCGCAAACTCATATGATCACTATATTGTCTCCTACGTTCTGGGAGTCAAGATAGTCATCACTGAGAAATCCATTGCTTCTCTTCTGAACATGGAGAAGACATGAGGAAGACGCATCTACAACATAAACCCTAGGGCAAAATACTTGTCCCAAGAAATCAACCCTACCATATTTCAAAAGAGTGCTGAAGGAAAACACTCTAAGAAAAAGGAGCTCCATCAAAACCTCCCTGTATGGTTGAAGATCATCTTAGGCACCATTCATCATTGCCCTGCATTAAACTCTTCTGACTACATCAACACAGATCAGAAGTGTATTTTGTATTGCATTCACAAGGGGCTGAAACTCTGTCTACCAGCTTTGCTCTTCAAGTACCTCAGAGACTCAGTCAAAGACACCAGAAACAACATGAAGACCAAAAACTACATCCCTTTCAGGAGACTCATATCAGATGTGTTGATTGAGAGTGGCTTAGTAGGTCACTTGATTCAACTCAGACTCATGGAAGATGTCACTTTTTACACTAGAAGATTGCTGAATGCTCGGAATCTGAAGAGCATGGGAATCATTGATCAAGTCAGAGCCAAACCAACACTTGACACCTCTTGGGAAGCACTCAGGGATCAGAGGGAGATTCCCAACGGACTCTACCTGTTCTCCAAGATTGACCCTCCATAGGTAGTAGCTTACTATCTACAAGACCTTTTCAATCAAGAGGTGGACATCTCTGACTTCACAGTGGACTGGCTACCTGAGCATAAACCAAACTTCATGAAGAGGATGCGAGAGCCCTCTGAGAAGTCCAAGAAGGCTAAGAAAGCAAGGTTGGGAGAATCCTCTGGGTCAAGACCTCCAGTCCTTCTGGCTGGCTCTCCAAGTAAGTTTGTACCTCTCTCTCGCTCTATTAAAATAAAACCTCTTGCTTCTTCTCCTCCCTCAACCACCAGAACCTCTAACCCACTATCACTTTGCTACCACCACATTACCCGTTTCTGAAGCAGAAATGCTGAATGAAACTACTTCACCATCATCATCACCATCTGCACAATCCCCATCATACTACATACTCTCCTCCGACAATGAACCATCTGACCCCCAATCCCCCACTCTGGCTCAGCTACAAGCCCGTGCTCTGGCCTCTCAACAACCATCACACTCTGAACCTGAACCAGAAGTCACTTCCCCACCACCTGAACATCCAAATCCAACTACATATGAATAACCTCAAACACCACCACCTGCACAACAACCAAATCCACCTCCTGAACAACCAATCAAGTCTGAACTATAACCAACCCACTCACCATCTGAACCAAACCCACAACCTGAACAAACAACACAGTCACCTTCTGCCATTCCCAGACCCACAACTTCCATTACCTCCATAACTCCCACACTAAATCTTAGTGCCCCAAACTCACATTCTCCATCCTCCCCAACATCTGACACTGAACTAGAGACTACCCTCCTTACCCTAGAAGAAGCAATACAGGTTTTTGCAGAGTCTTCAGTAGAGAAGATCAAGTCTCTAACGATCAATTTTGGCATCAGTGATGATCCCTCTGAAGTAAGGATCCACTAGAACAGAGTGATCAGTTGGATGACCTATAAATCCTTCAAACTGAAAGGCCTCTCTAAACAAGTCCACAACGAGTTCATCAGAGACGTTGGTATTAGGCTTCAAGAGCGCTTGGCCAGAGAGGCTGAGGAATGAGCTAGGAAGAAAGCTGAAGAGAAAGCACACGAAGAAGAAGAGCAGCGGATCAAAGAAGCTGAAGAGAAGGCTGCTGCTGATGTTGCTGCGGCTGCTGCTGAGGCTAAGGCAAAAGCTAAAGCCGAAGCTGAAGAAGCAGCTCGTATTACTGCAGAAGAAGCTGCCAAGGCCAAAGCTGATGCACTGACTCAGAAGAAGCACTCTAACTCTGGGTTCGTCCCTCTGGTCTTGAAGACTCTGGAGGAACTGCAGAAAGAACAACAAGTGGTTCGGGCTAGGCTGGATCAACAGGATTCTGTCAATAACAACATTCAAAACATGTTGTCTCAGCTGCTCCAAAGGATACCTCCGCCCCCAAACCCTTAGGCACCTAGGATATTTGCTTGTTGCCTTTCTGATTTGATGTTTCTTTTTTCTTTCTGATATCTGCCTTCTATGCTGCTTCTCTGTACCTGCTCTTTTGATTAATATCATTTTTTTTGTTGCTATGTCTTTTTTATTCTAACAAAAAGGGGGAGAACTAAAACAGCTCTGATGGAAACAAAACTAAATCCTCTCAAAGCACTGCAAACATTATTAAAACTTATTATTAAACCAATGACTAAAGATATGCAGGAAAGTAGCTAAAGAACTAAACCAAGGAAGGTCCAGTAAGAACTTATGATTAATCTAAGGATCTAACTCAGGGGGAGTCCTCTTCCCTATCTGATCTGAGAATTTCTGTATTGTTTCACCTCTACTGTATTATTTTGTCATCATCGAAAAGGGGGAGACTGTAAGAACAAAGTTGGTTCTACAATGTATCTCTAAGATTTTGATGATAACAAAGGATGAAAATAAAATGGTACCCTAACAAAAAAATTCTTAAGTGTGCAGGACTCTGATCGAAGAATCAGATAGATAAAAGCATCAGATACAAAATCCAACAATCAGATGCTAACTCAGAAGAAACGCGTGTGGAATGTTTTGACTCTGATCAACGCACGTACTAGCATAACATAAAGAATTCAGAAACTCTGTTAATGAAGATTGAATCCAGACTCTGAATTTGAAGAAGTCAAGAGTATAGAGAAACTCTGACTTGGTCAGATAGAAGCAACCTCTGAAGTTTAAACTCTGACTAACAAGACTCTGATACAGATTCACCAGCTCAGAATGCGTAACCATGAAGAAATATGTTTTTAGAAAGAAACTATTTCTAGAAGGAAATTATAACGCGCTCAAAACGGTTTTAGAAAGAAATAAGGAGAGTAGTGACAAGAAACATTCTTCAATGACCAAGATCCTGTCATCACTCAACGGGTCTCTCAAACTCCTATATAAAGGACGGAATACTTCACAAGAGAACACACCTAAGACACATAAGAATATAACGACTCTCATTCATCCTCCCTTACATTTTCACGAGTTGCTGCTCTTACGTGAAAAACTGTTGTTCTTATAACTCTTTAATATTTTCTTTTTGTTAGAAGCACGAGGCATTACAATCATATTTTTGTTAAGATACTTCCTCAAGTGACTCTGTGCAGTCTGAATACTTGAGAGGGCTAAGGGATTATTCTCTTAGACAGTTGTTTGTGTAATCTTTCAAGATTAGTGGATTAAGTCCTTTTGGAAGGCGAAATCACCTTGGCCAGGTGGACTGGAGTAGCTTTGAATTTCAAGCGAACCAGTATAAAATTCTGTGTCAATCTATTTTTATTCAGTGTGTCTCTAAACTGTCAAAAAGATTTTATTTTCCAAAACAATTCAAACCCCCTTTCTTGTTTTTCTCTACCTTTAGCAGAGAATAATGTAGTGAAAATTGGGAGGCAAAGGAGGCCTCATGTAAGAAGAAATCAACCACCCCGTCAACACCATCATCAAGTATCATCTGTTATTCCTGTATTTTCAAACAATCAATCAACACCAATTCAACAACAATGTTAACAACAGCCACCGCAAAGAACAAACGCCTACAACAACAACAATACCAACAATCATCAACAACCACAAAATTTTGAGAGGAAGAAGGTCTCTTTCGACTCAATTCCTATGACATACGCTGAATTGTACCCATCTTTGGTTCTCAAGAACCTGTTGCAACCAAGAAATCCTCCACAGATTCTTGAACCACTTCCATGGTGGTACAAGCCAGAGCTTTGTTGTGCCTTTCACCAAGGAGCTTATGGCCATGATATAGAGAATGGTCAAGAGGTTCCTTTACCTACGACCAGTTCTGTTGTAAGCAAAGATGATGTTACTAAGGTGACCCACAGTGGTCATGTTTTGGGCCGGTGTTCCCAAAGAATATGGAAGATTTGTCTGTTAGCAAGAAGGTCGATGCGCCTATGGTAGATCCGGTTAGCGCTCCAAAGTGTCAGTCTGGTGAATCCAGCGGCTTGAAGCCTAACAATGACGATGAGGTGCTAAAATTGATCAAGAAGAGTAAGTTCAATATGGTGGAGCAGTTGCTCCAAACTCCCTCCAAGATTTCAGTATTGTCTCTGTTAATGAATTCAGAAGCGCACAGAGAAGCACTGCAAAAAGTTCTAGAGCAAGCTTATATGGAACATGATGTTATGGTGGATCAGTTTGATCATATTATAGCTAACATCACTTCCTACAACAATCTCAATTTCTGTGATGAAAAACTCCCCGAGGAGGGTAGAAATCATAATTTGGCTCTGCACATTTTGATGAATTACAAAGATGATGCTTTGTCCAATGTATTGGTAGACACCGGTTCTTCATTGAATGTACTCCCGAAGTTAACTTTGTCTAGGTTGTCATACCAAGGAGCTCCTATGAGATATAACGGCGTGATCGTCAAAGCATTTGACGGTTCTTGCAAAACTGTGATCGGTGAAGTGGACCTTCCAATGAAGATAGGTCCGAGTGACTTCCAAATTACTTTTCAAGTATTGGATATCCACCCGGCCTATAGCTGCTTATTGGGAAGGCCATGGATTCATGAGGCAGGAGTCGTTACTTCAACATTGCATCAGAAGCTAAAATTTATTAAAAGTGGAAAGCTTGTTATTGTTGGAGGGGAGAAGGCATTGTTGGTCAGCCACCTGTCATCTTTCTCTTATGAAGAAGTTGAGGATGAGGTTGGAACTCCGTTCCAAGCCTTACCTATTGCTGAAAAAAAGAGAGTTGGGGCACACATATCCTTATTTAAAGATGCAAAGAAGATTATTGAGGATGGTCAGTTTGATCAGTGGGGACAGATGGTAGAGGTCTCCGACAACAAGAGCAGAGCCGGTTTGGGTTTTCAACAAGGTTCATCTGTGGTTAGATCTGAAGATGCGAAACCCAGTTTCCGTAGCGGAGGGTTCATTCATGGTAATGAATACACTTAGCTGTGGTGCTAGAGGGTGATGAAGATGAAGACTGCACCAATTTTGTGACGCATGGAAAAGCTTGCAACAATTGGACTACTGTTGACATTCCTGTTATTATGCATCAATCTAAGTAATTGCTTTTATTTGTTTTTGACAATCCTTCTCCTACGCCTAAGGGAGAAGTGAACATTGTTTGGCATTTTCAAATTTGATCATTAATAAAATGCAATTATATTCATCCACATCTATGATGTTTTATTTTTAATTTTTGCTTTTCTGAAAAAATGGTAATCACAAAAAAACATAAATAAATAAATACAATTGTCCATCTGCATAATATTTGGTCACAATTTACTTCTCTAAAATCAAAATATAAAATCATTATGCAGGTTGGTTTCTAGCCCCATTGAATATAATGATCCTTCTCCTACTCCAAATTTTGAATTCCCTGTGTTTGAGGCTGAGGAGGAAAGTGATGAAGAAGTAAGTGATGAATTATCTCGTCTTCTTGAGCACGATGAAAAAGCCATTCAGCCATTCGAAAAGCAGTTTCAGTTAGTCAACTTGGATTCGGAGGATGATGTGAAGGAGGTCAAGATTGGGTCTCAACTGTGTCCAGAAGTTAAGAAGGGGTTGATTGATCTTCTCCGAGAATATTCAGATGTGTTTGCTTGGTCCTATCAAGACATGTCTGGGTTGGATTCTGAGATTATGGAGCATAGATTTCCATTGAAGCCAAAATGTCCGCCAATCAAGCAGAAGTTGAGGAGGACTCATCCTGATATGGAAGTGAAGATCAAAGAAGAAATGCAGAAGCAGATTGATGTCAGTTTCCTTGTTACCGCTAAATATCCGCAATGGGTGACCAATATTGTGCCCGTTCCGAAGAAGGATGGAAAAGTCCACATGTGTGTTTATTATAGAGATTTGAATAAAGCTAGTCCGAAAGATGATTTCCCTCTGCCACGCATTGATATGTTGGTAGACAACACAGCTAAGTTCAAAGTTTTTTTGTTTGTGGACAGATTTTCTGGATATAATCAGATCAAGATGGCACCCGAAGATATGGAGAAGACCACATTCATTACACCTTGGGGAATATTCTGTTATAGACTGATGCCTTTTAGTTTAAAAAATGTTGGTGCAACTTACCAAAGAGCAATGACTACTCTTTTTCATGATATGATGCATAAAGAGATTGAAGTTTATGTTGATGATATGATAGCTAAATCCATTGATGAAGAGGAACATGTCGAGCATTTGTTGAAGTTATTCCAGCATTTGAGGAAGTATAAACTCCGCTTGAATCCCATTAAGTGTACATTTGGTGTTCGTTTTGGTAAGTTGTTAGACTTTATTGTCAGCGAGAAGGGTATCGAAGTTGATCCTGTCAAGGTCAAAGCAATACAAGAGATGCATGCGCCCAAAACTGAGAAGCAAGTCAGAGGTTTTCTCGGCGGCTTGAATTATATCTCAAGATTCATTTCACACATGACTGCCACGTATGCGCTTATATTCAAGCTTCTTTGGAAAGATCGGTCTTGTGATTGGACCGAAGACTGCCAGAAAGCTTTTGATAGTATCAAGGAATATCTGCTCGAGCCTACGATTTTGTCTCCACCTGTTGAAGGAAGACTGTTGATCATGTACTTGACTGTGCTTGAAGATAGTATGGGTTATGTTCTAGGTCAGCAAGATGAGACTGGGAAGAAAGAATATGCAATTTACTACCTCAGTAAGAAATTCACCGATTGTCAGACTCGGTATTTTGTGCTTGAGAAGACTTGTTACACATTGGCTTCGGATACTAAGCGTTTGCGTCAATATATGTTTAATCATACCACTTGGTTGATATCCAAAATGGATCCAATCAAGTATATATTTGAGAAGCCTACTTTAACTAGGAAGATTGCCCGTTGGCAGATGTTGTTATCAGAGTATGATATTGAACACTGTAAGACCCCAATTTTGACCCTAAGATCCCTCATGGCATCATAACATTGCATTTGCATTGCCTCAAGGATCTTTAGCATCTTGGTTCCCTTTGCCTTTGGGTGGGACTCCTTGTGATTGGTTTGAGATCACCAAGCATGCTTGAATTATACATCATTGTTTCTCTTACTTTTGTTTACTAACCAAAAGCACAAAAATGTGTCACTAACATCTTTTGTTTGAAGCTTGAGTATCATCCAAGACACTTTGTGGGTTCTATTTAGATGATCAGTCAACACAAGGGAATGGCTTGAGATACTTCGAACAGGTTCAAATGGGGTCTATTCGTCAGTCAAAACGTTAATCTTGAAGGAGAAAAAGTTTGTTCATGAGCTGTCATGCTCGCTAGGCGAGCAGAATGGGTCGCCTAGCGAGTCCCAAGAAGAGCCACCAGAATCACCTACGCTCAGAGGAATTTCTTGAACTATCATGCTCGCTAGGCGAAGCCCACGTGTTAAAAAAAAAGAACGAAAAACGAAAAAAAAAATGAAAAACGAAAAAAAAAATTAATAAATAAAATATAACAGAAAATTTTTGGACTTGGGCCTCTCTCATTTGAGCCCACAAGTCCACAAAAATCAGGTTATAAATTCAGAGTTTCAGTGAAACAAAATTCAATTCTATTCCTATTACCCTGGCAGGGAAAAAGATAGTGAGAGAAGAGCTAACGGAGTTCAGAGCAACCTCCAGAGACTGAAGGGAACTCATCGGCAAAGAACCAATTCCCTCTCATATAGACCCTAAGAATGCTTTGCAAACCCAACCGGGAAATTCAATTTCATTCGATCTCTCCAGTTAGGACTCTTGCAGAGATGGCTTGCCTGGTGTTCCACTTTATTTGTGGGATACCACCTGGAGGTTTATTCCGATTACCTGTACTGACTCACTTTCTTTGATGGTGCTAGCTTGAGAGATCTCTGGGTTTCTTATCTCTTTAATTGCTGTTACTTCGGATCTTTATCCGTACGGTAGATCTCTCGATCCCTTTACTTTTCCCGCATGTTACCGATTTCTTCGGTTTCGTATAGCCTCTTGTGGCAGGTCATTTAAGGTAGCGCGGTTCCTTCATCTAGGACTGCCTTTTTGCATGAGCATCCCTAAACACCAAACTCATTGATTTTTCTGCTTCTAAGAACACGTTATCTCCTTCTACTACAGGCGAGTAAGTCTCCAAAGGTCGAGCATCCGGTAGATTGCATAGTAACATCGTTCACCCCAAAACACAACCCTTACCCCGTAGTTGGTCGAACTACATTTTGCTCTGATTTTCATCCCAGATGAGATACGTAGGCATAAGACGCGATGTCTTAGCGAGCACACTTCCCCTTAACCCATAGGTAGCCGAGCTACGAAGACTCTGATTCTCGGATTCAGATGAGATACGTATGCAGTGGATGCGACGTCCGTACGAGTCATTTTCTTTTGACCCTTCTTTTAGTAAGTAGTACATTAGATAAACATACACGCTTTTCTCATCCCTTCAATCATGTTTGCACAAATAAATTTTCACAAAAACAACAACCTTTGCAACAAATGTGAAAAGGGCTCCTTAGGTGTACCTAGGATGCTTTGGGTGCCGAATACCTTCCCATTGCATAACCAACCCCCTTACCCAGATCTCTGACATTTTTACTAGTTTTTGATTCGATAAAACTTTTAGGTTTTTGTTCGCTTTCTAACCATTCCTTTGGATAAATAGAAGTGCGGTGGCGACTCGGCTTGTATGATTTACCTTGGATTTAGTCAATATCTCTAATGGTTACGAATACCCCGCGACAGAAAAGTGGCAACTCTGCTGGGGAAAACAATTTGCCTAGTGGGTTTTGCCTACTTTTCATATTTGTTGTATTGTATTGTATATTTTTTTTTTGTGACATATTTTTGTGCAATTTGGGATTACTGTATTGTATGTAATGATTGAATTGTTTGAATATTAATTCCTTGTATGCTTGGTGATCTTTGTGAGATGAGTTCTATACCCGAACTCGAGTGCACTTAGGATAGGAGAATGGCATAGCCTTGTCGACTTGTGTGGAGTTATTCCTTAGCAAGTTGACTTGCAAGCCCATTCACTTGGTGAAGGTCATGTTGGGATCAATAATTTCACACAAGTAGTTGTGGTTAGACATTACTTTTTCCAATATAGACCTTAGAAGCCAAGGACCTTAGTTTACCCAAACCCATCTTGGCCTATTCATAGGATGTAGTGCGAAAGTCGTTCAAGTGTAAGATTTGATACGATTGTTACGCGATACTACACTCATAAGAGTCTCTCTTGAGAATATTTTTGGAATACGAGTAGTCATTTCTCTGATAATATCCGAAAGATGGGATGATGACTATGGGAACCTTTTGTAGAACATGTTTGGCAGGTTTAAACCTTAGTACACTCCCTTTGGGTGGTTCTTAACCTAAACTCCACGCTCGTGACTTGCAACAAACCCTTGATTCATGGTTGATCCGTTCAGATATCCTTAATATCAATGGAACTTGGGTGTTGATAAGGTGTAAACCATAATCCACCAAAATGGATGGTTGATATTAAGGATAACATGATTCATCCCATGACCTTTGTTTGGTGTGCTTTGCTTGATCCTTGAGTGTGATTGTTGCATTCATGCATTCATGCACCAATTTGCATTCATATCATCAAAATAATAAGAAAATTTTCAAGGAACTTAAGGGGTTTATTTGCAAAATTTTCAGACATGGAAAGACAAAGAAGGAATACAAAAAAGTACAGTTTCAGACAACCAAACTTGGAAGAGTTAAGGAATTTGACATCCTATGTATTAGATCCCTTGGGTTTCAAAGCTTGTTTCGGGAAGCTTCTTCCTCTTCTGACCACTCAGGTGGATGAAGGATTGATAAGTGTATTGGTGCAGTTTTACGATCCTTTCTACCATTGCTTCACGTTTCCGGATTTTCAGCTTTTGCCTACACTTGAGGAGTATGCTTATCTTGTGGGTATACCTGTTCTGGATCAGTTGCCATTCAGTGGCTTGGAAAGAGTATTCCTACTTCTCAAGAGATAACTAACATGTTACACATAGATGAATCTCTAGTTGATGCTCATATAACTACCAAAGGTGGAATTCAAGGTCTCCCTTCTGAGTTCCTCATTGCTCAAGCTACTATATATGGGAAGGCCATGAGTGAGGATGCCTTTGAAGCCATATTTGTACTTCTCATCTATGGGCTAGTGTTATTCCCCAACATCGACAAGTTTGTGGATGTGAACGCTATTAGGATTTTCTCTACTCTTAATCCCGTTCCGACTCTGTTGGGTGATGCTTATTTCTCTTTGCATATGAGGAATTCAAAGGGTGGTGGCGCCATTGTGTGTTGTTTGCCGCTGTTGTATAAGTGGTTTAGTTCTCACTTACCTCATACGGTCGCTTTCCAGGAGAACAAGGAATGTCTACGGTGGTCCACGAGACTTATGTCTCTCACTAATGATGATATCTATTGGTATAACCGTGTGTATGATGGTGTGCAGACTATTGACTCTTGTGGCGAATTCTCCAATGTACCTCTTCTTGGTACATGTGGTGGGATTAACTACAATCCTGTTTTGGCACGTCGGCAGCTTGGGTTCCTCTTAAAGGATAAACCCAATAACATTCTGTTAGAGGGTGTATTCTTTCAGGATGGTAAAGATCCCCAAGGCTTGAAAGCTAGGATGGTCCGCGCTTGGCGCAAGATTCATAGGAAAGGAAGGAAAGAGTTGGGTCCTAAGAATTGCATCGCTTTGGAGCCTTACACTGTTTGGGTTAGGAAAAGGGCGTCTGAGTATCTCATGCCTTACGAGTATCCAAGACCTACACCTATCATTATGGCTGGGCCTTCAACCCTCCCTAATCAAGGAGTAGAGGAGTTGAGAGACGAAGACCGTTCACATGCCTGGATCCGTGAACGAGAAGAGTTGCTTCAGCAGATTAAGGAGAAGGACGCGTTGATTGAGTTTCTTGAGCATCAGGTTATTGATGACCCTGATGATGTATGGACTTCTCTACCTCCTCAGTCTTCTAAGTTCTGGAAGAGGAAGTATGATCGACTCGCCAAAGAGAAGGCCGATATGGAGGCAGCCTACGAGAGGGAGGTGAAGAGGCTTCGCGCAGCTTATCTTCCTGTGTCCCGAGCTTTATATGATTGTTTCTAGGGATCCATAGGATGATTATTTCCCTTTTCTCTTGTATATGATTGACGATGATGCACTTTTTTTCCCTGATATTATTTGATGAGATATTTCCATATGTGATAAAAGGCTTAATATTTCCAAAATTTGCAAATAAAACTCTAAAGTTCCTTTGAAATAAAAAAAGTATCTGACTCACCGGTACTCTGTGTCCTTCATTTATTTTGAAGACAAGCTGACTCACCGGTACTACACTAGAGCCAACATTTCAAGACTGATGGATCACTTAGAGCAAGAGAACCGCGAGCTGAAAGAGGAAGTGGCCAGATTGACTGCCCTAATGGAGTCACTCATGTCTTCCCAGAGCCAGTCTTCTCCGACACCTTCAACTCCTCCCCAGAGGACAGTTATCTCCGAGATTGTCTCCTCTACTGTGCCCGTTGCCTGTGCACACTTTGTTCCATCAGCCATGCCAACCGGATTCCCGTGGGGGATGCCTCTCAATTTCGTGCCTGAGGGGCATGTTCCTACCTTTGCTTCTCTGTCGGCATCTAGCCCGGTCCTTGCCGTTCCTCCTCCTGTCGTGCATACTTTGCCCGGGGTAGACGACACCATCTATCATTCTGAGCCGTCTGAGGGTCCAGATGTTTATGAGAAGATGGATGTTATGAACGATCAATTTCTTGAGCTTCGCAAGGAATTGAAAACTCTCAGAGGGAAGGATCTTTTCGGCAAGTCTGCTGCCGAACTCTGCTTGGTTCCAAATGTGAAGATCCCTGTGAAATTCAAGGTCCCTGATTTTAAAAAGTACAAAGGAAATACTTGTCCTCTCATCCACCTGGTCATGTATTCCAGGAAGATGTCGACTCAAACCGATAATGAGCAACTACTCGTCCACTACTTTTAGGACAGTCTGTCCGGTGCCGCTTTGCGTTGGTACATGGGTTTAGACAGCGCGAACATCCGATCCTTCAATGATCTCGGCGAAGCCTTCGTCAAGTAGTACAAGTACAATGTGGATATGGCTCCCGATAGAGATCAATTGAGAGCCATGTCCTATAAGGATAAAGAAACATTTAAGGAGTACGCCCAGAGGTGGCAGCACAGATCGTGCCTCCGCTAGAAGAGAAAGAGATGACTAAGATCTTTTTGAAGACTTTAAGTTCTTTTTATTATGAGCGGATGATTGTTAGCGCTCCTTCTGACTTCACCGAGATGGTGAATATGGGGATGCGTCTAGAAGAAGGGGTCCGTGAAGGACGGTTAACCAAAGAAGAAGGCTCTTCTGCCAAACGTTATGGGGCGTTTGCAAAGAAGAAAGATGGAGAGGCACATGCTGTGATCTCCCATGAGAAACCAAGAAGACCCTCTGTGAGGAGGAAGACTGTGCATCCCGCCAGTAACCAGCACCAGGTGGCTCATATAGCACCTGTTTTCAGAGAAAATCAACAGTATCAGCAACATAGTAACAATCAGCAACCACCTCAGCAATATCAGCCACAACAGCTCCGTCCGCAGCAGCAGGCCTACCAACCTCGAAACAGTAATCAAACCAGCACGAGTTACGAGAGGAAAAGGGTCACCTTCGATCCTATTCCTATGACGTACGCAGAGTTATATCCCTCTTTGATAGAAAGGAAGCTGATTACTCCGAGACACCCATCGGCTATACCTGCTAACCCCTAGTGGTGGAATAAGCCCGAATTACATTGTGTTTACCATTCTGGTGCTCCCGGCCACGACGTGGAGAAATGTTACCCTTTGAAGACCAAAGTTCAAGACCTTGTGAGGTGTGGTATTCTATGCTTTGAGGACGTAGGCCCTAATGTGAAGAAGAACCCATTGCCCGAGCATGGGAAATCTGTCAACATGGTCCAGGGTTGCCCTGGAAAATACAAGGTCAAATATGTCAGTCATATTCAACAATCGCTGGTCGATACGCACCGTTTGTTATGTAACTACAGTCATTATGAGCATGACCATGATAGATGCTGAGTCTGCTCTGTTAACCGATCGGGTTGTTGCCAGGTGCGCAAGGATGTTCAGGAAATGATGGACGAAAGAGTCATTGAGATCCTTCAAAATGGGAATGTTGATGAAAATGAGCCTGAGGTCAATGTGATCTCCCCAGTGTTCCGGATACACGAGCCTGTTATCATCAAGTACAATGGTAGCAAGCAGAAGGCTTCTCCCGCTCTGATCATTAAACCTGCTGGTCCTGTGCCTTACTCTTCTGAAAAGGCAGTTCCCTATCGCTACAACGCTGTAGCAGTAGAGAATGGGAAAGAGGTGTCCTTGCCCTCTTCTTCTGTTGTGAGTATTGCCGATGTTAGCGGTTTGACCCGTAGTGGCCGTGTATTTTCAGCACCGCCGAAGCCTCAAATTAATGCTGATTTTGTTGAACTCCCGATTGGGAACGTTGTGAATTCTCCGAATCCGGCACTTGCTGTTAAGCCCTCCTCCGTATCAAAAACTCCTGCTTCTGTTGGCCTGAGTCGCAATACCAAAGAAGACTGTGATGAGATGCTGAGGCTCATCAAGAAAAGCAAGTACAATGTTGTAGACCAACTTCTACAAACGCCATCCAAAATATCTGTGTTATCCTTACTCTTAAATTCAGAACCACACCGAGAGGCTCTACAGAAGGTGTTGGATGTGGGATATGTGGATCACGATGTCACTTTGGAGCAATTCGATAGCATTGTCGCAAACATTACTGCTTGTAACAACTTGAGTTTTTGTGACTCTGATCTCCCTGAGGAGGGAAGAGACCACAACTTGGCATTACATATATCTATGGGTTGTAGAGACGACGCCATGTCCAATGTACTGGTGGACACTGGGTCATCATTGAACGTATTTCCAAAGTCCACTCTCTCAAAGCTATCATATCAAGGGCCTCCCATGAGGCAGAGTGGAGTAGTTGTGAAGGCTTTCGATGGGTCTCGCAAAACTGTGATTGGGGAAGTTGATCTCCCAATCAAGATCGGACCAAGTGATTTTCAGATTACCTTCCAAGTTATGGACATTCACCCATCCTATAGTGGTCTCTTAGGCAGACCATGGATTCACGAGGCAGGCGCCGTTACGTCCACCCTACACCAGAAATTGAAATTCGTGAAAAACAAGAAGCTGGTGGTGGTAGGGGGAGAAAGGGCTCTCCTGGTTAGCCATTTGTCTTCCTTCTCTTATATAGATGTTGAGGTTGAAGTTGGAACTCCTTTCCAAGCGTTATCTATTGTTGAGTCTATTGAGAAAAGAGCTCCTTCATTTGCTTCCTACAAGGATGCAAAGCTAGCCATTGAGCGTGGTGCAATCACTGGTTTAGGAAAAATGATTGAGTTAGAAGACAACGAGTCCCGGGCTGGCATAGGTTTTTCTTCTGGTACTTTCAACAAGCAAGGGTTATTCAAGAGTGGAGGTTTCATCCACACTGGTCTAGATGAGGAGGCTGTTGCCGTTTTAGAAGAAGATACAAAGGATTCTGGCAATTTCATCATCCCTGGAGGGGTCTGCAACAATTGGGTCGCTGTGGATATTCCAACAGTTGTCCATAAGTCAACGTAATGATCACTTTGTTTAAAAACCCTTCTCCCATGCCAAAAGGAGGAGTGATGATATTGATGGCGCATAAATACAATGATATTTTCATTCAATAAATTCATGTTAAATATTTGTTTTTCCATTTATTTTCCCTTTTCGCTTTTGCATGAAATTGGTGATCACATAAAACCTAAAAATAGAATAAAATCGATCTTCTCATCTGCATAATGATTTGCCTTGTTTGAATTCTAAAGCTTTTCATATCCCAAAATCATTATGCAGGTTGATTTCTAAACCCATTGAACATAATGACCCAACACCATCTCCCAATTTTGAATTCCCTGTATTTGAGGCAGAGGAAGATGATGTTGAAGAGATTCCTGACGAGATTACCCCTCTACTTGAGCATGAAGAGAAGATCATTCAGCCGCATCTTGAGAATCTGGAAACAGTCAACCTGGGGTCTGAAGATTGTGTGCGAGAGGTAAAGATTGGGGAACTTTTGGAAGAATCTGTTAACAAGGGGTTGATTAAGTTGCTACGAGAATATGTTGACGTCTTTGCCTGGTCATATGAAGACATGCCTGGTCTAGATACTGATATTGTGCAACATTTCCTACCTCTAAAGCCTGAGTGCGTGCTTGTGAAGCAAAAGCTCAGAAGAACTCATCCTGATATGGCAGTGAAAATCAAAGAGGAAGTTCAGAAGCAAATTGATGCGGGGTTCCTGGTGACTTCTATATATCCTGAATGGGTGGCCAATATTGTGCCCGTGCCTAAGAAAGATGGAAAAGTCCGGATGTGTGTGGACTATAGAGACTTGAATAAAGCTAGTCCGAAAGATGATTTCCCTCTACCACATATTGATATGTTGGTAGATAATACAGCTAAATTCAAAGTCTTCTCGTTTATGGATGGATTTTCCGGATATAATCAGATTAAAATGGCACCCGAGGATATGGAGAAGACAACATTCATCACACCTTGGGGAACATTCTGTTATCGAGTGATGCCCTTCGGTTTGAAGAACGTCGGAGCCACGTATCAACGAGCTATGACCACCTTGTTTCATGATATGATGCACAAGGAGATTGAGGTATATGTTGACGATATGATTGCTAAGTCAAGAACGGAAGTTGAACATGTAGAGCATTTGTTGAAGCTTTTCCAGCGTTTGAGGAAATATAAGTTCCGTCTGAATCCCAACAAGTGTACATTTGGAGTCCGTTCTGGCAAGTTATTGGGCTTCATTGTTAGTGAAAGAGGTATTGAGGCTGATCCTGCAAAGGTCAAAGCAATACAAGAGATGCCTGCTGTAACACCCCAAAATTTGCCCTCCTCATTCATGCATTCCCTTTTTAGGTCATTTAGCATTTCATACCACATTGCATCATGTCAATCAGAATTAGCTCCAAGAAGCTCGAACATCATCCAGGACACTTTGTGGGTTCTATTTAGATGATCAGTCAACACAAAGAAAAGACTTGAGGTACTACCAACAGGCCGAAATAGGGCCTATTCACCGTGCAAATCGCCAGGCTGGAAGAAGCAAGAATCTGCTGCTGAGCTGTCATGCTCGCTAGGCGAGCAGATGCTTCGCCTAGGGAAGAGTACTGCCATGCTCGCTGGGCGAGCAGATCCTTCGCTAGGCGAAGGGCGCGCATTTCAGAACATATCAGAACGATTTTTGGGCTTGAGCTGCCCTCATTTGAGCCCACTACCCACGAAAATCAGTCTATAAATACTGAAGTTTCAGTAGGGGAAAACACACTTGGAGTTACACGGGGAAATAGACTTGGAGTTTCATTTGGAGAAAGATCTTGAGAGAAGGAAACCTAGGAACTACTCTGCAGCAATCTTCAGGCAGCTCTGAGAAGTTCACTCCGATTCACACACTCTTTTGCCTCCGCCTCACGCAAACCCTAACAGAGCTTTGCAGATCCAGCCGCGCCGTTCGATCGGCCTCTCTCATCAGGTATGCCTTTGTTCCTCTTACTTTATGCCTTGAATTTGAATGCTATGAATGTATGAGGTAACATCAGGTTTTGCCCACGGGTTTATATTTGTGTATGAATATGTGAATAATGCTTTGAATGTTTAATAATTTCGTTTCTGAGATGAATGCCATAGGGTCTGGAATCCTTAACATCGGACTGTTATCAATGAGAAACCCGAAACCCGCAGGCGCTCGCTAGCCGCCTCGCTAGGCGAGCACGCAGCGAAGCTTTGCTAAGCTTTCGCTAGGCGATGCAGTCGCGAATATCACAGCATTCGCTCTTTTTGTTTTGTTTTGTTCTAATCTGTCTTTGTGTTGCCATGGCATTGTTTTCCCTGGATTTCATCTTGTTTGTCTAAGCTTTCTGTTGAGTTTTTGTGAGGGCTCACATACTCTTGCAGGGATACCATTCGGAGGCTTATTCTGATTACTCGTACTGACTGATCTTCTTTGATGGTCTAGCTGGGGAGATCTCAGGGTTGCTAATCCTTTAATTGCTGTAACTTCGGATCTTTATCAGTGTGGTAATTTTTTCCCTTTCTCGTACTTTATCGCTTTCTTAGCTGGAAGACCTCGATAGGAGGCAATGTTTGAGCCCCTTGGTGGCATTTTACTTTAAGATACATGTTTTGTGTGGTGTGATTGTTCCCCCGTAGGATGCGAGGCTTCGTATAGTCTCCCGTCTGCATGCCAATTAAGGTAACACTGTTCCTTCTCCTAGGACTTCCTTTTTGCATGAGCGTTCCTAAAACGCAAACACCTCAACGCACGTTTACTCCTTCTACTACAGGCGAGTAAGTCTCCAAAGGTCGAGCATCCGGTAGATTGCATAGTGACGTCGTTCGTCCAAGACCCAATTCATAACCCCGTAGTTAGCCGAACTACGGCTTGCTCTGATTCTCATTCCAGATGAGATACGTAGGCATAAGACGCGATGTCTTAGCGAGCACACATCCCCTCAACCCACAGGTCAGCCGAGCTACGAAGACTCTGATTCTCATATTCAGATGAGGTACGTATGCAGTGGATGCGACATCCGCGCGAGTCATTTCCCTTAACCCTTTTTAGTAAATAAACACATTAGGTAAACTCACACTCTTTAGACAAGAACCACAAAAGTGGATCCCGTAGAGTACTACGGATGCGTAGGGGTGCTAATACCTTTCCTTCGCATAACCGACTCCCGAACCCAAGATTTGGTTGCGAGACCCCGTCTTGTCCTTTCCTTTTTTCCAGGTTTACGTCGAGCGTTTCCTTTCCCTCCTTTGGGATGAATAACGCACGGTGGCGACTCTTCTGTCATTTTCTTTCGCCGGTTGTTTTTTCGCGCACTGTATTTTTCAGGTTGCGACACCTGCGCCCAAAACTGAGAAGCAAGTCCGAGGTTTTCTTGGCCGCTTGAATTATATCTCCAGATTCATATCCCACATGACTGCCACATGTGCGCCTATATTCAAGCTCCTCCAGAAAGATCAGTCCCATGATTGGACCGAGGATTGCCAGAAAGCTTTCGACAGTATTAAAGAATATCTGTCTGAGCCTCCGATTCTGTCTCCGCCTGTAGAGGGAAGACCTTTGATCATGTATCTGACTGTTCTTGAAGACTCGATGGGTTGTGTCCTTGGTCAGCAAGACGAATCAGGGAAGAAGGAGTATGCTATTTACTACCTGAGTAAGAAGTTCACTGATTGTGAGTCTCGATACTCAGTGCTTGAAAAGACATGATGTGCTTTGGCTTGGGCTGCTAAACGCTTACGCCAGTATATGATAAATCATACGACTTGGTTGATATCCAGAATGGATCCAATCAAGTACATCTTTGAGAAGCCTGCTTTAACAGGGAGAATTGCCCGTTGGCAGATGTTGTTATCTGAGTATGATATTGAGTATCGAGCTCAGAAGGCTATTAAAGGTAGTATCTTGGCTGACCATTTGGCACATCAGCCTATTGAAGATTATCAGTCAGTTCAGTATGACTTCTCGGATGAGGAGATTCTATATTTAAAAATGAAAGATTGTGATGAACCCACACTTGATGAAGGGCCAGAGCCTGGTTCCAGATGGAGTATGGTGTTTGGTGGCGCTGTAAATCAGTATGGAAATGGTATTGGGGCGGTAATCATTACGCCTCAGGGCACACATATTCCTTTTACAGCAAGGCTAACTTTCAAATGCACGAATAATATGGCTGAGTATGAGGCTTGTATTATGGGATTGGAGGAATGTATCGATCTAAGGATCAAGCATCTTGATGTATATGGTGATTCGACCCTCGATGTTAATCAGATCAAGGGTGAATGGGAAACGAATCATCCTGGCCTCATTCCATACAGAGATTATGCGAGGAGGATTTCAACGTTCTTTACTGAGGTTGACTTCCATCATATTTCTCGAGATGAGAATCAGATGGTGATCGCTACTTTATAAGTCTATTGGGGTACTAACTGCAAGTGCACAGTCTTATCGCGTAGTTTTAAAAGATATCGATCCCACAGGGACTTATGAATTGATATACCGTTTTTCTAAGGTTACTTCGTAAAGCTAAGGCGGATGATACTTTGATAATTAGGGGGGAGGAAAGTATAACTAAAATAAGATCTAGATTAAATATCAAATAAGCGGATATCGGTATGTAGTTCGTCGTAATTAGGGGATCAAATCTTCGTTAGTTTCTTAGTTTTAAAATAAATCTTTTCAGTAGACACTATTGATTGAAAGTCTTTTCTCAAACTCTCGCTTTGTTGAATAAACTATGACTTTATATTAAAACGTGTGCTGTCACTAATTAGTTAAGTCCAAAATCACTTTTTGAAAACAATAGAATCTATAGAAACTCTTTTTAAGAAGACACTAACCATTTAAACACCCTTGTCTCAAACTCTGGCTCTGTTGACTTAGATTATATAATTAAATTTAAATGCTTAACTCTCGTCCTCACATTTAACCTTTAAAAATACTTTTTGAAAAGGATTAGAATTTAATTAACTCTAAAAATTGCTTTCGCCCTGATTTAAAATTAATGTCCAATTTACGCTGTCCAGTTAAAAGCTCAAACTGTCGTTCTATTGATTTTAACTTCTTTATGTCTTTTACTCTCGTACAAAAACTTTGATATTAATTCTGTAAATTGAGACCATAAAAAGAGTGATTATATTTTTAAACAAAATTAAACCAACTTAGTTTTGATTCCTTTATTCCGCTTACTTTACATACCGATATCTAAGTTTATTTAGCCAGACATGCTAAACAAGCCTAAACAATAATTATGCTTACATATAGCCGTATCAGAAAGACAGTATAAATAAATAACAGTGCAGAGCATATATAAATTAAAATAATAAAATTAAAGAACCTGTAAAATTAATAGAAATCTTGATTACTCTTAGCTTCGATGCTTGAACATTCCACCACAGACCGGTTGGATTTGTTCTTGCAATCTTCAATCGGACAGGAAAAATAAAAACGAAGGAATAAAATACTATGACCTAACGTAAGGTTAGATCCAGTAAAAGTTACACAATAGTTTCCGGTGTAGAAACTATTGTGTGAAAAATTAATTGAATGCTTGAAAGATTGACTGGAAAAGAAAAGGAAATAAAAGTTGCTAATAAAATAGAAAGCTGTAGAAAATTAGTACTGTAAATGTAAATGCTTGCACGGCAGAAAAAAAAAAAAGGAAGGGGACTTCAGGGTTCGATTTCTGGTTCTATTTATATCAATCACTTTTGTAACCGTTTCCCAAAAATTCCTTCAGTAAGTAACCTTCACGTTTCAACGAGTCAAGCGGAAGAATAGGCTCAACGTGCCTCTGTTACGCGTCAAAAGCCAAAAATATAGGAGTGGGGTGTGACGTTCGTCACACCATGTGTTACGCTCGTAACACAAAGTAGCAGGGCGTGACGCTCGTCACACCATGCATGGCGCTCGTTACAGCTTCTCAGCGCTTCTCCCTTCTCATCATCTTTTTGCACCTCCTTTTCTTTCTTTTTCACGTATGCTTCAAATAACGTTACCTGAGATGAATAGAAGGAAAATACCAAGTGATATCGAATGATATAAAATAAATCGAAACAAATAATAATATAATTTAATTAAATCGAGTCCAAAAATGTGATATTATTTCATGTTATCAGATGGCAGATGCTCTTGCTACGCTTGCTTCAATGATTGTGGTTAAATTGTGGAATAAAGTCCCCAATATCACCGTGATGCGCTTGGACAGACTAGCTCATGTATTTGCAGTAGAAGAAGTAAAAGATGATAAGACGTGGTATTATGATATCAAGTGTTTCCTTCAGAGCCAGATTTACCCGCCTGGGGCATCTGTAAAAGATAGGAAGAGTTTGAGGAGATTGTCAGGCAGTTTCTACCTCAATGGCGAAGTGCTTTACAAAAGAAATTTTGACATGGTTCTGCTCAGATGCGTGGATAGACACGAAGCAGACCTGTTGATGACTGAGGTCCATGAGGGTTCATTTGGTACTCATTCTAGTGGACATGCCATGGCTAGAAAGATGTTGAGAGAAGGCTACTATTGGCTGACAATGGAGTCTGACTGCTCCAAATTTGTGAAGAAATGCCACAAGTGTCAGATTTATGCTGATAAGATTCATATTCCCCCGACACTTTTGAATGTGATCTCATCACCATGGCCTTTCTCCATGTGGGGAATTGACATGATTGGCATGATAGAGCCGAAAGTGTCCAATGGACACAGATTTATTCTCGTAGCAATTGATTACTTCACCAAGTGGGTTGAAGCGACGTCGTATGCAAATGTGACCAGGCAGGTGGTCGTGAAGTTTATCAAGAATCAACTCATATACCGATATGGTGTGCCAGATAAGATCATTACTGATAATGGATCTAACTTGAATAACAAGATGATGAAAGAGCTGTGTAGTGAATTCAAGATTGCACATCATAATTCTTCTCCGTACAGACCCAAGATGAATGGGGCTGTTGAAGCTGCTAACAAGAATATCAAAAAAATTATCCAGAAGATGGTTGTTACGTATAAGGATTGGCATGAGATGCTACCATTCGCTTTGCATGGCTATCGTACATTTGTCCTCACTTCAACAGGGGCAACCCCTTTCTCTCTTGTTTATGGCATGGAGGCTGTACTCCCAGTAGAGGTGGAGATCCCATCAATGAGATTCTTGATGGAGGCCAAGCTGACTGATGCTGAATGGGTTCAGAGTCGTTATCACCAGCTAAACTTGATTGAAGAGAAGAGATTGACTGCCATGTGCCACAGTCAGTTATATCAACAGAGGATGAAGAAAGCTTTTGATAAGAAGGTCAAGCCTCGTGTGTTCCGAGAAGGTGACCTTGTGCTCAAGAAAGTTTTGTCTTTCGCGTCCGATTCCAGGGGCAAGTGGACTCCGAACTATGAGGGTTTGTATGTTGTTAAGAGAGCCTTTTCAGGCGGCGCTTTGATACTTACAACTATGGATGGGGAGGATTTCACTCGTCCTGTGAATTCAGATGCAGTCAAGAAATACTTCGCCTAAAAAAAATAAAAACTGAATAGCTCGCTAAGTTGAAAACCCGAAAGGGCAGCTTAGGCAAAAATGAGCGTCTCGGTGGATTGAAAACCCGAAAGGGCGATCCAGGAAAAAGTTAGAGACACAAAAAATAATGATATATGTATGCCGCTAGATTGAGTACCTCATCCTGGGGCAATCTAGGCAAAAATTAGGGATTTGGCAAGTAACTGCATCCTGACAAGACTTTTTTCCACAATTGTCATCCGTCAGAGATTCTTGCTCATTATCAACCAAAGCTTCAAATACATCGGATTCAGAATTGGTGGAGAAATCGTCATTATGTTCAATGTAGCCCTTTTCCAATATATATCACCAATTTCAAATTTATAAAGATCTATGGAGTCTTGCCATTCGCAGACTACCATTCTATCAAATAAATTTGAGCCTTTTATCCAATTATTGGCATGTTTTGCATGTTTTGATTAAGAAAATATCATTGTTTTAAACGATCAATTTTTTTATAATTTGCTTTTAAACAAAGTGAACATTCACAATGACGAAAGGATACTTAGGAGATCCTCAGTGCTCTCCCAAGGGTGGTACGATCCCCAACAGGGTAAGATTTGTGTCCATATTCCTGGCATGACTGTATCTCCTCCCTCCGGAACCCCTTGTGGTTTATCCTACCAAGTGGATTACTTGTTGAGAGTCACCTCTCTTCCCTTCAGTAGAGTAGCAATCTTTCTTCCTCAGCAGCTTGGATCTCTTTGGGCAAGAGCGGTATTTGGTGGTTGATCCCGATAAATCCTTTATCTCCTCGGATAGATTCCCCAGTAGAGTTGTTGGTGTGGTGGACCTTGTCTGTGATAACTCTCGTCCCCAGCTGGAATGATTGATGATTCATCCCTTGCAGAGTTCTTTGCTTCCTGGTATCTCTGATCCCCAGCAGATTGGATACTCCCCGGTGAACTTGGATTTCTCTCTTGAGATGTAGTACCGGGTGGTTGATTCCTGGACCTGGTTGTGTTAGATATGTCTGTCTGTCAGCATACATCATACATAAACCACGCATATTCATGCATAATTATAACATTCAGATATTCATGTTGCATTCTTTTCCATATATCGTTGTTTGCTGTCTCTTGCTATTTGGTGATATACTCCCCCAAGCAGACGTGTGTGTCTGATCTCTCCATATAGAGTCAGCTCCATAGGTAGAAAGCGTTTATCCTTTCTTCCATATTCCCCACCGGGTTATATCCTCGTGGATGTCGATTGTTTTTGTTCCTTCCCGACACATATATTGGGATGGGTTTCCCCATTGAGTTATATCCTCACCGGGACAAGTCTTGATTTGGTGTGCCTATCTAGTTTGATCCTAGATCGGTCTCTTGAGACCCTTTTCCTGTTTCCCTATGGTAAATGAATAATTGCTCAATAATTAGTAATTATTATCCCCGGCGGAGTCTGCGGTTCTCTGCCCTCATACCGGTAGTTGTAAACCCTATTTCTTCCCTTTTTGCAGAGTAACTATTTTTGCTCATCTTTAATTGGTGACAGTTATCTTCATCCAATATTCGGTGATGATATCCCCTCATCTGCTTGGATAATTGCCCTGATTACGCAATTTATCCCCAGCGGGTCATCTCTCGTCTACCTTGTTGTTGTTGGTAACGATTGTTTCTCCCCTGAATTGGTCATCATTATATACCTAGTTTCGGTATCCCGATGCCTTTTCTTTTCGGTCGATTTATCCTTTATTAACCCAGTAACCGGTTGTGGATAATCGTCCATGCGAGTATATTATTTACGTTCTGACGGTAATAGATAGTATATCTCATGCACTCTCGGGTCTGAAGCCTTTTGTTCTTCCCTAGTTGAGTAAGATTCGTATCCCCTTTGTGGAGTCGAATATCCATCCTGTAATCGAGTTTGCTTTTAGCCCTCTTTTGGATGATGAGTGTTTTGGGAATATTCCCCAATTCACGCCTTGGTTGGTCACCTATTATATGCCCAGTAACCGGTATCCCTGGTGTTCCTTCCTCTCTGCTCCCTATTATGACTTTTTGTCCCCTGTGGAGTCAGAATCCCTGAGTTGAAGTATACCTTTTAGGTTTTCCTCAGACGTTTTGAAGTTTTGATATCTCTCACCCTTATACCGGTCTTGGATATTCATCTCTTCCTGAGCATGTTGTATCTCTCACCCTCATACCTGCCGCTTAGATCACATGTCTCCTTGAGCTTATTACCCAGTAACTGGTAATACCTCGTCCCGCTGCTTCCCCAGGAGAGTCTTTTTAGACATCCCCAGCGAAGTCCCTTAATGGATTATTTTCATCCGAATTTTATCTGAAGTATCCGTTGTGGATAGTTTTTGCTGTATTGGCATATTCCCCAATACATGCATCTTCGAGTCAGCTCGAGTCTTTCCATTGGATCTTTTCCCTTTGGAATTTTGTTCCCCACGCTTTGAGTCGTGACCTGCTCGCGCATTTTTATCCCTTTTCTATCCCCAGGAGAGTCCCCAGGGTCTTGGTCCCATGGAGTGAATTGCTCATATGGATTATCAGTGGCTTCTGATTTCTTTGCTTTTGTGGACACATATCTCCACAGAGTGCTACCATTTTTTCATACCTACATTTGCATCATGAGGTCTCTTAGGGACCAAAATTTGTCTCTTTGTTATTATTTAAGCCCATTCTACCCCGTCAAGACGAAGATTTTAACCTTCACTTCTCCGGCTGGAATGACCTTAAATAGGGGCATCTGTAAGACCCCAATTTTGACCCTAAGATCCCTCATGGCATCATAACATTGCATTTGCATTGCCTCAAGGATCTTTAGCATCTTGGTTCCCTTTGCCTTTGGGTGGGACTCCTTGTGATTGGTTTGAGATCACCAAGCATGCTTGAATTATACATCATTGTTTCTCTTACTTTTGTTTACTAACCAAAAGCACAAAAATGTGTCACTAACATCTTTTGTTTGAAGCTTGAGTATCATCCAAGACACTTTGTGGGTTCTATTTAGATGATCAGTCAACACAAGGGAATGGCTTGAGATACTTCGAACAGGTTCAAATGGGGTCTATTCGTCAGTCAAAACGTTAATCTTGAAGGAGAAAAAGTTTGTTCATGAGCTGTCATGCTCGCTAGGCGAGCAGAATGGGTCGCCTAGCGAGTCCCAAGAAAAGCCACCAGAATCACCTACGCTCAGAGGAATTTTTTGAACTGTCATGCTCTCTAGGCAAAGCCCACGTGTTAAAAAAAAAGAACGAAAAACGAAGAAAAAAAAATAACGAAAAACGGAAAAAAAATAAAATAAATAAATAAATAAAATATAACAGAAAATTTTTGGACTTGGGCCTCTCTAATTTGAGCCCACAGGTCCACAAAAATCAGGTTATAAATTCAGAGTTTCAGTGAAACAAAATTCAATTCTATTCCTATTACCCTGGCAGGGAAAAAGATAGTGAGAGAAGAGCTAACGGAGTTCAGAGCAACCTCCAGAGACTGAAGGGAACTCATCGGCAAAGAACCAATTCCCTCTCATATAAACCCTAAGAGTGCTTTGCAAACCCAACCGGGCAATTCAATTTCATTCGATCTCTCCAGTCAGGACTCTTGCAGAGATGGCTTGCCTGGTGTTCCACTTTATTTGTGGGATACCACCTGGAGGTTTATTCCGATTACCTGTACTGACTCACTTTCTTTGATGGTGCTAGCTTGAGAGATCTCTGGGTTTCTTATCTCTTTAATTGCTGTTACTTCGGATCTTTATCCGTACGGTAGATCTCTCGATCCCTTTACTTTTCCCGCATGTTACCGATTTCTTAGGTTTCGTATAGCCTCTCGTGGCAGGTCATTTAAGGTAGCATGGTTCCTTCATCTAGGACTACCTTTTTGCATGAGCATCCCTAAACACCAAATTCATTGATTTTTCTTCTCCTAAGAACACGTTATCTCCTTCTACTACAGGCGAGTAAGTCTCCAAAGGTCGAGCATCTGGTAGATTGCGTAGTAACGTCGTTCACCCCAAAACACAACCCTTACCCCGTAGTTGGTCGAACTACATTTTGTTCTGATTTTCATCCCAGATGAGATACGTAGGCATAAGATGCGATGTCTTAGCGAGCACACTTCCCCTTAACCCATAGGTAGCCGAGCTACGAAGACTCTGATTCTCAGATTCAGATGAGATACGTATGCAGTGGATGCGACATCCGTGCGAGTCATTTTCTTTTGACCCTTCTTTTAGTAAGTAGTACATTAGATAAACATACACGCTTTTCTCATCCCTTCAATCATGTTTGCACAAATAAATTTTCACAAAAATAACAACCTTTGCAACAAAT
This sequence comes from Lathyrus oleraceus, assembly GCF_024323335.1. Taxonomy (NCBI): domain Eukaryota; kingdom Viridiplantae; phylum Streptophyta; class Magnoliopsida; order Fabales; family Fabaceae; genus Lathyrus; species Lathyrus oleraceus. Next base: position 441,332,912 of record NC_066583.1, on the reverse strand, counting down.
GTGAAAAGGGCTCCCTAGGAGTACCTAGGATGCTTTGGGTGCCTAATACCTTCCCATTGCATAACCAACCCCCTTACCCAGATCTCTGACATTTTTACTAGTTTTTGATTCGATAAAACTTTTAGGTTTTTGTTCGCTTTCTAACCATTCCTTTGGATAAATAGAAGTGCAGTGGCGACTTGACTTGTATGATTTACCTTGGATTTAGTCAATATCTCTAATGGTAACGAATATCCCGTGACAAACACCGACCTCAGAAAGCAATTAAAGGTAGTGTCTTGGCTGACCACTTGGCTCACCAACTGATTGAAGATTATCAGTCAGTGCAGTATGATTTTCTTGATGAATAGATCTTGTACCTAAAAATGAAAGATTGTGATGAACCATTGCTGGAAGAAGGGCCAGAACCTGGTTCCCGTTGAGGCATGGTATTGGATGGAGCTGTTAATCAATATGGTAATGGCATTGGGGCAGTAATCATTACTCCTCAATGCACGCATTTTCTATTTACAACTAGATTGACTTTCAAGTTTACAAATAATATGGCAGAATATGAAGTTTGTATTATGGGGCTTGAAGAGGTTATTGATCTCAGAATCAAGTATTTGGACGTCTATGGAGATTTAGCTTTGGTTGTGAATCAGATCAAAGGTAAATGGGAGACGAATCAACCCGGTTTAATACCATATAGAGACTATGCGAGGAGGATTTCAACTTTCTTTATAAAGGTTGAGTTTCATCATATCCCTCGAGACGAAAATCGGATGGCAGATGCGCTTGCAACGTTGGCTTCAATGATTGTAGTGAAATATTTGAATGAAGTTCCCAACTTAACTGTGATGCATCTTGATGCGCCATCTCATGTGTTTGCTATTGAAGAAGTCAAAGATGAGAAGCCGTGATTTTACGACATCAAGTGTTTCCTCCAAAGTCAGATTTACCCGTCTGGGGCATCTTTGAAAGATAAGAAGGCTTTAAGGAGATTAGCTGGCAACTTCTACCTGAATGGTGATGTATTTTACAAGAGAAACTTCAATATGGTTCTGCTCAGATGCGTGGATAGACACGAAGCAGACCTGTTGATGACTGAAGTCCATGAAGGTTCCTTTGGTACTCATTCCAATGGACATGCAATGACGAAGAAGATGTTGCGAGCAGGTTACTATTGGCTGACAATGGAATCTGACTGTTGTAAGTTTGTGAAGAAATGCCACAAGTGTCAAATTTATGCAGATAAGATTCATGTTCCTCCGACACTGTTGAATGTCATTTCCACTCCATGGCCCTTCTCCATGTGGGGAATTGATATGATTGGCATGATTGAGCCCAAAGCTTCGAATGGACATCGTTTCATTCTGGTGGCAATTGACTACTTCACAAAATGAGTCAAAGCGACATCGTATGCAAATGTAACCAAGCAACTTGTTGTGAGGTTTATCAAGAATTAGATTATATGTCGTTATGTTGTGCCAAGTAAGATCGTTACTGATAATGGATCGAACTTGAATAACAATATGGTGGAAGCTCTTTGCAAAGACTTCAAGATTGCATACCATAATTCTTCTCCCTACAGACCCATTCTTATCCCTATAGACCCAAGATGAATGGGGTTGTTGAAGCAAGTTTTGAAGACATTCTTAAGCAAGTCGGTCAGTTCTAGTTCATCATCTCCATCCTTCGCCAAGAGCACAGTGGACATCAAAAGTTGATAAAAGGATTAGTGATCATTGTATTTAATGTAGTCCTTTTCCATGTAAATTACCAGTTTTTAAACTTTTGTAAAGATCTATGGAGTCTTGTCATTTATAGACTACCATTCTATTAAATAAAGTTGAGCTTTTATCCAATTATTTCTACTCTTATTTAATTCAGCCAAATAGTTTTAAATTTTATTATGATCATTTTTGAAATTAAAATTTTAATTAAAATCATGTTTTCTTAAACATATAAAAGCATTAATTTTAAGCAATCAATTTCATTTAAAAGGAATATCAACAGTGGTCTGAAAGCAGTAAGCCCTAAGTGTGGAGCATTATTGATTCTCCCCAAGCAGTGGGTGTGATTCCTCTTTCATCCCCAGCAGCATGTTTAGCACCCGGTGTTTGTTGTTTTCCCCAACTTTTAATTCGTTGTTGTCTCCGACTGATTTGTGGTTGTTCCCCGGCTGCGTATGGGAATTTCGTTGTAGCAGTTTGCATCAGTTCCGGAAGAACTTTGGTTTCCCCGTAAGTCGCCATCAGATTTTCTCCCAGTCAGAATTTTCTCCTGGTTTCTGAGCAGCTATTTGTGTTTATCCCCTGCAGGGTTGTCTCCCATTTGATATGGTGTTGACCTAAAATTCCCTATCGAGTTTGTAGCTGTTTCCTCAGCAGATCTCCTATCTTCTTCCCCAGCTAGGGTCAAGCCTTTTGGATGATGATCTCTCTTTTCTCCAGCAGTTGTTTCCCTCTTTAGTGGATGGGCCGAGAATTGTATAGATGATTCAAATTTGCGACATTTTTGTATCCTTTGCGATTGTTGTCAGCATAATCATCATATACATATACATATACATATACATATACATATACATATACATATACATATACATATACATATACATATACATATACATATACATATACATATACATATACATATACATATACACTCATAAAACTTCATTATTTCATCATTGCATCCCGAGATCCACTCTTATCCCCTGTTATGGTGGTACTTTATCCCCGTTCAGGGTCGGCATGTCTGTCCTCCTTCAATTGTAGAGTGTCAACCCCTAAGCAGAAAGACTTTAACCTTTCTCCTTTCCCCACCGAGTTATTTCCTCGTGGATGATTATTATTTCAGCTTCCTCCCTAGTTGATTATCTGGATGGGATCATTCCCCTTGAGTTATATCCTCATTGGGTTGAGTCTTGATTGGCCGTTTCTTTCTAGATCTTACCTAGATAGATAGCTTTGGTCCCCTAAGAGTCTATTACCCAGTAACTTGTAGTATTCTTCTTAGTTTGCAGTTTGTTACTTTTCGCCCAATATCCGATAAAAGTAACCTCTTTTCTCCCCAGCGGATTTGTTTTCACGTTCCCTAGGAAGTATATCCTTGATATGTTCATCCTAACCGGTGACGGATATTTTCTTCCCCTGCTTTGAGTCTATCCTTGATATGTTCATCCTAACCGATGACGGATATTCTCATATTTGGTATTCTACCTAGTAAAAAGGTAGTTGTAATCCCTATTTGTTTCCCAGAGAGTTAATCCTTGATATGATCATCCTAACCGATGACGAGTTTCCTTTTCTTTGTGGTATTCTGCCAAGTAACCGGTAGATGTAAATCCTGCTTTTTCTCCCCTTGCAGAGTTTATCTTTGATATGTTCATCCTAACTAGTGACGGATATTCTCTTTCTTGGTATTCTATATAGTAACTGATAGATGTAATCCCTATTTTCCCCCCTCGGAGCCTATCCTTGATATGTTCATCCTAACCGATGACGGATATTCTCTTTGGTGGTATTCTATCCAGCATTCGATAGATGTAATTCCTATTCTTGTTGTTAGGGTGGTTTATCCTTGATATGTTCATCTCAATCGATGACGGGTATCCTCCTTAACATCCCCAGGCAAGTCTATCCTTGATATGTTCATCTTAACCGGTGACGGATTTTCTTTTCTTTGAGGATATCCTTGATATGTTCAATTTAACTAGTGGCAGATATTCACTCCTTTTTGGTCTTCTGCCCAGTAACCGGTAGTTGTAAATCCTATTTTCCAGCTTTTCCCCAGCAAGGCTATTTTTACCCAGTAACGGGTAATGAATACACCTCCTGGTGGCCCTCAGCGAGTCATCCTTGATATGTTTACCCTAACCGGTAACGAATGTCCTCCCTGTCAGATTTTTATTATCTCCTTACCCAGTTGCAGGTAGTGGATAATACGTTTTCTGCTCCTTTTGTGTTTGAAGATCTTTTATTCCCCATTTGAGTTGAGTGTGCTTTTCCTTAGTGGAATCGCTTTCCCTGCATGGTTCGAGTATTCCAGCTTTATTCTGATTTATCCGTTTCCCCTGCAGATGTTCTTTTCCCCCAACTGAGTTTTTCCATTTTTATGGAATCCCTCGTGTCCGTCCAGCAGTTTTTAAGTCATAGCCTGGCCTACACACAACCTTTTATCCCCTCAGAGTCTCTGTCTCCCGAGTGAGTTTTCCATGAGGAATGCATTATGCACCTGCAGACTTTCAGTCTCTCCGGATTCTTTTCTTCTGTGGCAAAATTTTCCCCACAGTGTTTATTTTTAGCAATCATATCATATGCATCATGAGGTCTCTTAGGGACCAAAATTTGTTTCTATATGTTGTTATTTAAGCCCATTCTACTGAGTCGATACGAAGATTTTAACCTTCATCTCCTCAGTTAGAACGTCCTTAAATAGGGCCAGCTGTAAGACCCCAATTTTGACCCTAAGATCCCTCATGCTATCTCATCATATGCATTGGCATTAGGATCATACCTTGGCATCCTCCTTATCCCTCATTCATTGGGTTTGTATTGGGAGAGATCACCAAGCACCATGTGATTGTATCATACTTTGTATTTTATCATCTTTACTAACCAAAAATACCAAAAATATGTCTTTGCATTTGTCTAACTCTTTTGTAGGTAGGGCACTTGATCACCTTTGACTTATTAGGTTCATATCTAGGGTTTAAGACCCTCATTGCTAATAGCTCAACCAAGAAATGATCCACAATGTATATAGGAATCATATATGAGTCCCTATGATCTTTGCATGTTATTTTGGTCAAGAAAGCATCAAGAGTTTGGAATTGGTTTGCCTTGGAAACCCTAAATCATCTAGGTATCTTGTGTAACTTCTTCAGCAAGCTTCTTCACCAATTGATCATAAATTTCAAGGTACACTTCAAATTTCATCATCTTATGCATATATGGTCTCCCATGAGTCCAACAAGTCAAGATAATTGCAAGTTTGCAAGATGGTTGATGGTGGTTGACCAGAGGAATTCATCTAATCAAAACTGGGGTCCCCTAGACCTTATCTCCTACAATGTTCATCATATGAAAATGATTCCAATAGAAAAGTTACTCTAAATGACATTCCAAACAACTTTCATGTTGATGTCTAGAGCTAGTTTTTCTTTTAAAGTTATTTTTTCTGTTGAAAGATTATAGGTCATTTTGTCTAAACCCAAATTTGGAGGTCAACTTCCCAAAGCCATAACTTGCTCATTTTTTATGATATGAAATATTTCCAAGTTTCAAAATCAAATTCAAGGTGTCTACTTCAACGTTTATGTTTAGAAGAAGAGCTAATTCAACTTTTATGAGCATGTGATATGAGGATACATTATAGGTCATTTTGGACCAATACATTGAACAAGTGATTTTCCTCAACTTCAAAAATGCATAACTCATTCATCCAAAATCCAAATGAGGTCAAATTTGTGACCATTTTTAAGTTTTTTGAAAGAGCTACAACTTTTATGAAGACACCTTTCTCATTTGAAGCTCACATAAAAAGTCAGCCAAGGTGGAATAATTGAACATATGGCTTGACACTTAGAATTTTTTTTGAAATGATGAAATTTCCAAACTTCCACCTTAAAATTCATCATGATACAAAATTCAAATGGAAAAGTGTTCAACATAAGAGTTGTTCCTCTTGATCTAACCTTTCCAAAGAATCTAATTTCATCCATTTTGGACAAAGTTTGAATGGTCTGCGCATGGCTTGAACATGGCATCATCATTTGGAAAGAATCAACTTCAAACAGCTGCACACTTTTGCCTTGCATTTCGATTCACTTTCAGATTCAGTTACATGTGATTATGGACTTAACCTGAGTAACTTCATGGGCCTGTACACGCCCATGCAAGCATGCATCACTCATTTGCCAAATTTGGAAACAACTTTGAAAGGTGAAAATATCACTTGCTTCAGCTATAAATTAGAGTCCCTTGCATCAGAATTACAAATCCTTGTGTGCTAGCTTTGCCCCGACACTTCAAACCCTCACCATTGAAAGGAAAACCTGTGAATTTTCTTTTGAAAATTGAGTTTGAATCTCACTGTTTGGAGATTCAAAACTCCAGGGATCCAAAGCTTTGTTTCAATCCTAAGCCACTCCTGCAAGCTTCCTGAGTGAGATCAAGTAAGAATTGAAGCAAGAGAGATCGAGTTCTGCACAGCATTGAAGGTATTTTCTAGATTTTTTCTTCTCTTCGATTCTCTCTCAATTCTCATCAATTCTCTTGGATCCTTGGTTATCTAAAGTCCTACCAATGTGGGCAAGAAGATTGAGTTGCTTTGAGGTCAAATCGAAGCGACTCAGTTCATGTACCTCAAATTTCAACTCCATGTATCTCTCAATATACTTGGAGTTAGGATGAATTGAGGCCAAATTCGTGATCAGTGCCATTTTTACTTTAAGATCATGTCCTTCTTTTTCATTTTTGTGATGGTGATGAGAGAACCAGTTCGGCCAAGGTCGTCTGAGAAGACGACCAGTGGTTTGCTCCGGTGATGAGCTGGATAGGTTCTGAGCCACAGAGTCAAGTTATTTTGTTTTAATCATGAGCATTCCTTTTAAATACCAACTGTGAGGCGCGTTGACTCAAGTGCGCGATGGAACGCGTGTTTTGGTACACTTGATCTGCCACCTCAATTAATGAGGGAGATCAAGTGGTCCACGTTTTTTCAGATTAATTGATTTTTATTTTATTTGTTTCATTTTCATTAATTCATATTAAATTTAATATTGATCCAAAAAATATGAGTTTCACCAAAAAAATTTAAATAAAATACTCTTTCATTTTCTAAATTAAAATCATTTTTTGGATCATTATTAGTATTTTTCATGATTTAATTGATTTTATGAATATTTTTAATTGTTTAAAAATACTTTTAAGTTTCCAAAAATTATGAAATTTTTTCTCCAAGGTCCTTTAACCTTGTTTGACCTATGATAAGTCTCATGGCCATTTCTTTGGTGTTTTGATGAGGTTTTAGGAAATTGACGAACCATAATTTAATTTAATGCATATTTTTATTATTTTTAATTGTTTAAATGCCAAATTAATTGTGTAGAGCCATTTTAATTGACTTTGTGAGTTTGACTTGTGTTGTTGGGCCTTGGTCAAGGTTGATTTGACTTTTCTAGGTTAAAATCATTGGATTTAAGGGATTGATGGAATGTACATTCCATCTCCCAAAATGAATGAATGATCTTAATTTGGTAAAAGTCCTCCTTTGACCAAATTGTGTTGAATCCATTCCCCCTCCTTCTTCATCTTATTCCCCTTCTTTATCCATTCATGTCATGGACCTATGATATCTCTATATCCAAAGGCTAGTTGATTGAAAAATCAACATAAGTATGGATGAGATTAGGTTCCCTATTTTGCATATTCTTTTTGTGTGTGGCATGTTTCATGAGCATAGTTCATCATACTATGTCTCTAACATGTATTAACACCAAAATTATATTTCCCAACCTCAAATAGTTGTGACTTCTACATAAGTCCAATTATGATTGCTTAACATAACGCTAAATTTGTGACACAAAAGGTATAGCATTCTAGTTAGTGAGATTGTAAGTCTCCCCTCTTTCATGGTATTGTGTGGAAACTTGGCCTTTTTTCCTTCCTTTGGAAGATGTCTTGGTTCAAGGATCCATGCTTGTGATAAGTGGGTTGAGTGTTCTCCAAAGAATGACTTAAACAAAAACAAAGCAAAAGCAATACTAACTTCTAATCAACTAATAACTAACATTTAATTTCAAGTCGTTTATTTTTAATGCACTTTAATTTTTAAGCTTTATACATTTGCCATTATTCATACCATTCAAGTTGTTTACTTTAATGTCATTTTCCCTTTGTCCACTTGGACCATATTTTGTGATATATTGTGTTTGTATATACTTGCTTGTTTGTGTGGTCTTCTGACCTTAATGTACATAATAAGAACAAAAACCCTAAAAAACATTTTGTGTGGACTGTTGGTTTGATCTGAGACTATTGGACTTAGAATTTAGGCAACATTCCCTATGCAAAGTACTTGGCCAATGCCAACTTTCATGAAATCAAGTGCTTGTAAAGAGAACATTCATCTGATACGATATTGAAGATCCATTTGAGTTCATCTGCAACATGATCATTGTGAAGCTGTTATTTTGAACATGTGTCTAATGCCATCTTTGAAGTCATGTGATGCATGGGAAACTTTGGAGGAGATCATGGAGTTGCTAATCTTGGATGTGGAAATCTTTATTTGATGTCTTGCTCTTAAAACTTGCTATTTGTATATTGAGTGTTGCTTGATTCTAAAGTCCAAGGGAAATTTGTTTTTTATATGACATTCTTGTCTATTAGAATGCAGCCCATTGGTTAGATCTTTTCAACTCTCAACTTTTAAATTTATGCTTAGGATTAGTCTCTTCATCTCTTCCCACTTCTTTAATTTCAAAATATCTCCCCCTTTTTTTAAAATCTTCTTTGCTTGTGCTTGTTTTTCTAAACTTAGACCATATTGCAAATTAAAAACCTTGGCCTTATGTCATTGCATTTTTAAACTTCTTTTCTTAAATAAACTTGTAAATAAACTTAACTATACTTGACTTAAACTTTTCAAAAGACAAAAAGAACTAACACTCATTCAAACCATTTTAGGCCTTTGGAGCCTTTGTTAAACTTCAAATTTTGTTAAAAACAACGTACTCACTTTGAAATTAATACCACGAACTATGAGGTTTTGATCCCTCATTTTATGTTGGTACGTAGGCACAAGTCCGAAAGTCTTGTCAAACACAAAAATATAATTAATGAATTCTTATCTCATCCCTCCACTCTATTTATTGCAAACATCATTTTGTACAAAAACACATATGCACACAAAAAAGGGCTCCCTAGGAGTACCTGGGACACTTTGGATGCTAACACCTTCCCTCTTTGTAACCAACCCCCTTACCTGTAATCTCTGGCATTTTATTAGTTTTGATTTGAAAACTTCTTATCTTTTTGGGTTTTGTTCATACTTTTCCCCTTTCCCTTGGATACAATAAAAGTGCGATAGCGACTCTAGTTTTATTGACGTTTAACTTATCCATAGCTTGATGGTCATGGATTTACCGCTACACTTACCCCAGTACGAGTCTTGGAAAAAGCTTGCCTCTGGTTGGCCGATCTCTGAGTAAATGCCCCTGAATAACATGTCTTATAGAGATTCATCGAATCTCGACGTAACTTCCTTAAATCAACTGAATATTGAGAGATTTATCGACGTGATTGCTTCTGATTGACTGAAAAATTGAAGTGTCTTGTCTTTCCACTCAACGGAGTTCTTAGACATTTTGCTTCCTGATATGATCCAATGAAATGGCTTTCCCCTTCTCGACGGAGTCTCAAGCACTCTGCACTTGATAAGATCAATCAAAATAAGTTGCCCCTGCTCAACGGAGTCTCAGGCGTTTGGTTTTCTGATGCGATCAACTGGAGTGGTTCACCCCCTGCATATCTTATATTTGGAGAGATTCGCCGAATCTCGACGTAACTGTCTCAGACTAACTGAATCTTGTTGAAATTTCTTGACGTAACGGTCTCAGATTGATTGAAAAATGAAATATCTTGTCCTTCTGCTCAACGGAGTTCTCGGATATTCTGCTCCTGGACATAATCACATGAAGTGGCTAGTCGCTGCTCAACAGAGACTCAAGCATTCATAACTTGGTATGACTAGTCAAAATAATTTTGCCCCTACTCGATGGAGTCTAAGGCGTTTGTGTCTCTGAGTACGATCAAATCAAGGTGACCTATTTCTGCTCAGCGGAGTTCTCGGGTACTCTGTCTTATGATTCAATAAGTTGAAGTAATTAGCCTATGCTTAACAAAGTCTTTAGGCATCCTCTCTTCTGGTGTAATAATCAAGATTTCCAACAAGGCATCCTCTTTAGGCATCTAGTTCTATGCAAACGCTCATCTTCCACAAAGGATTTTGAAGTGATGGTCAATGAACCAACAAGGTTTTCGGTGTGGTAGTCACCCTTCTTTTGTTTGGTTTGGTAGCCACGCGAATTTGTTCTTGCTGAGGATTTTCTTTTGATTCCTCTCTCTATTTTTCATTTCCTTATTTTTGTTGGATTGGTTCAGATTTGCAATCCACAGGGATGCTCTAATTTTTGCCTAAGTCACTCGTTTTCGAGTTTTCGACTTAGCGGGCTATCTTTCTTTTTGTTTTTTTCGTGTTTCTCTTATTGTTGAAACAAATCGTGTGACATCTGTTTGTTTGGTTTGAAAGGGTTGTGACTTCCTCGTTCCTCTGTTGGTGAGGGACAACCATTATGAATTTGGTGTTTTCGACCTCTCTTGAGGGGTAAAATGTGGTTGATCCTCATATAGGACACTCCTCTTATTCTTTGGAATTTGAACGCATGGTCAAATTAGTTGATGACTACCCTGCCCCGGTTTAAAATTGAGGGTTTTATGTATAGAAAGAAACTACTACTCCTTGACTCGAAGGGGTTAACTAGGGATTATCTTCCTTATAACTTCGGTGTTTGGGATTTGAAACAATGCCTTACATCATCAGCAAGGTTATATTCCAAAGCATATGTGCAGTGATCTCATGTTTTTCAATTCATCATCCTCCTTTGGATTTTGCTCAAACAAAAGTTAGATATTGACAAAATAAAGTATGAGTGAACACGAAAGGATTGCTTCAAAAATATGCATATTCATTTCAATGTCATTATTATTCAAAAACAAACGAGTTTATTACAAATGAATGGTACAAATGACAATCAAGAAAATTACACATGAACATGATTGAACAAAACTGGTGACTACTGGCATAATCGGCCTTATTTTTAGATCCTCAGACTGGAAATTATAAAGCTGGTAGTAGATAACATGACAATGTTCGAGGAGATCCTTCTCAAATTCCTCCCACGGATGCAGACTCTTCACATCTACCCTAGCTTCCACTTGCACTGATCATGACATTGCATATGTGCCCTCTTGTGGAGGCATGGGAATGTTCACTATATTCAGAGCTCTACAACTTTCGACGGTATACCCTGGTGCTCCAGAATGAAACTCACATCTAGCATCGGCGTCATAGCCCGGAGGGAGAGGTGTTGGAGGAGGTCCCAATTCTCTATATTGCAGCAAAGAGTCTTAAAGTAAGCGGGCAAGCAGTTGACTGTATGACATGGAAATAACATTGAAACTTCTCTCAGGCCTCTTCAACTTCTGTTGATAATAATTTTGTCATTGTGGAGTGTAAGGTTGTCGATACTGCATCAGTAGAGGACCCGTAGGAATAGCATACATCAGTTGCTGATAGAGATCTCTTGGAGGTCCCAGTTGTGGATGAAATCCACGAGGCTGCTCCTGATGTGGAGTGAAGTCAGGCATATTCACCGGAGTGACCACTTCTGATACAGCAGTTGGCATGGAGTTGCCTTCCTTCCTCATCATTGACTATAGGATCTCCATGATCATACCTATCTGAGTCTTCAGCTGGTTGATCTCAACCTTCATTGCTTCCTGATTTCTTCTGAGTTCTACCATGGTAACCTGCGACATACTCCCAGTTCAAGACAATTGTCGGGTAATCATCTCTAATGGAAGTGGTTTTGTGAAGGTTCAAGCGATGATGAGTTTATTGGTTTCGAATTTATGAAATGCAATATGACATATGAATGATGCATGTATGCAAAAACGTTTTTATTATTATTTTCTTTTTTATTTCCAGGGAATCTTCGAGATTCGTCTATTGTTACAAGCAATCATATGGTATAAAATTAGACACATAAGGTAATGCCCAAATAAAGGGAAGCAACGCATTTTTATTCAATATGGAAGAAGCAACAGGTACATAATAGGAATCAATAATCTGCTCAGTGAGCTACAACATGATCGGCGTGAAGCCTCTAAAATACAACTCTACAAACAAAGACAAAGTGAAATACATCCCAAAAGGTGTCATGTGGAAATATAACATCATAAGCATCTTCCAGCAACTTGGGTAGATCTTCCAAGGCATAAACAGCAAACTGAGCCAAACGGGCATGCCTATCATTCCAGTATCGCACATCCTTGATGAGGTTACACAATAATGTATGATTAGTCCCATCTAGAAGATCCTGCAAGAAAGCTTCCTTCTGGTCTAGAAGGACTTGAAGATAACGACTCTTCCTCTCCCACTGAGTGACCTCTTGATCGAGTAACTTGGTACTTTCGAAGTTCTTGTGAGCTTGACTCTTCAGCTCTTGAATTTCTTCGAATCTCTTGTGAAAGTCGAACTGATGTTGAGACAGAGAAACTTCTAGCTTCTTAACCCAGTTTTTCTCCTCTTTCATCTCCTTCTGGCAAGTCTAGCTGGCTTTGCAACCTCTTGAGTTGATCCTGGCAGTTGATCTCTGTCATGCATATTTTGTACTGTGTTGCGGCAAGCTGCTTCCTCTTCACATAAAGGCTTTCGATAGTACCCTTCAAAGCATCACCTACTTTCCTTCTTTTGTGTTGTTCTTCCTGGATCTCTGTGGCGGTCTTGGATGCTCGGTCCCTTTTCTGGTTAAGATTAAACTTCAGGTTCTCTTTCTCCAAGGTGAGCTTATTGAGGTTAGATCGGAGATCAACATTCTCCTTCTCTAATGCTTGGATAATCCCCTTGATTTTTTCAACCTCTGAAATAGGAGCAACAACAGGATCAAACGACTTGATGATCATGGAAGGTTCAGGCGGAAATGGCAATAAAAACTCTTTGACTCTCTCCTTAACCCACTGAGTGTAGGAGGCTTCCTTCACAATACAGTTCTTCTTTCCCAAAGCAGCCCTTCCATGACGATGGATATCTCCCCATGCTCAGACAATCCTCTTCTGGAACTCTGAGTTGTCAACCCCTTCATATAGAACAAACTCCTCTAGCTGCTCGGAATTTGGTTTTTCTACCATCGGGTAGTCTAACTGGAACAATGATATCCTTGGGTTATAGTTAATTCCACCCTTTGTACCTAGAAGGGGTAAATTGGGGAAATTACCACAATCCATGGTGATCTCAACACCATCATAAACTCTAGAATACCAGGAGATGTCTTCAGCTGTGAGGGACATGATCCTTTGAGACCATTTCAGATTTCCCTCGTTGTCAATAAAAGGACCCTTGTTGGGTAAATGCAAAATAAACCATCTATAGAGTAGAGGGGTACAACACACGATAGTCCCCTTCTTCTTCTCTTTCCTCACGTGGATAGAATAATATGTGTCAGCAAGAAGAGTAGGAACAGGGTTCTTGGCCATGAAGAGGTAGATCGAAGCCAAGTCTACAAAGTCTTCCATGTTTGGGAATAGCACAATCCATATATGGTCAAAGAAAAGATAGTGTTGAAGGCATCCCAACTCTCAGCTTCAACAAATGTAATAGCCTTGCCAACCAGAAACTTCAAGGCACCCCATGGGTCCCACCCTTAGGTTTAAGATTGAGTTCCACCTCCTTCTTCCCTATGTGAAGGATTTCAGCTAGATGTTGAGACTTAGGAAGTTCCTTTGTAGGAACAAAAGGAGCCTCTTCCTTAATCTCAATCTCCAGAATGTGTGAATATTCCTCCAAAGTAGGAGCCAACTGGTAATCCTGAAATGTGAAGCATCTCAAAGGAGGGTCGTAGAACTGCACTATAGTGTGAAGAGCTGTAATGTTGACCTCAGTGTTAAGCATGCCTAGGAGATTCCCATAGGCAATCTTGAACTTGTCTTTGTTGTCGAAAAGCAGGCGAGCTCCCAATCCTCTCAATGTCTTCAAAGAAGGTTCCACAAAGTTGTAGCTATAAACACCTCTTCTAGTAGGATCCATTCTCTAATGATTACTCAAATAAAGACTTGTGTCTTTAATTCTCTGGAAATGTACATGCAAAAATTAATTTCAAAATGATGTAATGATATGCAAGCATCATAGATTCAACAGTTCAGTATAATCTGGATATTCTGGATAATCTGGCCGCATCACATAATATAAGATCAAAGGTTCGACATGACCTAGACAATCTGGATAACTCAGTATGGGATCAATAATCTGGTATGATCTGAGAAATCTGAATAATGACATGTCCATGTAACTCAATATAGGATCAAAGGTCCGACGTGTATAAGAGATCAATGGTATGAAGGGTCTTGGTTTCCTGCATAAAAAAACCCAATAGCCCTCTCACAAGTGTGTACTAGTCCTCAAAGGCGGTCCTTAAAAGGTCTCCCAGAGTCATCGATTCAAATGAAAATACCCTATCATAGTGAATTCTCACAGGACAAAAGTATTTCCAAATGAGTCTAGTCTGGGTGTGGTTCTCGTGACAACCTAATGCGCAAAACACAGGCCGACATGACTATCCACGAATCTATCCTGTGTGTATACTCAAGCTCGGGTGTAGAGCTTCTATCACATAGTATCATCTCATCCCAACAGGTAATATGACAGATAATATCCAGAATACAACATATGAATATTTAAAGCAGTAAAGTAATGCGATAAATAACATAAATAAAGTGAGTAAAGCAATAAAGGTAAACACCTAAACATACAGAGAAAGCAAACCAAATTGGGCTTGACTTGCTTAGGAAAGGAATCCCCAGAAGAGACCCCCAACAACAAGCAAACTCCCTAGCAGAGCCGCCACCTGAAGCTACGTGAATTATACCTGAGCACATCGCACGCTCAAAGATACAACAGAGTCGCTATCAGACTTTATTTATTCCCGGAGGAAAGGGAAAACATCGATAAAACCCGGGGGAAAGAAAAATGGATAAGGAAGTCGGTTATGCAAGGGGAAGGTATTAGCACCCCTAACATCGATGGTACTCAATGGAAGCGTTTTGAATGTTCTTTGCAAGAATAGGTGTTATTATCTGAAGATTACTCGCGAAAAGGGAAACGGGGAGTTAATAGATAAGTGTAAAAAAGGTGAGAAATAGATAATGGTGCTCGCCAAGGATTTGGGCCCTCGTGCCTACGTATCCTCATTCGTGCAATGAGAAAATCAGAGTTCCGTAGTTCGTGGGACTAGGGCGGATGCGCTAGTTGTTTTTAGTGGATAGTATTAACATTCGCGTTCTACTGTTGACTAGCTTGTATGCTCGAGCATGGGAGCTTTAAGCGTTTGTCTATTTGCGGTAAAATGGATGAACTCGGATCACACTCTAGTAGTTAAACATTTCTTGCTTGAACATGGAGGCTTAAGCGTCATTCACGGTAGAACGAAAGTAACACGCCCTTTCTGAAAAGGTTTTAAACTGAAAATTAAGCCCAAAGGCAAAACTGAGTTTGATGAGGTGAGTTTTCTTTTATTCTGAAAAGGGGGTCATGACTTGAATTGTACCAAAGTCTATGAATGGAGATGAATACAGTGAGCAACTGGGTCATTCGTCCTGCGTCCAAAGAGATGCAGAATGTGGGTAGGAATTCTCCAGTCTCATTCCTTCTCCATTGCTTAAGGCTCATATCATACAATTCTAATCATAGGGTTTTTTTTTGAATCTATTCACAAAATAGTTTTAGTTTCACTAGGAGAGCAAAAGGATAGAAGGATAAACCCTGAAAGGTTGAAGTCTGATCTTCAGTTTGATCTTCAATCTGTGTAGAGAGACTTATCAATTATTCGATTTAAATTGCACTAAAGTCTATGAATATAGGTGAATACAGTGAGCAATTGGGTCATTCGTCCCGCATCCAAAGATATTCAAAACGGGGGTAGGAATTCCCCAGTCCCATTCCTTCTCTACTACTTAAGGCTCATGACGTACAATTTGCATCATAATCGATGAGTGTTGAAGTTGAATTTCCTTGCAGTTTCCCATGATGAAGGGTTGTCTTTGAATGATGAAGGGGCTTGTTAATCAACTTGAATCAAATTATGCTAAAGCCTATGAATAGAGGTGAATACAATGAGCAAACGGGTCATTCGTCCTGCACCCAAAGATATTCAGAATGGGGGTAGGAATTCTCCTTTCTCATTCCTTCTCTATTGCTTAAGACTCATGGCACCCAACTTGGCTCATAATTAACAAGTGTTGATTTTGACCTTTGTAGTGCTTGAATCGTAGTCCTGTCTTGTACTAATTTGAATAGCTTGAACTCTTGATCTTGATCTTTGAATCTTGATTGAAATTGGAGATCCAACATATCTTGATCACAAGGACTTGCTTTATCAAGTGATCAAGGGTCTTTTGATCACTTGACTAAGCTTGGGGAATTAAGCACAGTCAAAGGATTTAGTCGATCAAAGCATACTTTGATCAACTTAATCTGTGGGGAGAAATTATTTGAATCAAGTGTACAACTACCTAAAGGGTTAATGTTTTTATTGGAATTAATTCTAAATCCTAAAACTAGGGGAACATGCAAAGATTAGACTATTTCTAACTTAGGGGCAAAATAGTCATTTGACAATTTAAATCGATAAACCTAATGGTCATAATTTAACCTAATATCTAATCAAATTAGAATCACAATTAATCATGAACTATGTTAATCTAATTATCTAAAACCAAGAATCAAAATCCATTTAATACCAAGATAAAAAAATCAGCATCAAGATTAATAATAAAGACTGGGATTAATATGAATTAAACAAGGATTAAAGCAAGAATTAATGGATGAAATCTTAATTAAGGGCATATTAGGCTAGGGAGTGTTAAACGAATTGGAGGGGTATGTGAGGAAGGCTTGGGCCATAGGCCCAAGCTCTCAAAAAACTCTACGACAAAGAGATCCAGGCACCTTCATCCATGGAATACCCGTATCCACACGATCTAAACCCATGATGAGTTCACAAACTTCAACTCCACTTCCTGTTGAGCTTTTGTACGTGCAGACAACACAATCCCTTCAGATCAATGCTCTTCGCCGGTGCCGGGAGACCCCATCCGGTGCCAGGAGACCTCCTTTCTTCACCCAATGAGCCTCTATCTCAGACTTCTTCAAGTGAAGAGCTTCAGCAATAAGATGAGATCTGGGAATCTCTTCCAATCCACTAAAAGGTACCTTGCTAGAAATAGGTATTCCCAAGAGATGGGCATACTTCTCCAACATAGGCACAAGTTGATAATCAGGAAAAGTGAAGCAACGGTAGAGAGAATCATAGAACTGCACCAACACACTCAAGAGTCCTTCAACCACATCAGCAGACAAGATAGATAAAAGCTTCCCATGACGTTGTTTGAAGTCTAAAAGATCGAATACAAAAGATGTTAGCTTCCTTAACTCTTTCAATTCGGGACATCTGAAACTGTACTTCTTAGTGTTCCTTCGTCCATAATCCATGGTCTGAAAATATTTGCAAATAATACCTCAGTTCCTTGAAATTTTCGTGTGATGAATGTTATGATGCGCATGAATGCATGAATGCAACAATCACAAATAAGATATCACACACAAGGCAAACAAAGGTTAATGGATGAATCAAGTCATTGTCAAGATCAATCATCCATTTTGGTGGATTATGGTTTGCATCTTATCAACACCCAAGTTCCATTGATATTGACAAGACCTGATTGGATCAACCAAGAATCAAGGGTTTGTTGTAAGTCACGAGCATGGAGTCTGGGTAAGAACCATCCCAAAGGAGTGAACTAAGGATAAAACCTGTAGATC
The DNA here is from genome assembly GCF_024323335.1 of Lathyrus oleraceus. Lineage (NCBI taxonomy): Eukaryota > Viridiplantae > Streptophyta > Magnoliopsida > Fabales > Fabaceae > Lathyrus > Lathyrus oleraceus. The sequence continues at coordinate 441,315,266 of NC_066583.1, read as the reverse complement.
ATGTTCTAAAAATTTCCCAGAGTCTTAATTCCATCTATCGGATATTACAGGCTAAGATGACTGACTCATCGACCCATAATATTCTCAAGAGAAACTCATCTGAGTGTTGTATCACGTAACAACTGTTATTGATAACACTTGAACAGTCTCCGCACTACATCCTAAATAGGCCAAGAGGGGGTATATGTTCTACGGTCCTTAGCTTCTCAGACCCAAATTAGAGATAGTAATGCCTAACCACAAATACTTGTGAGACATTTCCAAATCCAAAAGAGTCTCCACTGAGCAGATGGATCTCAAGCCAACTTGTTAAGGACTACTCCACACAAGTCGAACATGACTATACCGTCCTCCTATCTTAATTGCACTTATCTCACCACTCAGAGATCACCAAGCACAACAAGCAGATTATATCACACATACATATATACAAACATCACATGTATACAAAATATATACACACAAAAAGTAGGATAAACCCACTGGAGACTACTCCCCAGCAGAGTCGCCACTTAATTTATGTAGCGGTAAATTCATGATCATCAAGCTATGGATAAGCTAGAGATCTAATAACAAGAGTCGCCACCGCGCTTTTATTGTTTCCAAGCGAAAAGGGAAAAAAGTACGAACAAAACCCAAAAGTAAGAAGTTTTCAAATCAAAACTAATAAAGTGTCAGAGATTACAAGTAAGGGGGTTGGTTACACAGAGGGAAGGTGTTAGCACCCAAAGTGTCCTAGGTACTCCTAGGGAGCCCTTTTTGTGTGCATATGTATTTGGTACAAAATGATGTTTACAAACAAATAAAATGGGGGGATGAGAAAAGAATTCAATTAATTATATTTTTGTGTTTGACAAGACCTTCGGTCTTGTGCCTACGTACCAACATAAGAATGAGGGGTCAAACCTCGTAGTTCGTGATACAAATTTCAAAGTGGATGCGTTACTTTTAATAAAAAATAAGTTTGAAAGGCACAAAGGCCTAAAAATGGTTTGAATGAGTTAGTTCTTTTTGGATTTTTAAAAGTTTAGGTCAAGTATAGTTAAGTTTATTTAGAAGTTTGATTTAAGAAAAAGAAGTTTAAAAATACAATGGCATAAGGCCAAAGTTTCTATCTTTTTGCAAAGTGGTCAAAGTTTAGGACAAAATAAGTTCAATCAAAGAAGATTTTGAAAAGGGAGGGAGAGATTTTGAAATTAAAGAAATGGGAAGAAGATGAAGAGACTAATCCTATGTACAAAATTACAAGTTAAGAGTTGAAAAGATCTGACCAATGTGTAGTAATCCAATAGACGAGAATGTCAATAGAAACCCAGAATTCCCTTGGACTTTTAAAATCAAGCAACACACAAATGTACAATTTCATTATCTTGAAGAGCAAAGGCATCAAATAAAGATAGCCACATCCAAGCTTTTGCCATTCCATGATCTTCCTCAGATTAACCCATGTAACAAATGAATTCCACAAGTCACAGGTTCAAAATAACAGCTTCACAATGATCATGTTGCAGATGAACTCAGAGGGATCTTGAATGATGTATCAGATGAAGTTTCAAATTGCAAGCACTTGGTTTTACAGAAAGTTGGCATTGGCCAAGTCCTTTAGCATAGGAAATGTTGCCTAAATTCTAAGTCCATTTGTCCAAGATCAAGCCAACAGTCCACACAAAAGTTTTTTACGGTTTTTGTTTTTATTATGTACATTAATGGTCGAAGACCACACAAACAAGCAAAGTATACAGAAACAAGATATATCACATAATATGGTCCAAGTGGAAAAAGTGAAAATTGCATTAACATAAACAATTAGAATGATATGAATAATGGCAAATGAATAAAAGGCTAAAATTAAATGACATTAAAGTAAATGGCTTGAAGTTAAAAGTTAGTTGTTAATGAATTAGAAGTTAGTATTGTTGTGCTTTTGCTTTTCATTTTTAGACATTCTTTGGAGAATACTCAACCCGCTTATCACAAACATGGATCCTTGAGACAAGACATCTTCCAAAGGAAGGAAAAAAGGCCAAGTTTCCACACAATACCATGAAAGAGGGGAGACTTACAATCTCACTAACTAGAATGCTATGCCTTTTTGTGTCATAAATTTAGCGCTATGTTAAGCAATCGTAATTGGACTTACGTAGAAGTCACAACTATTTGAGGTCGGGCAACAAAATTTTGGTGTTAATGCATGTTAGAGACATAGTATAATGGACTATGCTCATGAAACATACCACACACAAAAAGAAATATGCAAAAGAGGTGGCCTAATCTCATTCATACTCATGTTAATTTTTAAATCAACTAGCTTTAGGACTTTGAGATATCATAGGCCAAATGAGATGAATGCATAAAGAAGGGGAATGAGATGAAGAGGGAGGGGAATGGATCAAAACTCAAATTGGTCAAAGGAGGACTTTTACCAAATTAATATCATCCATTCATTTTGGGAGATGGAATGTACATTCCATCAATCCCCTAAATTCAATGATATTAACTTGACAAAGTCAAATCAACCTTGACCAAGGCCCAACAACAAGAGCCAAACTCAAGCAAGTCATCACAATTGGTCAAAAAAACTATTTGGCATTTATTCAAATTAAAAATACTAAAATAAGGCATTTAAATTAAATATGGTTTGTCAAATTCCTAAAACCTCATCAAAACACCAAAGAAATGACCATGAGGTTTATCATAGGTAAAACAAGGTCAAAGGGCCTTAGAGAAAAAAATTCAGAATTTTTAAAGACTTAAAAGTATTTTTAAACAATTAAAAATAATCACAAAATCAATTAAATTATGAAAAATATTAATAATGATCCAAAAAAATAATTTTAATTCAGAATATGAAAGTGGAAATTATTTGAAAATTTTTGGTGAAACTCTCATATTTTTTGGATCAATATTAAAATTAATATGAATTAATGAAAATAAAAGGATTAAAATGAAAATAAAAAAATAGCAAAAAACGTGAGCCACTTGATCTCCCTCATTAATTGAGGTGGCAGATCAAGTGGACTACAACGCGCGTTCCATGATGGAACCTAGTCAGCGCGCCATGTAACACCCTTCTAAAATACCCCAAATATTTAATTAAAAACAACAAATATATATCAGAGTAGATATGCAATTAAGGGTGTCACACAATCACTTCACACCATTCACCAAAAATAACTATCATGCTCTTTTATTATATCAAAACATAAAGCATTGCACAATACGCAGCGGATAGAGAACAAATCAATCATGCAAAACATGTAACACATTATATGTAAAATTATTCAACAAGGTAAAACATCCCGTCCCGATGTTACATCTATCAGAGCATGACCCACTAAGGAGACTACACTAGACTCCAAGCACTAGCTTCTACTCAATCACTGCTCGTTACCTGAAAAATAGTTGTAAGGGTGAGTTCCTCAATCGATATAATAAGCATTATAAAATATCATGCAATGTTAAGTAATTTAACACATTTCATCACCCCAATCAGATCACACATTCAGCAACGGCAATATCAACTCAATCATACTCCACATCAACACAAAACACACAACACACAACACACGTATAATACTGGAATACATCCATTCATATTATACGCCATACATACATTATGCAATGAGACTCCATGCATGCGGTACCGACTATTCGTGAACATATAGTTCAACCTCACCGATCAAATCCAGATACGGCTACCAAGCTCACTAGTCCCACTCATTTGAGACCTAGTGACTCACTCACTAATTCCTCACCATGGGAATTAGCTACCACCCCAAGGGCCATGCTATGCACGCTAATTCACCTAGCATGCAAACATCAACAACAGTCCATAATGACTAACTCACTAATTCCTCACCATGGGAATTAGCTACCACCATAAAGGCCACAATATGCATGCTAAATCACCTAGCAATGCAAAATCATCAACAATAATCCACAATGGACATATGCTCACACTCTAAGCCATAAATAGTCCATTCACAATTGCATACATAACATATACATTCACAGCATTATGCATACCACCATACATCATCAACACATGTATCAAAACATCATATCATGTCAAATAATTAATCGCAGTATTAGCACACTCTACTAATACCTATACTGCTCAAAACAGCGGGAATTAATCCCTATTACATCATACGCCAATATAGGCCAAACACCAATTATGCACACATTATTCAAATATTAATTTTTCACCTTTCCAACAGTGTTAACCGATTAACGCCCTGGGTTAACCGGTTAACGCAGGACAGAACACGCTTCCTGGCCAATTTTAACAGTGTTAACCGGTTAACGCCCTGGGTTAACCGGTTAACGCAGACAGAACAGCAATTTCTCAGAAATCACAACAGTGTTAACCGGTTAACACCCTGGGTTAACCGGTTAACGCAGACAAAACAACAATTTTTCACAATTCATAACAGTGTTAACCGGTTAACACCCTGGGTTAACCGGTTAACGCAAGACAGAAAGCTGTTCCTGCGCTAACACGAAGCAGAATGCAGAATTCTCCGCATTTTCCGCCGTTGGAGGACTTCCGGACCTCCGATTCCGATTCCGTAAAAAGCTATACGTTCGGGAAATCACAACTCACACAAATACAGATTCAATTACAGCTTTAACACAACTTATTCAACACAATTTTTTCAGCATTCAACATCCCAATTAGGGTCAATTCAACGGTTTATCACTACCCATTACATGTTAACCCATAATACCCATTAAACGACGATAAACCCCCCTTACCTGAGTTAATCCGGCAATCCCTAAGCTCCAATCTTTTCCGTTCTTCAACCCTTGCTCTCTTGCTCTTCCTCTTTTCCCTTTCTCCCTTTTCAGCCGCTTCTCTGTTTTTCACGTGAAAACCTTTCTTTACCAAAATGAAACTCTTTTCTTATTTCCCACTTATATACTTTCCAATAATTATTATTCCAATAATAATAATAATAATAATCCAATAATTCCAATTACTTAATTAAATTAATAAATATAATATTAACTTAAATTAAATAATTATCTTATTTTTATCGGGGTGTTACAACTCTCCCCCACTAAAAGAGTTTTCGTCCTCGAAAACATACCTCAAGCGAATAACTCTGGATAGGACTCCTTCATCTGACTCTCAAGTTCCCAAGTCACATTGCCACCTGCTGGTCCTCCCCAAGCTACCTTCACCAAGGCAATCTCTTTACCCCGCAGCTGCTTCAACTCTCGATCCTCGATCCTCATAGGTGATGTTTCAACAGTCAGGTTATCTCTCACCTGTACATCATCTATTTGGACCACATGCGACGGATCAGGAATGTACCTCCTCAACTGAGACACATGAAAAACCTCATGCAAATTTGCAAGTGACGGCGGTAAGGCGATACGATAGGCTACCTCCCCTATCCTCTCCAAAATCTGATAAGGACCAATAAATCGAGGTGTCAACTTCTTTGACTTCAAAGCTCGACCAACCCCAGTTATCGGAGTGACACGAAGAAACACATGATCTCCCTCTTGAAACTCAAGTGACTTCCTCCTCTTGTCGTGATAACTCTTCTGACGACTCTGAGCAATTCTCATCTTCTTCTGAATCATCTTAATCTTTTCCGTAGTTTGTTGAACAATCTCCGGTCCAACCACAGCACTCTCACCGGACTCATACCAACATAAAGGTGTCCGACATCTCCTACCATACAAAGCTTCAAACGGTGCCATACCAATGCTCGAATGAAAACTATTGTTGTAGGTAAACTCAATCAAAGGCAAATAACAATCCCAAGCACCTCCCTTTTCCAAAACACAAGCCCTCAAAAGATCCTCTAGTGACTGAATCGTCCTCTCAGTCTGACCATCAGTCTGCGGATGATATGCAGAACTCAATCTCAGCTTAGTTCCCAAAGCCCTCTGCAAACCTTCCCAAAACTTCGATGTAAATCTAGGATCTCTGTCCGAAACAATACTCGATGGAATACCATGCAAACTTACAATTCTCTCAATATACAACTCGGCTAATCTTTCTAACGGATAATCCATTCTGATCGGAATGAAATGAGCCGATTTTGTCAATCTGTCAACAATCACCCAAATAGCTTCAAAATTCTTAATTGTCCTCGGTAAACCCGAAACAAAATCCATACTGATACTATCCCACTTCCACTCTGGAATAGCCAACGGTTGCATTAGCCCAGACGGCTTCTGATGCTCAATCTTTGACTTCTGACAAGTCAAACAAGAATAAACAAAACTCGCAATTTCTCTTTTCATTCCCGGCCACCAAAATAACTTTTTCAAATCATGATACATCTTCGTAGCTCCAGGATGAATACTCAGACCACTACGATGTCCTTCCTCCAGAATACTCGTCTTAAGTTCGGTAACATCCGGAATACACACCCGATTAGCAAATCTCAAAACACCATTCTCATCAACTCTGAATTCATCACCTCGACCTTGATTCACTAGAGTCAACTTATCAACCAAAAGCACATCGGATTTCTGACCTTCTCTAATCTCATCCAGAATACCACTCGTTAACTTCAACATTCCCAATTTAACACTATTGTGAGTACTCTCACACACCAAACTCAAGTCTCTAAACTGCTCAATTAAATCCAATTCCCTAACCATTAACATAGACATATGCAATGATTTCCGACTCAATGCATCAGCCACCACGTTTGCTTTACCCGGATGGTAATTCAAACCAAAGTCATAATCCTTCAGAAACTCTAACCATCTCCTCTGTCTCATATTCAGCTCTTTCTGATCAAACAAATACTTTAAACTTTTATGGTCACTGAAAACCTCAAATCTCGACCCATACAAGTAATGCCTCCATAATTTCAGAACAAATACCACAGCTGCCAACTCTAAATCGTGCATCGGATAGTTCCTCTCATGAACCTTCAGTTGTCTCGAAGCATAAGCTACAACCTGCTTATTCTGCATCAACACGCCACCCAAACCCAACAATGAAGCATCACAGTAAACCTCAAATGGTTCTGACGGACTCGGTAATATCAGAATAGGAGCAGTAGTCAACCTTCTCTTTAACTCTTGGAAACCTTCTTCACATTTTGAGTCCCAAACAAACGCTTGCCCCTTTCTAGTCAACATCGTCAACGGTAACGCCAACTTAGAAAATCCCTCAATGAATTTCCTATAATAACCTGCAAGTCCAAGAAAACTCCTTATCTCAGAAACTGACTTCGGAGCTTCCCACTCAGATACCGCTTCTATCTTAGAAGGATCAACAGCAACACCACCTCTTGAAATCACATGACCAAGAAAACTAACCTCTTCCAACCAAAATTCACACTTGGACAGTTTAGCAAATAACTTCTTTTCTCGTAGAACTCCTAAAACCACTCTCAAATGTTCAGCATGCTCTTCTTCAGATTTCGAATACACCAAAATATCGTCAATAAACACCACAACAAACTTGTCTAGGTACGGATGGAAAATCCTATTCATATACTCTATAAATACTCCAGGCGCATTAGTCACCCCAAAAGGCATTACAGAATACTCATAATGTCCATACCTTGTTCTGAAAGCAGTCTTCTGAATATCCTCAGTTTTCACACGTATCTGATGATATCCCGATCTCAAATCTATTTTGCTGAACACACTCGCACCAACCAACTGATCCATCAAATCATCGATCCTCGACAAAGGATACCGATTCTTGATCGTCACTTTATTCAGTTGCCTGTAGTCCACACACAACCTCATAGTACCTTCTTTCTTCTTAACCAATAACACTGGTGCACCCCACGGTGACACACTCGGACGAATAAATTTCTTATCCAACAGATCTTCCAGCTGACTCTTCAATTCAGCTAACTCAACAGCAGACATACGGTACGGAGCCATCGATATCGGTCTAGTACCAGGTACCAACTCAATCGAGAACTCAACTTCACGCTCTGGCGGTAATTCATTCACTTCTTCCGGAAACACATCAGGAAAATCACACACCACAGCTAGATCGCAAATCACCAGTTTATCTTTAGCCTCCAAAGTCGCTAACAGCATAAACAACTCTGCCCCATCTACTACTGCCTCATTCACCTGCCTTGCTGATAGAAACAAATCCTGTCCTTCCTCAATCTCAGGAAAGATCACAGTCTTATCAAAACAATTGATATAGACTCGGTTAAACACCAACCAGTTCATACCCAGAATAACATCAATCTGCGCTAGTGGAAGACACACTAGGTCCATCCCAAAGTCTCTACCAAAAATACTCAAAGGACAATTTAAACAAACTGAAGTAGTAGTCACTGAACCCTTCGCAGGAGTATCAATCACCATACTTCCATGCATCTCAGATATCTCTAACTTAAGTTTCACAGCACAATCTAAAGATATAAAGGAATGAGTCGCACCTGTGTCAATAATAGCTACAAGAGGAAGGCCATTAATATAACACGTACCTCGGATCAAACGATCATCTGCAAAAGTCTCAGAACCCGATAAAGTAAAGACCTTGCCTCCCGACTGGTTCTCTTTCTTCGGCTTAGGACACTGTGGACTGATATGACCCACCTCTCCACAGTTGAAACAAGTCACAGTCCTCGACCGGCACTCTGCAGCCAAATGACCACCTTTTCCACACTTGAAACACTTCCTCTCAGCACTGGTACACTCATGGACACGATGTCCAGCCTGACCACATCTGTAACACTTAGCAGGGGCACTAGAGTCTCCCCCACTAGGCCTCTTCATCCCACTCTGTCTCTAGAAACCTTTGCCAGCTGCATACGGTTTCCCACGATCATTCTGATTCTTGCCCTTCCTATCAACCCTCTGCTGATAGCTCTCCGCTCTGGCCTTGGTATCCTGTTCAAAAATCCTGCAACAGTCAACCAAATCAGAAAACACTCTAATCCGCTGATATCCAATAGCCTGCTTGATCTCGGGACGTAACCCGTTCTCAAACTTCACATATTTTGAAAATTCCCCAGTAGCCTCATCATAGGGAGTGTAATACTTCGACAGCTCTGTGAACTTAGCAGCATACTCAGTAACAGACCGGTTGCCTTGCTTTAATTCTAAGAACTCTATCTCTTTCTTTCCTCTGACATCCTCTGGAAAGTACTTCCTCAGGAATCTCTCTCTGAACACAGCCCAAGTGATCTCAGCATTCCCAGCAGATTCCAACTCAGTGCGGGTAGCAACCCACCTATCATCTGCTTCCTCTGATAGCATATGCGTACCGAACCTGACCTTCTGGTTATCGGCGCACTCAGTCACTCGGAAGATCCTCTCTATCTCCTTCAACCACTTCTGAGCACCATCTGGATCGTATGCTCCCTTGAACATTGGAGGATTGTTCTTCTGGAACTCACTCAATTGACGAGCAGCTCCCATTCCCACAACATTCGGATTCCCTCCAAGTACTCCAGCTAGCATACCCAGAGCCTCAGCAATCGCAGCATCGTCTCTACCTCTTCCAGCCATTCTATTCTGAAAACCCAACAAGCTAAAACAATAAGTACTAATAGGGTTACACAACACCTATCACGTACAGGGGAAACAGAATAATTACGACTCGACTCGACCGACTATGCTCTGATACCACTAATGTAACACCCTTCTAAAATACCCCAAATATTTAATTAAAAACAACAAATATATATCAGAGTAGATATGCAATTAAGGGTGTCACACAATCACTTCACACCATTCACCAAAAATAACTGTCATGCTCTTTTATTATATCAAAACATAAAGCATTGCACAATACGCAGCGGATAGAGAACAAATCAATCATGCAAAACATGTAACACATTACATGTAAAATTATTCAACAAGGTAAAACATCCCGTCCCGATGTTACATCTATCAGAGCATGACCCACTAAGGAGACTACACTAGACTCCAAGCACTAGCTTCTACTCAATCACTGCTCGTTACCTGAAAAATAGTTGTAAGGGTGAGTTCCTCAATCGATATAATAAGCATTATAAAATATCATGCAATGTTAAGTAATTTAACACATTTCATCACCCCAATCAGATCACACATTCAGCAACGGCAATATCAACTCAATCATACTCCACATCAACACAAAACACACAACACACAACACACGTATAATACTGGAATACATCCATTCATATTATACGCCATACATACATTATGCAATGAGACTCCATGCATGCGGTACCGACTATTCGTGAACATATAGTTCAACCTCACCGATCAAATCCAGATACGGCTACCAAGCTCACTAGTCCCACTCATTTGAGACCTAGTGACTCACTCACTAATTCCTCACCATGGGAATTAGCTACCACCCCAAGGGCCATGCTATGCACGCTAATTCACCTAGCATGCAAACATCAACAACAATCCATAATGACTAACTCACTAATTCCTCACCATGGGAATTAGCTACCACCATAAAGGCCACAATATGCATGCTAAATCACCTAGCAATGCAAAATCATCAACAATAATCCACAATGGACATATGCTCACACTCTAAGCCATAAACAGTCCATTCACAATTGCATACATAACATATACATTCACAGCATTATGCATACCATCATACATCATCAACACATGTATCAAAACATCATATCATGTCAAATAATTAATCACAGTATTAGCACACTCTACTAATACCTATACTACTCAAAACAGCGGGAATTAATCCCTATTACATCATACGCCAATATAGGCCAAACACCAATTATGCACACATTATTCAAATATTAATTTTTCACCTTTCCAACAGTGTTAACCGGTTAACGCCCTGGGTTAACCGGTTAACGCAGGACAGAACACGCTTCCTGGCCAATTTTAACAGTGTTAACCGGTTAACGCCCTGGGTTAACCGGTTAACGCAGACAGAACAGCAATTTCTCAGAAATCACAACAGTGTTAACCGGTTAACACCCTGGGTTAACCGGTTAACGCAGACAATACAGCAATTTTTCACAATTCATAACAGTGTTAACCGGTTAACACCCTGGGTTAACCGGTTAACGCAAGACAGAAAGCTGTTCCTGCGCTAACACGAAGCAGAATGCAGAATTCTCCGCATTTTCCGCCGTTGGAGGACTTCCGGACCTCCGATTCCGATTCCGTAAAAAGCTATACGTTCGGGAAATCACAACTCACACAAATACAGATTCAATTACAGCTTTAACACAACTTATCCAACACAATTTTTTCAGCATTCAACATCCCAATTAGGGTCAATTCAACGGTTTATCACTACCCATTACATGTTAACCCATAATACCCATTAAACGACGATAAACCCCCCTTACCTGAGTTAATCCGGCAATCCCTAAGCTCCAATCTTTTCCGTTCTTCAACCCTTGCTCTCTTGCTCTTCCTCTTTGCCCTTTCTCCCTTTTCAGCCGCTTCTCTGTTTTTCACGTGAAAACCTTTCTTTACCAAAATGAAACTCTTTTCTTATTTCCCACTTATATACTTTCCAATAATTATTATTCCAATAATAATAATAATAATAATCCAATAATTCCAATTACTTAATTAAATTAATAAATATAATATTAACTTAAATTAAATAATTATCTTATTTTTATCGGGGTGTTACACGCCACACATGTGGTAATCAAAACCCACGCCTTAGATTAAAATAAAATGGCAAGATCATGTGGTCGGGAGACGTGTCAACGCACAACCAGAGTTGTAGCTCTGGTCTTCTTCTCCGGTGGACCTCACCGGACTGGTCCAACCTCAACCATCACTAAAATTAAAAAGGAGGACATGATCTGAAAGAAAAAATGGCGTATAGCACGAATCTGACCTCAATTTTAACTAACTCCACATATATAGAAAGATAAGAGGAGCTGAATTTTGAGGTGTGTCAACTGAGTTGCTTTGATTTGACCTCCAAGCAACTCAATCTTCTGGCCTATATTGGTAGGACTTCACAGAACCAAAGATCCAAGAGAGTTGAGTAGAATTGAGAGGGAATCGAAGAGATGAAGTTTTCTGAAAATTACCTCCAATGTTATGCAGTTCTTGATGTTGCTTGCTCCAAACACAATCTGATCACACTTGAGAAGCTAGCAAGAAGTGATTAGAGAGGTTGCAAGGCTTTGGATCCTGGAGTTCTTGAATCTCCAACAGTTGAGATTCAAACTCAAATTTATCAGGTTTTCTTTTGGAATGAGAGGGTTTCAATGGGGGGCAAAGTTGGGGCGTAAGGTGTGATTCAAATGTGCACAGAGGTCATGTATTTATAGCATGAATGAATGATATTTGCACACTTTAAATTTTGTCCAAATTTAGCAATGTTGATGGCACGAGTGCATGGACATATGAAGGCCTATGATGCAATGCAAAAAGGTCCAAAATCAATCCAAATGACGTTTGAATGGAAGCTTGATTGGCAAGGCAAAGTGAACTGAAGTTTTGAAGTTTGATTCTTTCCAAGTATGCAGCCGTGTTAAAGCCATACGCAGACCTAGCAAACCTCATCCAAAATGCATGAACTTGGGCTCTTTGGAAAGGTTGGATCAAGGGGAACAAGTTTGATATTCAAAACTTTTTCATTTGGAGCTTGGAACATGGAGAATTTTGAGGTGGAAGTTTGGAAGTTTTAACATGTTGAAAATTTTTCTAAGTGTCAAGCAATATATCGCAATATTCTACCTTGCTTAACTTTTTATTTGAGCTTCAAACGTGAAAAGTGTCTTCATCAAAGTTGTACCTCTTTCAAAGACCTTCAAAATTGTCACCAATTAAATGTCATTTGGATTTGTAATGATAGAGTTATGTATTTTTGAAGTTTGGAAAAATCACTTGTTCAATGGCATAGGTAAAAAATGACCTATAATGTAACCTCATATCACATGCTCATAAAAGTTGAATTAGCTCTCACTCCAAACATCAAAGTTGAATTAGACATCTTGAATTTTATTGTGAAACTTGGAAATATTTCATATCATAACAATTGAGCAAGTTATGGCCTTGGGAAGTTGACTTTTAAATTAGGGTTTAGACAAAATGACCTATAATGTTTCAATATAGAAAATGATTTTCCAAGCAAAACTAGATCTAGGTCTCAACATGAAAGTTGTTTTTAATTTCATTTAGAGTAACTTTTCTCTTGGAATAATTTTCATATGGTGACAATTGTATGAGATAGGGTCTAGGGAGACCCAGTTTTGATCAGATGAATTCATCTGGCCAACCACCATAACCGACTTGCTAACCTTCAATTATTTGGGATTTCTTGGCACATGGTAGATCATATATGCATAATATGATGAATTTTGAAGTGTCCCTTGAGAGATTTGATCAAATGGTAAGATAGCTTGTTGGAGAAGTTACTCAAGATACCAAGTCAAACTAGGGTTTCCAAGGCAAATCACCTCCACACTCTTGAAGAAAACTTGATCAATATAACATGTAGGAATCAATGGAACTCATATATGATGCTCATAACCATTCTTGGATCAATTCATGGTTGTTTTCTTTGTCATGAGGGTCTTAAATCCTAGATATGAACTTGATAGATCAATGGAGATCATGCCCTACCTACAAAAGAGTTAGGCAAATGCAAAGATATATTTTTCGTATTTTGGTTAGTAAAATGATAATATACAAGTATGATACAATCACAAAGTGATTGTTGATCTCTCCCAAAACAAACCCAATGAAAAAGGGGTAAGGAGGATGCCAAGGTATGATCCCAATGCTAATGCTTATGATGAAACTGCATGAGGGATCTTAGGGTCAAAATTGGGGTCTTACAGCGAGCCACCACAAACAGATGAGGAATTCAATTCACCATCCATGTAATCGAATCTAATTCTGAGTCCGTGTTCAATCTTGTGTTTGTAGGAGAAAGCGCAAAAGTAAGGAAACGTACCGGATTTGATGCTCCAAGCAATCCGATGGGATCGTCCTCTTTGACTACACGTCGTGGCGTATTTTCTCTTCCGGCCTATCGCTTTATCGATTCGTCGGCAATGTCGCATCGTCGGTGAATTGCATCGCGAATTAGGAGTGGCGATGAATGAAGAATTTGCATCGCGAATGATGGTTTATTCTTAGCATATCCACAGAGTTTCTCCTATCAAATTCCTACTGCGTGCTTCTTTGAATGCTTCAGCAGTTCTCTTGTGATTCGTCTGGTTAGGCCTTGTTTGTAGGTGATTGGAGGCGCAGATAGGTAGTATTTGGTGTCCCTAGAGAAAAAGGTTATGTTGTTATATGTCTGCTATATCAGTTGAGGAAGTTATGGATTGAAGAGTTGTTATAGGGGTTGCAAAGTGGGGAAGTGTTTACTGTGGAAATTGGTAAACAAACGTTGGTCCTCCCTAAGCCTTAAAACTAAGGGTTACTTGCAGGATCGACTAGTTGATCCTAAGACATGTGCTAATGTAACAGGGTAACTCGTTCAATTCGATGGACTATTAACTTTGTGAGAAACGGCTTCTGACAAAATATTGAACAAGCAAAGGTTTTTCCACACGAAATGATGATGTTATAGACTATGGGTGACTCGTGACCGACAGCAGTATGACACCTAACGAACACGTTTTTGGTGAATTCTATTATCGTAATAGAATTAGTGTCGACAGCGTAGACGACAACATAAAAGGACAATTCAAACTTAAATGAAATTAAAATAAAGTGTTCAATGGGAACAATTGAAAAATAAGGAAGTTGCATTGAAGTAAATGTGGTGATTCACGTGCATAGCACTCTTGAAACTCTTGCTTCAAACATAAAAGTTAAATTAGATCTCACTCCAAACATAAAACTTGAATTAGATATCTTGAATTTGATTGTGCAACTTGGAAATATTTCATCTCATTAAAATTGACCAAGTTATGGCCTTGAGAAGTTGACTTTCAAATTAGGGTTTAGACAAAATAACCTATAATGTTTCAACATAGAAAATGATTTTCCAAGAAAAACTAGCTCTAGGTCTAAACATAAAAGTTGTTTATAATGTAATTTATAGTAATTTTTCTCTTGGAATAATTTTCATATGATGCAAATTGTAGGATATAGGGTCTAGGGAGACCCTGTTTTGATCAGATGAATTCATCTGGCCAACCACCATCAACCGACTTGCTAACCTTCATTTATTTGGGCTTTCTTGGCTCATGGTAGATCATATATGCATAAGATGATGAATTTTGAAGTGTACCTTAAGATATTTGATCAAATGCTAAGATATCTTGTTGGAGAAGTTACTTAAGATACCTAGTCAAACTAGGGTTTCCAAGGCAAATCACCTCCACACTCTTGAAGAAAACTTGATCAATATAACATGTAGGAATCAATGTAACTCATATATGATGCTCATAACCATTCTTGGATCAATTCATGGTTGTGTTCTCTTTCATGAGGGTCTTAAACCCTAGATATGAACTTAATAGATCGATGGAAATCATGCCCTACCTACAAAAGAGTTAGGCAAATGCAAAGACAGATTTTTGGTATTTTGGTTAGTAAAATGATAATATACAAGTATGATACAATCACAAAGTGATTGGTGATCTCTCCCAAAACAAACCCAATGAAAGAGGACTAAGGAGGATGCCAAGGTATGATCCCAATGCTAATGCTTATGATGAAACTGCATGAGGGATCTTAGGGTTAAAATTGGGGTCTTACAACTGCCCCTATTTAGGGACATTCTAACTGAGGAGGCAAAGGTTAAAATCTTCATGTCGACTCAGTAGAATGGGCTTAAATAACAACATATGGAAACAAATTTTGGTCCCTAGGAGAACTCATTATTCATATGATATGAATGCAAAAGATAATGCCCTGTGGGGGAAAATTGCCACAAAGGAAAAGAAATCAGAGAGACCGAAAACCCGCAGGAGTATAATATATTTCGTAAGGAAAACTCACTGTGGAGACAGAGACTCTGGGGAAAAAATGAATTATGCATAGGCCAGGCTACGGCTTAAAACTGCTGAGGGACTCAAGAAATTCCATACAAAAATGGAAAAGACTCAGCCAGGGAACAATAACATCTGTAGGGGATACGAGTAAGTCATGATGAAACTGAAATACTTGAATCATGCAGGAAAAAGCGATTTCTCTAAGGAAAAACGTCCTCAACTCAGCTGGGGAAGCAATAAACTTCAACACAGGAGGAGCAGAACTCTATTATCTACTACCTATTTCTGGGTAAGAATAATAAAGATCTGACAGAGAGGACATCCTTCATCGATTAGGATGAACATATCAAGGATGACTCGCTAAGAAAAGCCAGGAGGGAGTATTCATTACCGGTTATTGGGTAAGAATAGCTTTGCTGGGGAAAACTGCAGTAAATCGGATTTACAACTACCAGTTACTGGGAAGAAGACCAAAGGATGAGAGTATCCGTCATCGGTTAGGATGAACCTATCAAGGATAAACTCAACAGGGAAGAGAATTTGTCATCGGTCAGGATGAACATATCAAGGATAAACTTGCCTGGGATTGTCAAGGAGGATACCCGTCATCGGTTAAGATGAACATATCAAGGATATACCAACTGAACAAAAAGTAGGAATTACATCTACCAAATATTGGATAGAAGACCATCAAAGCGAAAATCTGTCACTGGTTAGGATGAACATATCAAGGATAGACTCTGAGAGGGGAGAAAATAGGAATTATATCTATCAGTTACTGGATAGAATACCATGAGAGAGAATATGTCACTGGTTAAAGTGAACATATCAAGGATAAACTATGTGGGAGAAAAAAAATGGTTTACAACTACCGGTTACTGGGTAGAAGACCAATAAAGAGAAAATCAGTCACCGGTTAGGGTGAACATATCAATTATTTCTGAGCCCATTAGAACATTTGATCCATCATATTTAAAAGCTGCAAACCCTAAACCTAAAAGGCATTCGAATTTCGTGGCAAGCAAGGAAAAGGTCACATAGCAAACTTTATTTTCTCATCAAGTTCTTGAAGTGAAGCATCAAGGAAGCCTCATCTCCTTCTATTTCTCTCCACAATCAAGAGGTAGTGGACCTAACCTCCACTAGGTAATCATCTTACTCTATCTTCCATGGCCATGTATTGATATACTTATGCTCATTATCACTATTGTTCACCATGCTATTTTTATGCTTGCTTACCATACTCATCATCATCACCATGCCAATCATATGCTTGTAATTCTTGATGTTGGTTTATGCATGCTGAGTTTTTGCCCTAGCCTGTGCCCATGTTGTCACCTTGTTGACAGCATTGCTCCATGATCAAGACATCATTTTACTCAAACAAGGATACCATGATAATCTACACATTTTGTACTTGAGTTTTGGTTTTTATTTCATCTCGTTTGGTGCATTATAGTGCTTGTATTATTGAGTGGAAGTTGAAGAAAATCCACTGCATTTTCACGTGTTCTTGCATGCATGGCATTAGGGTTAAGTTTAGTGAAGAAGACGATGACGTGTCATCTCTAGGACCACTGGATCGTGCGCTCATGTTTTAACCTGGGCTGTCTATTTATTTTTGTCTTTTAGTCACTTAATGGACCTTGCCCAATTGATATTATGTTACATGAAATATTTTAATAAAACGTTATTTAAATTTTGTCACGCCCTGAATAAATGATTTGGACTGTGGGCTTGCGCTTTCCTGCTTTCCACACCCCCACGTTCCAGGACCCATCAGCACCAGCCCATTTCCTCTTTTATTTTCTTATTTTAATTTCCACTTATTTTCTGTTTAGATTTTAATTATTTTAAAATATTTTCTTTATTCATAAAAATATCCAAAAATATTTTCCATATTTCTTAATGTCTTATTTAATTTTATTTAATTTTTATTTTCGTATTTATTTAATTTTAATATTTAATTTTAATTATTCTTTCTAAATGGTCCATTTTAACACACTTTTTTTCTTGATGTTATTTTTATGTCTTAAAATTATTTCTAGCTTTTAATTATTCTATTTTTATGTCTCTAACTTTTGCCTGGATCGCCCTTTCGGATTTTCAATCCACCGAGACGCCCTTTTTTGCCTAAGTTGCCCTTTCGATTTTTCAACTTAGCGAGCTATTCTTTTTCTTTTTTAGTCGAATTATTTCTTGACTGCATCTGCGTTCACAGGACGAGTGAACTCTTCACCATCCATAGTTGTAAGAATCAAGGCACCGCCTGAAAAGTCTCTCTTAACAACATATGGGCCTTCATAATTAGGAGTCCATTTTCCCCTAGAATCTGGTTTGAAAGTTAAAATCTTCTTGAGCACAAGGTCACCTTCCCTGAACACACGAGGTCTGGCCTTCTTATCAAAAGCTTTCTTCATCCTCTGCTGATATAACTGACCATGACACATGGTCGTCAATCTCTTCTCTTCAATTAAACTCAGCTGATCAAACCTGGTCTGACACCATTCAGCCTCAATCAACTTGGCTTCCATGAGCACACACAACGAAGGAATCTCAATCTCTACGGGGAGCACTGTTTCCATACCATACACAAGAGAAAAAGGGGTTGCCCCTGTTGAAGTGCGGACGGATGTACGATACCCATGAAAAGAAAATGGGAGCATCTCATGCCAATCCTTGTACGTGACAACCATCTTCTGAATAATCTTCTTAATGTTCTTATTTGCAACTTCAGCAGCCCCATTCATCTTAGGTCTGTAGGGAGAAGAATTATGGTGTGCAAACTTGAAGTCTTTGCAAAGAGCTTCCACCATATTATTATTCAAGTTTGATCCATTATCAGTAATGATCTTACTTGGCACACCATAACGGCATATGATCTGATTCTTGATAAACCTTACAACAACTTGCTTGGTTACATTCGCATACGATGTCGCTTCAACCCATTTTGTGAAGTAATTAATTGCCACTAGAATGAAACGATGTCCATTTGTAGCTTTGGGCTCAATCATCCCAATCATATCAATTCCCCACATAGAGAAGGGACATGGGCAAGAAATAACATTCAATAGTGTCGGAGGAACATGAATCTTATCAGCATATATTTGACACTTGTGGAATTTCTTCACAAACTTGCAACAGTCAGATTCCATTGTCATCCAATAGTAACTTGCTCGCAACATCTTCTTTGCCATTGCATGTCCATTAGAATGAGTACCAAAGGAACCTTCATGCACTTCAGTAATCAACAAGTCCGCTCCGTGTCTATCCATGTATCTGAGCAAAACCATGTCGAAGTTTCTCTTGTACAGTATATCACCATTCAAGTAGAAATTACCGGCTAATCTTCTCAAAGTCTTCTTATCTCAAAGATGCCCCAGGCAGGTAAATATGTCTTTGAAGGAAACATTTGATGTCGTAATACCATGGGTTCTCGTCTTTGATCTCTTCAACGGCAAACACATGAGCTGGCCTATCAAGACGCATCACTGACAAATTCGGAACTTCATTCCAATACTTCACTACAATCATTGATGCCAACGTTGTAAGAGCATCTGCCATCTGGTTCTCATCTCGAGGAATATGATGAAACCTAACCTTTGTAAAGAAAGTTGAAATCCTCTTCGCATAATCTCTATATGGTATTAAACCGGGTTGATTCGTCTCCCATTCTCCTTTGATTTGATTCACAACCAAAGCAGAATCTCCGAAGACATCTAAATACTTGATTCTGAGATTCGTGGCCTCTTCGAGCCCCATAATGCAAGCTTCATATTCTGCCATGTTGTTTGTACACTTTAAAGTCAATCTAGCTGTAAATGGTAGATGTGTGCCTTGAGGAGTAATAATCACTTCCCCAATGCCATTTCCATATTGATTAACAACTCCACCAAATACCATGCCCCAACGGGAACCTGTTTCTGGCCCTTCTTCAAGTAATGGTTCATCACAATCTTTCATTTTCAAGTATAAAATCTCTTCATCAGGAAAATCATACTGCACTGACTGATAATCTTCAATTGGTTGGTGAGCCAAATGGTCAGCCAAGATACTACCTTTGATCGCTTTCTGAGATCGGTATTCGATATCATACTCTGATAACAACATCTGCCAATGGGCAATCCTCCCAGTTAAAGCAGGCTTCTCAAATATATACTTGATTGGGTCCATTTTGGATATCAACCAAGTGGTATGATTCAACATATATTGACGCAGACGCTTAGCGACACAAGCCAATGCGCAACAAGTCTTCTCAAGCATAGAATACCGAGTCTCATAGTCGGTGAACTTCTTCCTGAGGTAGTAAACTGCAAATTCTTTCTTTCCAGTCTCATCTTGCTGACCTAGAACACAACCCATATTATATTCAAGCACAGTCAAATACATGATCAATGGTCTTCCTTCAATAGGTGGAGACAAAATCGGAGGCTCAAGCAGATATTCTTTGATACTGTCAAAAGCTTCCTGGCAGTCTTCAGCCCAATCACAAGATTGATCTTTCCGAAGAAACTTGAATATATGCGCACATGTGGTAGTCATGTGGGAAATGAATCTGGAGATATAATTCAAGTGGCCGAGAAAACCTCTAACTTGCTTCTTAGTTTTGGGCGCAGGCATCTCTTGTATTGCTTTGACCTTGGCAGGATCAACTTCAATACCCTTCTCGCTGACAATAAATCCCAACAACTTACCAGAACGAACACCAAAAGTACACTTATTGGGATTCAAGCGGAGTTTATACTTCCTCAAACGCTGGAATAACTTCAACAAATGCTCAACATGTTCCTCTTCATCAATCGATTTAGCAATCATGTCATCTACATATACTTCAATCTCTTTATGCATCATATCATGAAAGAGAGTAGTCATTATTCTTTGGTAAGTTGCACCAGCATTCTTTAGACCGAAAGGCATCACTCTATAACAGAATGTTCCCCAAGGTGTAATGAATGTGGTCTTCTCCATATATTCGGGTGCCATCTTGATCTGATTATATCCAGAAAATCCATCCATAAACGAAAAGACTTTGAATTTAGCAGTATTGTCTACCAACATATCAATGTGTGGCAGAGGGAAATCATTATTCGAACTGGCTTTATTCAAATCTCTATAATCAACACACATGCGGACTTTTCCATCTTTCTTTGGCACATGCACAATATTGGCCACCCATTGCGGATACTCAGCGGTTACAAGGAAACCGACATCAATCTGGTTCTGCACTTCCTCTTTGATCTCCACAGTCATATCAGGATGCGTTCTCCTCAACTTCTGCTTGACTAGAGGGCATTCTTGCTTCAACGGCAATCTATGCTCCACAATATCAGAATCCAAACCAGGCATGTCTTGATAGGACCGAGCAAACACATTTGAACATTCTCAAAGAAGATCAATCAACCCCTTCTTGACATCTGGACACAGGCGAGACCCAATCTTGACTTCCTTCACATCATCCTCGGAACCCAAGTTGACTAACTCAACCTGCTCTTTGAATGGCTGAATGGTCTTTTCATCTTGCTCAAGAAGACGAGACAATTCATCACTCACTTCTACATCACTTTCCTCCTCGGCTTCAAACACGGGGAATTCAAAATTTGGAGAAGGAGAAGGATCATTGTATTCAATTGGGTTAAGAACCAACCTGCATAATGATTTGATATTTTGATTTTAGAGGAGTGAACTTGTGACCAAATATTATACAGATGGACAATTATATTGTTTATTTATGTTTTTTGTGATTACCATTTTCAGAATAAAGCAAAAAGTAAAAATAAAACATCATAGATGTGGATGAATAGAATTAATTTTATTAATGATCAATTTGGAAATGCCCAAATAATGTTCACTTCTCCCTTAGGCATAGGAGAAGGATTTGGAAAACATATAAAAGAAATTACTTAGATTGATGCAAAATAACAGGAATATCAACAACAGTCTAATTGTTGCAAGCCTTTCCATGCGTCACAAAATTGGTGCAGTCTGCCTCTTCGTCATCTTCTAGCACAACATCTAAGTGTTGTTTATTTCCATGAATGAACCCTCCGCTACGGAATCTAAGTTGCATATCTTCGGTCCTTGCAGTTGTTGAACCTTTCTGGAACCCCAAACTGGTTCTGCCTTTGTTGTCGGAGACCTCTATCACGCGCCCCCACTGATCAACATCGCCTTCTTCCACAATCTTCCTTGCATCTTTCAATGAGAACATAGTGTAATACCCCAAAATTTACCCTTCATTTTTTCCTGGAAGCATGGGATTATGTTTTACACTTCATTAGCATCATACTAGGTCATACTCATTGCATACTGCATTAGTGACTGGAATATCAGATTTTGATCGATCACTCCTTAACAGAAGGAGCCCACACAAAGCAAGATTGAGAATTGGACTTCATTATCTAAGTATATAAGTCTCTAGGGTCTCAGGGGGCTCCAGGTGTCTTATTGTGGTCCTCAGTTCATCCGTGGAGGATTCAAAGCTCTCATAGTGTGCATCTGGATTTAATCAGAAATTAAGGTTTCATGGCTACTTGCAACAGGAAATGTTTGGTTGTAAGTAGAGGGCCTCATCCATGTCATGATTAGAGAGGCATCTTGTCCTAGAAAATTCATAATTATCTCAGAAAGATCCATTGGCAATCAGTGCAATCATGATCAATTTTGCCCTAAAATTAGGGTTTGGTATAAAATCAGTTTATTTCTAATTCCTTGGGTGAAACTCTTTTCCATGGCCCTCCATATGTCCACAAGGGTCTACATACAAAAAATCAGCTTTTTATTTGAGCCAGAAGTGCTTCAATTGATCACCGGAATCGGGATCAGACAGTTTAGGAAAAGTCAACTGTGGGGCCAGAAAAGTCAACTCCTGACATTTTGAGAGTGGAATCTCAAAATCCATGCCTAAGGGAGCTTACATGTGAAATTTGATCAAGGTTGGATCATGGATTCATCACTTAATCAGGAATTGGAAAAGTTACTTAATGTGGAAATGGTTGACTTTCCATTTAGGGCAAGTTTTCATGATTGTTGCACTCACTTTAAGCCCATTTTCCATCAGGATAAAAGCTCCAATAAAATATTTCTCCAACACGAAAGTTGTTCCTCTTGTTCCAAGCTTTCTAGAGATATAAAGTTTGTTCCATTTGGATCAAAATTGAGAAAGTTATGCTTAGTCAAAGTGGGGCATATTTTTAGGACACTTAAAAAAATTTCTAAGTCTCAAAATCTTCAAAGTTGTCAAGACTCCTTGGCCAGTTTTCTTGCACTTCAAGGCATCATTTGCAAATGTTTTCTTCACAACAATTGCACCTTGCCATGTCTTCTTTCACCTCCTTTTGGAATCATCTCATTTGGATCCATGGTTTGAGAGATACATTCACCTAAAGTGGGCATCATGACTTAATTCTCTACGCAGATTTTAGGCCAAACTGGCCCAATCAGTTTTGCATGATGAGACCCGATCTTGAGGACTATTTTTCACCTTCTTCCATTCATCATTTCAACTTGTGCTCAACATGAAAGATGCTATACTCCATGAGGTCTTGCTATTGTTTGCATTATTTCATCATTTGGTAGCTTGCTCATCAAGTTACATGGCCTCAAAGTCATCATCTTGGACTGTTTTCTTCCTTGCCAAGCCAGACCAAAGTTATACTGCACAAACCAGCCCACGTTTTGTTACCTCATTTGGCCATGCATTGAAGATTCATTCACTTATGTTTGGCCCAAAATAACAAAACCTCATGCTCCATTTTCCTATTACACCACACTTTACATATTTTGCCCATAAACCAAATCAATTATTTCTTGCCCATTAGAACATTTGATCCATCATATTTAAAAGCTGCAAACCCTAAACCTAAAAGGCATTAGAATTTCGTGGCAAGCAAGGAAAAGGTCACATAGGAACCTTTATTTTCTCATCAAGTTCTTGAAGTGAAGCATCAAGGCAACCTCATCTCCTTCTATTCCTCTCCACAATCAAGAGGTAGTGGACCTAACCTCCACTAGGTAATCATCTTACTCTATCTTCCATGGCCATGTATTGATATACTTATGCTCATTATCACTATTTTTCACCATGCTATTTTTATGCTTGCTTACCATATTCATCATCATCACCATGCCAATCATACGCTTGTAATTCTTGATGTTCGTTTATCCATGCTGAGTTTTTGCCATAGCCCGTGCCCATGTTGTCACCTTGTTGACAACAATGCTCCATGATCAAGCCATCATTTTACTCAAACAAGGATACCATGATAATCTACACAGTTTGTACTTGAGTTTTGGTTTTTATTTCATCTCATTTGGTGCATTATAGTGCTTGTATTATTGAGTGGAAGTTGAAGAAAATCCACTGCATTTTCACGTGTTCTCGCATGCATGGCATTAGGGTTAGGTTTAGTGAAGAAGACGATGACGTGTAATCTCTAGGACCACTGGATCGTGCGCTCATGTTTTAATCTAGGTTGTCCATTTATTTTTGTCTTTTAGTCACTTAATGGACCTTGCCCAATTGATATTATGTTACATGAAATATTATAATAAAACGTTATTTAAATTTTGTCACGCCCTGAATAAATGATTTGGACTGTGGGCCTGCGCTTTCCTGCTTTCCACACCCCCACGTTCCAGGACCCATATTTCTTGATTCATAAAAATATCCAAAAATATTTTCCATATTTCTTAATGTCTTATTTAATTTTATTTAATTTTTATTTTCGTATTTATTTAATTTTAATATTTTATTTAAATTCTTCTTTCTAAATGGTCCATTTTAACACACTTTTTTTCTTGATTTTATTTTTATGTCTTAAAATTATTTCTAGCTTTTGATTTTTGGGATGAAGGTTGACCACTGTCTCATGGTCAACCTGACCTTTTCTTGGAATTTTATTTCCCATTTTTTTATTTATTTTGGATTTATTTTTGACCTAGTTTGGTTGATTGACTTTTGTTTTGACCTCTACTTTATTTCAATTAATTTATGGACCAATTTTCATTATTTTTAAAACCTTTTTGGGGGATGATGATGTCCTGACCCCACCTTATTTAGTTTAATTTTTCATAATTTTCTTGATTAACTTGCTATTTATTTGATGTTTTTTAAGTTGACTTGAATTTTCGGTTGACTTCTTTATGATCGATGTTTGACTTAGGGATTGCTTATGGCAATTGAAGAGATCTTTTGATCCTCCCTTGTTCATCTCGTATGCCATGTATTAGAGGCCTTTTCATCTTGATTTTTATTTGATCTTTGCCTCATTTTTTGATTTAATTATTCAGTGGACCCCTTGTGTGCATCTTGTCATCTGTCTGGTCCATCTGTCATTTGTGATACTTGTTTCTTTCATCCATGCTTGCCATTGCTTGATTGTTTAACATGTTCATACTCCCATGCATTGTTTAATGCTCTATTATTTCATTCTTTGATTCTTTGAATTGGGTTATATACATTGTTTACTTATCTTATTGTTTGATTAACTGTTGCCTACTTGTATGACGTATGAGGCATATTATTCTTATTGTTTGGTTGCCATGAACCATCCACATTCATAACAAATGTACCCCTCTCCCATGAAGTGTATAATGTTTATTCTTTCATTCTTTATTCATCTGTTAATACAAGAATTAAAACGAACATTCGATAATCATTTCAAAATAAGATCAAAAGCTCGATCCAACATCGAGTAATCATTTTCAAAACTTAACAGAACCAGCACGTATTCATCCATCCTCTTGTAAGTCGATTGCCTTAGGCATCGCTATCAACCTCTTGTAAGTCGACTGCTTCATGCATCGCCATCTACCTGTAAGTCAATTGCTTCATGCATCGCCATCTACCCTTATCTGTGGTTTCTCTCCTTGCTCCATTTGTCGACTCTTATTCCGTTTAGGTAACACCCATTAGGTAGAACCCTTTGTATGATAACATAGGTAGAATTCCCTTATTCTTTGCACGCTAACATTAGGTAGATGTTCCCCTCTGTAAATCCTAAACACATAGGTCCATATTGCATGACAACACTAGGGCAGAGCTTCCCCACTTTTAGACCTTCCGTGCGTCTCCGATCTTGTGGCATGTCAGTCCATTCTATTGCAAAGAGGTAACTACCTAAGACTCGATTCAGCGAGTTGCGACACCTACTTTCCTTTGACACAGCTGGTGTCCTCTTTTGTAAGTCCGTGTTCAAATGGCAATCCTTAACCCCTAGTTAGTCGAACTACGACAACTCTGATTCTCATGTTCAGATGAGATACGTAGGCACGAGATGCGATGTCTTGCCGAGTTTTTGACTAACGACTAATAACTAATCCTTGCTTGCTCTCGCCCTCTTTGCGATTCCTTTCTCTCGCCCTCGTTGCGATTGAGACCTTCCCTTTCTCTTGCCCTAGTTGAAATCGAGACCCTTGTTCCCGTAGTTAGTCGAACTACGACAACTCTGATTCTCATGTTCAGATGAGATACATAGGCACGAGACGCGATGTCTTGCCGAGTTTTTGACTGACTACTAACAACTAATCCTTGTTTGCTTTCTCCCTTGTCGTGATTCTTTTCTCTCGCCCTCGTTGCGATCGAGACTTTCCCTTTCTCTTGCCCTAGTTGCAATCGAGACCCTTATTCTCGTAGTTAGCTGAACCACATTTTGGCTCTGATTCTCATTCCATATGAGATACGTAGGCATAAGACGCGATGTCTTATCGAGCACACTTCTCTTTCACCCATAGGTAGCCGAGCTACAAAGTCTCTGATTCTCATATTCAGATGAGATACGTAGGCAGTGGATACTACATCCTTGCGAGTCATTCATTTTCTTTTGACCTTCTTTTAGTAAATAGTACATTAGATATACCTACACCCTTTAGACTAGAACAACAAGAGTGGATCTCGTAGAGTACTACGGATGCGTAGGGGTGTTAATACCTTCCCTTCGCATAATCGACTCCCGAACCCAAGATTTGGTTGCGAGACCTTGTCTTTTCCTTTTCTTCAGGTTTTCTTTGATCGTTTCCTTTCCCTCCTTTGGGATAAATAATGAACGGTGGCGACTCTTCTGTTTTCTTTTCTTCGCCGGTTGTTTTTTTCGCACCCAGTCGTGACAGCTGGCGACTCTGCTGGGGACCCGGTTTCCCTATGCGAGTCCCTCCTAGCTTTTGTGAGTTCCTTGTTTGTTGGGTGTTTATTCTTTTGTACAGTTACTTACTTCCAGCATTTATCTACTTTATCTTATTGCATTATGTACATATGATTGTTGTATCTGTTGGATCTGGTGGGGGTTGGTTATTTGTTGGGATGGGTTGTTCTATGAGAGATAAGCCCACTACCCAGGCTTGAGTGTACACACAGGTTTTATAGTGGATAGTCATGAGGCTTGTGTGGCATGTTGCTACGTTAAGTCGTTCATGAAGACCCACACCCAGATGAGGTTTCTTTTGGACATATTATGTCCTATGGGTGTTCCATAAGGACAGATGTTCCTTTAGAAATCGTCGACTATAGTGACCATTTCCTGAGGACTCAGTCGAGGCCTCTACTCCGAGACGCGGTTATGTTAGCTCTGGTGGGCGCATTCTCGCTGCTCAATCCGAGGACCCCGAGGCTGGGAACTTGCTTTTAGGATGTCCGATTAAGGGGAGTCAGTGAAGGTCTTTTGTCTCGTAATAATGCCAAACCTTCAGTGGTAAACGTATTATTCTCGACTGAAGGGTTAGAAGCTGACAAACTTCTGTTCTTAGAACCTACCAGTGAGGGGCGGGCTAAATTCAGGAAACCTTAACCTTCAACCAACCTGGTTTTCTGGTATTCTTGTTGGAGTAGAACTTTGATCTCTTATATGTTCCTCAGTGGTTTTCTCTTCAGACAGTGCGACCTGACAGTTGTTCAAGCAGATGCAGCAATCCTGATTCCCATGTCACTGCATTGCATCACATCATTTCGCATTCATATCATTTAACACATCTTTATCTATTCCCAGGGGTTAATATCTTCTTCTTGGTTCTAGTCGGGGTTTTCCGGTTCTCCTAACGGCTCAATTTTCTTACACTGTTTATCTGATGTGAGACTGGAATCAAGAGGTAGAATCCCCTTTGGAATTGATAAACATGTCATTGCATTTGCATATCCATTAGCATGTTTTGCATAACAGGTACCGCCGCAGTGTTCTCAGTTTGTTTGGTATTCCACTAGCAGGATAGCTGACTCAGGCATTCACCGATACGGTACCCGAAGAAATCAACAAAGAGAAATGGAAGGTCTACAAGCAGAGCTCGCTGAGATGAGGATTCGCATGAATCAGTTCATGGAAGTGGTCCGAGGAGTGGCTCAGGGACAGCAGGAGCTTAGATTGTTGGTACAGAGGAATCCCCCTACTACTCAACCGGAGGTTGTGGCTGATCCTCCAGCTGGAGAGGCTAATGAACCCAATGGACCGGGGCCTATCCCAATCCCACATGTCAACCTTGATCAACAACCCACCCATGATGATCAGGAGGATCAGTTCCCCCTACTTCAGGAGGACTTTGGCGTGGGTCATGGTATGGACCCTATGTTTCGGAGACTGGAAGAGAGTTTGAAAGTTGTGGAAGGGCAGAATGCTCTTGGTGTGGATGTTGCTGACTTGGGGTTGGTCCCAGGTGTGAGAGTTCCACCAAAGTTCAGAGTTCCGATATTTGATAAGTACAATGGCAACTCTTGCCCGAAGACTCACATACAAGCTTACTTCCGCAAGATGGTTGCGTATTCTGATGATGAGAAGCTGCTCATGTACTTCTTCCAGGACAGCCTAGTTGGGGCATCCTTGGAGTGGTATATGAGGCTGGACAGAGCCCATATTCGCTGCTGGAGAGACTTGGCTGAGGCCTTTGTGAAGCAATATCAGTACAATGCAGATATGGCACCTGACAGGACTCAACTCCAGAATCTGTCTCTCAAGAGCAACGAGTGCTTCAAAGAGTATGCTCAACGCTGGAGAGAGATGGCTTCCCGTGTTCAGCCTTCGATGTTGGAAAAAGAGATGGCCAACATGTTTATGAACCCACTGCCTGGATCTTACTTGGAGCGTCTAGTGGGTTACAACGCCTCAAATTTTGCTGATATGGTCTTTACCGGTGAGAGGGTGGAGAACTACTTGAAGATGTGTAAGATCCAAGATGGGGTTGGATCATCGTCGGGGTCAAAGAAGCCGTTCTTAGGAGGACATAAGAGGAGAGAAGGGGATGCAAATGATGTGTCTTCTTATTAGAGCAGAGGTAACCGAAGGAGTAGTTTTCAGAATTACCATCAGCAACCTTATGTTGCAGCTATGACCATTCCGGCTGCAGCACCAGTGCAACAACAACAACCTCAACGTCAACAAAATCAGTACCAACAACAACAAGGTAACAAACCTTCTTATCAACAGAGACAGAGGATGATGGATAGGTGTTTCGACACTCTTCCGATGTCGTAAGCCCAATTGCTTCCCAACCTTCAACAGTTGCAACTTGTGCAGTTACGCACTTTGGCTCCTCCTATTAGCAGGCTTCCAGTGGGTTATGACGCCAATGCTAGGTGTGAGTTCCACTCTGGGGCACCTGGCCACACTATTGAGAACTGCAAAGCTTTTAAGCACATAGTTCATGACCTTATTGATTCAAAGGCCATTAACTTTGCGCCGGCTCCTAATGTTGTCAACAATCCTATGTCGCAGCATGGTAGAGCAAATGTTAACATGGTTGAAGGAGAAGTCAAATTAGTCAAGGAGGTGTTGAAGCTGAAGACTCCGCTGTTAGAAATCAAAGAATACTTGCTAAAGGCAGATGTTTTCCCCGGTTGTGGGAGAGGTTGTTTGGGTTGTGTTGCATAGAGCGGAGGTTGTTTGAGGCTGCAACAGGGTATCCAGGCCTTGCTCGACGATGGTATCCTCCAAGCTGAAGGCTTATCTGCCCGGGAGTCTGTTGAAGGGGTTGTGGAAGAGGTGTTTGAAGATGCTGTTGAAGAATTTCCGAATGTTGTTGCTGATATTCCGAACATTGTGCTTGATTCTGGTGTACTTGTTGAACTTGATTCCGATGTTTCGGATGCTTATTTTTCAATGAATGAGATTTCTGAGTATGACTGTGATGTTGCCACTTTCACAAATTTCTACCCAACTGCTCAGATCAGTGTGCCAGTAGTGCAACCGGTACCACTAGTGCGACCGCATCAATCCACTATGACCATCACGACCCCTGGTCCTTTACCTTTCACCAGCGAAAGGGCCATTCCTTGGCATTAGGGGGGGAGTGTGTACACACATGATCATGGAGTGGGGCAGCCACTGAAAATAGAAGAGGCGCAGGATCAGAAGTCTGAACCTAGAGTTGAGGTAAAAGATCCCGCAGTGGACATAGTTGGTGGAATCGGACGATTCACCAGAAGTGGTAGACTGTTCTCACCACCAGTTACCCAACCCGATAGTGCTGACGTCACGGCGAAGGCCAAAGGCAAGCAAGTTGTGTATAAGGGTACCTCTGCACCACAGGCTGGCTCTGAGCCTGCTTTTGCGAAAGATGTGACAAGCTCTTGAGAATCATAAAGAACAGCGACTACAAGGTAGTCGATCAGTTGATTCAGACACCGTTTAAGATATTTATTCTCTCACTCCTGCTGTGTTCGGAGGCACACGGGGAGGCACTCCTGAAGGTCCTTAATGCTGCATATGTGCCTCAGGAGATCTCAGTGAACCAACTAGAAGGGATGGTTGCAAATGTTCATGCAAGCAACGGGTTGGGTTTTACTGATTCTGACTTGACGCCTGCTGGACGCGATCATAACAAGGCTTTGCATATTTCGATGGAGTGTAAAGACACTGTGCTATCCCATGTTCTGGTGGATACAGGTTCCTCTCTCAATGTGCTATCCAAGAGAGCCCTGTCAAGGTTAGATGTAGAAGGTTTGATCTTGAAGCCTTCCGATCTTGTGGTGAGAGCCTTCGATGGCTCTAAGAGGTCGGTGTTCGGAGAGGTAGAATTGCCAATTCAGATTGGATCACAAACCTTCAACATCGTCTTCTATGTGATGGATATCAGTCTTTTCTATAGCTGCTTGTTGGGTCGTCCTTGGATCCACAATGTTGGGGCAGTCTCCTCGACCTTGCATCAGAAGATCAAGTTCCCGGTCAACGGAAGAATTATCACTGTCTGTGGTGAGGAGGATATTCTGGTCAGTCACCTGTATGCATTCAAGTATGTGGAGGTAGAAGGTGAGATTCATGAGACCCTATGTCAGGCCTTTGAGGCAGTTCAAGTCAAGGATGCAGCTCTAATGGAAGAGGTTGAAGCAAGTGCCTCTATTTCGTCCTTCAAGCAGGCACAGGCCTTGGTAAATTCAGGTGTTGCTCCCGGTTGGGGACGTCTGTTGGATTTACCTATGAAGGAAGACAAGTTTGGGACTGGGTATCAGCCAGCATTGACTTCTACAACTGCAACACCTCAGACTCGTCAGGGGCCGATTACTTTCTCCAGTGTTGGCATCATTCAGTATGGCCAGATCTCTGCGATCAATGAAGAAGATGGGGATAGTGATTGCGACATTGACAACTGGGTCCGTCCAAGGGTCCCGGGTGAAGTTCTCCGCAACTGGTCTTCTGAAGAGATTATCCAAGTCACTCTTCTTGAAGAGTAATTTTCTTTGTTTTTTCATGCATAACCAAGTCTTACATTCCACCCAGGGCGTAATGACTCATTGTAGGGCTCACCTATGTGAATACCTGCATTTTTTATCATAAATAAAGGACGTCTTTTTGCATTCAAATATTTTTGTTCACTGTCTTTCTATTTTTGCAGTTTTCAAAAAACAAAAAAATATTTGGGAATGTTTTGTCTAGTTTTCACTCCTTGTTCACACTCATAAGCATATACCATCACTCATGCAGATGCATGGCACCGGATCCTATTGATAATAGTTTTGCTATGGCTCGCTTCGACTTTGAAAATCCAATCTTTCAAGCTGAAGAAGAGGATGATGAAGACTGTGAATTCCCTGAAGAACTTGCCAGATTGTTAAAACAGGAGGAAAGGGTCATTCAACCGCATCAAGAGTCTATTGAAGTGATTAATCTCGGCACCGAGGACGTCAAAAGAGAAATCAAGATAGGGGTTGCTTTGGAAGATAATGTGAAGAAGGGGCTGATTGAATTGTTGCAAGAATATGTTGACATCTTCGCTTGGTCCTATCAAGACATGCCAGGGTTTGACACAGACATTGTGGTACATCGTTTGCCTCTCAAAGAGGATTGTCCTCCGGTCAAGCAGAAGCTCAGAAGAACAAGACCAGAGATGGCTGTCAAGATAAAGGAAGAAGTGCAAAAACAGTTGGATGCAGGGTTTCTAGCGGTTACAAATTATCCGCCATGGGTTGCAAATATCGTTCTAGTACCTAAGAATGATGGAAAGGTACGAATGTATGTCGACTACCGGGATCTGAACAAAGTTAGTCCTAAAGATGATTTCCCATTACCTCACATCGACGTTTTGGTGGATAACACGGCTCAGTTCTCGGTATTCTCCTTCATGGATGGCTTTTCTGGCTATAATCAAATTAAGATGGCACCAGAAGACATGGAGAAGACAACTTTCATAACCCCATGGGGCACCTTCTGCTACAAGGTGATGTCGTTTGGTCTGAAAAATGTTGGGGCAACATATCAACGAGCTATGGTAACTCTTTTCCATGATATGATGCATCATGAAATCCAGGTTTATGTTGATGATATGATTTCCAAATCTCAGACAGAAGAAGAACATTTGGTGAATTTGCAGAAACTGTTTGAGCGTTTGAGGAAATTCAAGGTGAGGCTTAATCCGAACAAGTGTACTTTCAGGGTGAGATCTGGAAAACTATTGGGTTTTATTGTTAGTGAAAAAGGGATTGAGGTGGATCCGGCCAAAGTGAAAGCGATACAAGAAATGCCTAAGCCAAGAACAGAAAAACAAGTCTGAGGTTTCTTAGGGAGGTTGAACTACATTGCAAGGTTCATCTCTCACCTAACAGCCACGTGTGAGCCAATATTCAAATTGTTAAGAAAAGATCAGGCTATCAGGTGGAATGATGATTGCCAGAGGGCTTTCGAAAAAATAAAGGAGTATTTGCAGAATCCTCCTATCCTTATGCCTCCAGTCCCAGGGAGACCGCTAATTATGTATTTGATAGTACTTGACAATTCCATGGGTTGTCTTCTCGGTCAACACGACGAGACAGGTAGGAAAGAGCATGCCATCTACTACCTAAGTTAAAAATTCACAGATTGCGAGTCGAGATACTCAATGCTTGAAAAGACATGTTGTGCACTTGCATGGGCTGCTAAGCGATTGAGACAATACATGCTGACTCACACAACCTTACTGATCTCCAAAATGGATCCAGTCAAGTATATATTTGAGAAGCCAGCTCTCAACGGAAGGGTTGCTCGTTGGCAAATGGTACTGACAGAGTACGACATCCAGTATACATCCCAGAAAGCCATCAAAAGGAGTATTCTGTCAGACTATCTTGCTCAGCAGCCGATTGATGATTATGAGCCGATGAAGTTTGATTTTCCGGATGAAGACATCATGTTCCTCAAGATGAAAGACTGTGAAGAGCCACATGTTGAGGAGGGACCTGATCCAGATGAAAAGGGGACTTTAATGTTTGACGGGGCGTTCAATGCCAAAGGAAGTGGAATTAGTGCAGTCATTACCACTCCGAAAGGTGCCCACATGCCTTTTACCGCTCGTATGACTTTTGAATGCACCAATAATGAAGTTGAGTATGAGGCTTGTATCTTGGGTATTGGACATCTTCGAAGATTCAGCTCTAGTGATCAATCAAGTGAATGGTGATTGGAACACTCTCCAGCCTAATCTGGTCCCCTACAGAGATTACACGAGAAGACTGTTGACTTTCTTCACAACAGTAAAGTTGTATCATATACCTCGTGATGAGAACCAGATGGAAGATGCTCTTGCTACTCTATCCTCCATGATCAAAGTGATTCGGTGGAACAATGCTCCATGGATCGATGTTATGCACCTCGATAGGGCCGCGTATGCGTTTGCTGATGAACTGGTAGTTGATGACAAGCCATGGTATCACGACATCAAGTGCTTTCTGAAGTATCAAGAGTACCCTGCAGGGGCATCCAACAATGATAGAAAGACTTTGAGAAGATTGGCAGGCAGTTTCTTCTTGAACAAAGACGATGTGTTGTATAAGAGGAACTTCAACATGGTTTTGCTCAGATGCGTGGATAGACACGAAGCTGACATGTTAATGCAGGAAGTTCATGAAGGCTCCTTCGGTACTCATGCTGGCGGACATGCAATGGCTAAGATATTGTTGAGAGCGGGCTATTACTGGATGACCATGGAATCGGATTGTTTCAAATATGCTCGGAAATGTCATAAATGCCAGATTTATGCTGATAAGGTGCATGTGCCGCCAAATCCTCTGAATGTGATGTCTTCGTCGTGGCCGTTTGCTATGTGGGGCATTGATATGATTGGAAATATTGATCCGACTGCTTCCAATGGGCATCGCTTCATCCTTGTTGCCATCGACTATTTCACCAAGTGGGTCGAAGCAGCGTCATTTGCAAAGGTCACCAGATATGTGGTTGCCCGATTCATTAAGAAAGAAATCATTTGTCGTTATGGGATTCCTGAAAGAATCATTACTGACAATGGTTCTAATCTCAATAGCAAAATGATGAAGGAGTTGTGCAAGAACTTCAACATTCAACATCACAATTCTTCCCCTTATCGTTCTAAGATGAACGGTGATGTTGAGGCAGCAAATAAGAACATAAAGAAGATTGTGCAGAAGATGGTCGTTACGTATAGAGATTGGCATGAGATGTTACCCTTCGCCTTGCATGGGTACCGTACTTCAGTACGTACATCGACCGGGGAAACCCCTTACTCCCTTGTGTATGGTATGGAAGCAGTCCTACCTGTTGAAATGGAGATTCCTTCTCTAAGGGTCCTGCTGGATATCAAGTTAGACGAAGCTGAATGGATTCAGACAAGGTTCAATGAGTTGAGTCTTATCGAAGAGAAGCGAATGGCAGCCATTTGTCATGGGCAGTTGTATCAAAGTCGGATGAAGAGAGCCTTTGATCAGAAAGTGCATCCTCGATGCTTCCAAGTCGGAGATTTGGTGTTGAAAAGGATCCTTCCTCCTCAGACAGATCACAGGGGCAAGTGGACTCCTAACTATGATGGACCATATATTGTTACCAATATTTTTGATGGTGGAGCCTTAATGCTTGCAACTATGGATGGTGAAGACTTCACTTCCCCTGTGAACTCAGACGCAGTTAAAAAATACTTCGCATGAAACAGACCCGCTGGACAATAAAAAGAATAGTCCAGGAAAAAAATGGGCATCCCGGCGAACCAGGAAAATGAAAAAGGTTCGGGCAAAAGTTAGGGATGAAAAAAATTAAACGATTGTACACCCGGTAAGTTGAAAACCTGAAAAGGCAACTTAGGCAAAAATGGGTATCCCGGTGGATTGAAAACCCGAAAGGGCGATCCAGGCAAAAGTTAGGGATTAAGTGAATGACTGCGTTCTGAGTAGTTCTGAATTTCATCTCGTGTCGATAATTGGAAACTTTAGAAGGATAGGAAACAGTCCAGACACTTTTTTCAGAAAGCTGGTCATCTGGAGGATCTTGAAGACGAGTGAGTCATAGCAGAATTGGAACCCAATAGAAATCCATTTCACATTGCCATTAGATTAATCTCTGTTTTCATCTTTTGTGCAATTACCTCTTTCCAGGGATTGCTTCCTGATGTAAATGCCTATTCAGAGGCCATTCAGTCAATAAAATCATGTTATTCAGTATATCTCTGTGTTCATTTTCATTTTACTGTTTTATTTGCAAAAATGACGTCCGAATTTTTGATAAACATTGCATCATGAAACATAAGAGCTTTACAGGTACATGCTTAATAAACATTTAAAATTGCTGTAAACTTTAAGTGCTTTGGATCGTCTATACAGAACAGGTACACTCGGGGCATTGTCTTAAGGTTCCCAGCAGATGATCGTGATAGTTTTTCTTCAACATTTGGTATTTGGTATCTTATCCCTGCAAAGCTGATCCGATCATTGGATTCTTCAATCCCCAGCAGGTTCTCACTACTGTACTTCCCCAAACATTGGTTTCAGATTATACACTCCCTAGTAGAGTCGATAGTGTCAGATTGTATATCCCCAACGGAGTTGACAGTGCCAGACTGTATCTTCCCAGCAGAAGCGGCTGCTCCTCAGAGTTCGATGTCAGATCGACGATCTCGGCGCTAGACCCATGGTCTCTTTCCTTGAAGCAGAATCTCGGTACCGTATCGGTGTTTGCTTCCCCTACTGAGTCGTCTCTCTCGCAGATTTTGGTTGCCAGAACCACTGTCGCCTTCCTCAGCAGCAAGCTTTCAGAGCCATTCTCTCCCCAGTCAGAGTCTCGGTATTTTGTTATTGCCAGAACACCGCGTGGCCGGTCATTTCCCCACAGAGTTCATTGTGTTGTGTGTCTCCAACAAAATTACCTGGGTCCAGAAGATTATGATCATTTCCCCAGCAGAATTCCTTGCCTCGGCTTGGCGTTCCCTCTAACCTGGCATTTCGCATCCCTGCATGTAGAATCATACCGCATTGCATCCTCCCAAATCGCGTAGCATTTCAATTTTCATGGAGCATTACGCCATTGAAAAATTCAAACATACGCATGTAAAACATAAAACATTCTTGGTATCCCAAGTGATAAGCCAGAAGTTTATTTCCAGTGCTCAGACTGAAGTTTGTTCATGACATTTCCTTCATTATTCCCAACAGGGGTCGTCGGCCCATGTGCCGCCTCAATTATCATTTTCCCTATTTCTGCCGATGCTGACAGGCATGAAAGTTTCCGGTATTCAGACCGAAGTGTCATTCAGGCCAGTTTTCCGATGTTCAGATCGAAGAAGTTTCCGACGTTCAGGTCGACGCAACTTGTGGCATTCATGCCAGTTTGCGGTATTCAGACCGAAGTGGCATTCAGGCCAGTGTTCCGATGTTCAGATCAAAGAAGTTTCCGACGTTCAAGTCGACGCAACTTGTGGCAGTCAGGCCAGTTTCCAGTATTCAGACCGAAGTGGCATTCGGGCCAGTATTCTGATGCTCGGATCGAAGAAGTTTCCGACGTTCAGGTCGACGCAACTTGTGGCATTCGGGCTAGTTTTCCGGTATTCAGACCGAAGTGGCGCTCATGCCAATTTTCCGGTGTTCAGACTGATGTTTGATAATCCAGTATCTTCTGATGCTCAAATCGAGTTCATTTCCAGTATTCAGATTGATGAGCGGCATTCAGGCCATGGGTATTTTTGTGTTACCATTTATTTTGGTATTCAGGCCAACATTCTTTTTCGGTGTTCAGACCGACCCTCACCGTACCAGACGGGTTCTCTGTTGATGCTCAGATCAAGACCACCTCTCTTCCGATTCTGACAGGCATTATTACTTCATTTTTCACTTCAGTGTAAATTTTCGGGCTTTTACCGTATTCAATCACCTGATACCTCGAAAGTGCGAAAGTCGTTGCTATCTTCATTTCGGGTCTCCAGTTGATTGAATAGGGGCAGCTGTAATACCCCAAAATTTACCCTTCATTTTTTCCTGGAAGCATGGGATTATGTTTTACACTTCATTAGCATCATACTAGGTCATACTCATTGCATACTGCATTAGTGACTGGGAAATCAAGTTTTGATCAATCACTCCTTAACAGAAGGAGCCCACACAAAGCAAGATTGAGAATTGGACTTCATTCTCTAAGTATATAAGTCCCAAGGGTCTCAGGGGGCTCCAGGTGTCTTATTGTGGTCCACAATTCATCAGTGGAGGATTCAGAGCTCTCAGAGTGTGCATCTGGATTGAATCAGAAATTAGGGTTTCATGGCTACTTGCAACAGGCAATGTTTGGTTGGAAGTAGAGGGGCTCATCCATGTCATGATTAGAGAGGCATCTTGGCCTAGAAAGATTCACAATTATCTCAGAAAGATCCATTGGCAATCAGTGCAGTCAGTTCTTGATCAATTTTGCCCTAAAATTAGGGTTTGGTATAAAATCAGTTTATTTCTGATTCCTTGGGTGAAACTCTTTTCCATGGCCCTCCATATTTCCACAAGGGTCTACACACAAAAAATCAGCTTTTTATTCGAGCTAGAAGTGCTTCAATTGATCACTGGAATCGGGATCAGACAGTTTGGGAAAAGTCAACTGTGGGGCCAGAAAAGTCAACTCCTGACATTTTGAGAGTGGAATCTCAAAGTCCATGCCTAAGGGAGTCTACATGTGAATTTTGATCATGGTTGGATCATGGATTCATCATTTAATCAGGAATTGGAAAAGTTACTTAATGTGGAAATGGTTGACTTTCCATTTAGGGCAAGTTTTCATGATTGTTGCACTCACTTTAAGCCCATTTTCCATCAGGATAAAAGCTCCATTTGAACATTTCTCCCACATGAAAGTTGTTCCTCTTGTTCCAAGCTTTCTAGAGATATAAAGTTTGTTCCATTTGGATTAAAATTGAGAAAGTTATGCTTAGTCAAAGTGGGGCATATTTTTAGGACACTTAGAAAAATTTCTAAGTCTCAAAATCTTCAAAGTTTGTCAAAACTTCTTGGCCAGTTTTCTTGCACTTCAAGGCATTATTTGCAAATGTTTTCTTCATAACAATTGCACCTTGCCATGTCCTCTTTCACCTCCTTTTGGAATCATCTCATTTGGATCCATGGTTTGAGAGATACATTCACCTAAAGTGGGCATCATGACTTAATTCTCTAGGCAGATTTTAGGCCAAACTGGCCCAATCAGTTTTGCATGATGAGACCCGATCTTGAGGACTATTTTTCACCTTCTTCAATTTCATCATTTCAACATGTGCTCAACATGAAAGATGCTATACTCCGTGAGGTCTTGATACTGTTTGCATTATTTCATCATTTGGTAGCTCTCTCATCAAGTTACATGGCCTCAAAGTCATCATCTTGGACTGTTTTCTTGCTTGCCAAGCCAGACCAAAGTTATGCTGCACAAACCAGCCCACGTTTTGTTACCTCATTTGGCCATGCATTGAAGATTCATTCACTTAAGTTTGGCCCAAAATAACAAAACCTCATGCTCCTTTTTCCTATTACACCTCACTTTACATATTTTGCCCATAAACCAAATCAATTATTTCTGAGCCCATTAGAACATTTGGTCCATCATATTTAAAAGCTGCAAACCCTAAATCTAAAAGGCATTGGAATTTCGTGGCAAGCAAGGAAAAGGTCACATAGCAAACTTTATTTTCTCATCAAGTTCTTGAAGTGAAGCATCAAGGCAGCCTCATCTCCTTCTATTCCTCTCCACAATCAAGAGGTAGTGGACCTAACCTCCACTAGGTAATCATCTTACTCTATCTTCCATGGCCATGTATTGATATACTTATGCTCATTATCACTATTGTTCACCATGCTATTTTTATGCTTGCTTACCATACTCATCATCATCACCATGCCAATCATATGCTTGTAATTCTTGATGTTGGTTTATGCATGCTGAGTTTTTGCCCTAGCTCGTGCCCATGTTGTCACCTTGTTGACAACATTGCTCCATGATGAAGCCATCATTTTACTCAAACAAGGATACCATGATAATCTACATATTTTGTACTTGAGTTTTGGTTTTTATTTCATCTCATTTGGTGCATTATAGTGCTTGTATTATTGAGTGGAAGTTGAAGAAAATCCACTGCATTTTCACGTGTTCTTGCATGCATGGCATTAGGGTTAGGTTTAGTGAAGAAGACGATGACGTGTCATCTCTAGGACCACTGGATCGTGCGCTCATGTTTTAATCTGGGCTGTCCATTTATTTTTGTCTTTTAGTCACTTAATGGACCTTGCCCAATTGATATTATGTTACATGAAATATTTTAATAAAACGTTATTTAAATTTTGTCATGCCCTGAATAAATGATTTGGACTGTGGGCCTGCGCTTTCCTGCTTTCCAGACCCCCACGTTCCAGGGCCCATCAGCACCAACCCATTTCCTCTTTTATTTTCTTATTTTAATTTCCACTTATTTTCTGTTTAGATTTTAATTATTTTAAAATATTTTCTTTATTCATAAAAATATCCAAAAATATTTTCCATATTTCTTAATGTCTTATTTAATTTTTATTTTCGTATTTATTTAATTTTAATATTTAATTTTAATTATTCTTTCTAAATGGCCCATTTTAACACACTTTTTTTCTTGATTTTATTTTTATGTCTTAAAATTATTTCTAGCTTTTAATTATTCTGTTTTTATGTCTCTAACTTTTGCCTGGATCGCCCTTTCGGGTTTTCAATCCACCGAGACGCTCTTTTTTGCCTAAGTTGCCCTTTCCATTTTTCAACTTAGCGAGCTGTTCTTTTTCTTTTTTAGGCGAATTATTTCTTGACTGCATCTGCGTTCACAGGACGAGTGAACTCTTCACCATCCATAGTTGTAAGAATCAAGGCACCGCCTGAAAAGGCTCTCTTAATAACATATGGGCCTTCATAATTAGGAGTCCATTTTCCCCTAGAATCTGGTTTGAAAGATAAAATCTTCTTGAGCACAAGGTCTACTTCCATGAACACACGAGGTTTGGCCTTCTTATCAAAAGCTTTCTTCATCCTCTGCTGATATAACTGACCATGACACATGGTCGTCAATCTCTTCTCCTCAATTAAACTCAGCTGATCAAACCTGGTCTGACACCATTCAGCCTCAGTCAACTTTGCTTCCATGAGCACACACAACGAAGGAATCTCAACCTCTACGGGGAGCACTGTTTCCATACCATACACAAGAAAAAAAGGGGTTGCCCCTGTTGAAGTGCGGACGGATGTACGATACCCATGAAAAGAAAATGGGAACATTTCATGCCAATCCTTGTACGTGACAACCATCTTCTGAATAATCTTCTTGATGTTCTTATTTGCAGCTTCAGTAGTCCCATTCATCTTAGGTCTGTAGGGAGAAGAATTATGGTGTGCAATCTTGAAGTCTTTGCAAAGAGCTTCCACCATATTATTATTCAAGTTTGATCCATTATCAGTAATGGTCTTACTTGGCACACCATAACGACATATGATCTGATTCTTGATAAACCTTACAACAACTTGCTTGGTTACATTCGCATACGATGCCGCTTCAACCCATTTTGTGAAGTAATCAATTTCCACTAGAATGAAACGATGTCCATTTGTAGCTTTGGGCTCAATCATCCCAATCATATCAATTCCCCACATGGAGAAGGGACATGGGCAAGAAATAACATTCAATAGTGTCGGAGGAACATGAATCTTATCAGCATATATTTGACACTTGTGGCATTTCTTCACAAACTTGCAACAGTTAGATTCCATTGTCAGCCAATAGTAACCTGCTCGCAACATCTTCTTTGCCATTGCATGTCCATTAGAATGAGTACCAAAGGAACCTTCATGCACTTCAGTAATCAACAAGTCTGCTCCGTGTCTATCCACGCATCTGAGCAAAACCATGTCTAAGTTTCTCTTGTACAGTATATCACCATTCAAGTAGAAATTACCGGCTAATCTTCTCAAAGTCTTCTTATCTTTCAAAGCTGCCCCAGGCGGGTAAATCTGTCTTTGAAGAAAACATTTGATGTCGTAATACCACGGCTTCTCGTCTTTGATCTCTTCAACGGCAAACACATGAGCTGGCCTATCAAGACACATCACAGACAAATTCGGAACTTCATTCCTATACTTCACTACAATCATTGATGCCAACGTTGTAAGAGCATCTGCCATCTGGTTCTCATCTCGAGGAATATGATGAAACCTAACCTTTGTAAAGAAAGTTGAAATCCTCTTCGCATAATCTCTATATGGTATTAAACCGGGTTGATTCGTCTCCCATTCTCCTTTGATTTGATTCACAACCAAAGCAGGATCTCCGAAGACATCTAAATACTTGATTCTGAGATTCGTGGCCTCTTCGAGCCCCATAATGCAAGCTTCATATTCTGCCATGTTGTTTGTACACTTTAAAGTCAATCTAGCTGTAAATGGTAGATGTGTGCCTTGAGGAGTAATAATCACTTCCCCAATGCCATTTCCATATTGATTAACAACTCCACCAAATACCATGCCCCAACGGGAACCTGTTTCTGGCCCTTCTTCAAGTAATGGTTCATCACAATCTTTCATTTTCAAGTATAAAATCTCTTCATCAGGAAAATCATACTGCACTGACTGATAATCTTCAATTGGTTGGTGAGCCAAATGGTCAGCCAAGATACTACCTTTGATCGCTTTCTGAGATCGGTATTCGATATCATACTCTGATAACAACATCTGCCAATGGGCAATCCTCCCAGTTAAAGCAGGCTTCTCAAATATATACTTGATTGGGTCCATTTTGGATATCAACCAAGTGGTATGATTCAACA
Organism: Lathyrus oleraceus; assembly: GCF_024323335.1. Classification (NCBI taxonomy): domain Eukaryota; kingdom Viridiplantae; phylum Streptophyta; class Magnoliopsida; order Fabales; family Fabaceae; genus Lathyrus; species Lathyrus oleraceus. Next base: position 441,272,921 of record NC_066583.1, on the reverse strand, counting down.
TATATTGACGCAGACGCTTAGCGGCGCAAGCCAATGCGCAACAAGTCTTCTCAAGCATAGAATACCGAGTCTCATAGTCGGTGAACTTCTTCCTGAGGTAGTAAACTGCAAATTCTTTCTTTCCAGTCTCATCTTGCTGACCTATAACACAACCCATATTATATTCAAGCACAGTCAAATACATCATCAATGGTCTTCCTTCAATAGGTGGAGACAAAATCGGAGGCTCAAGCAGATATTCTTTGATACTATCAAAAGCTTTCTGGCAGTCTTCAGCCCAATCACAAGACTGATCTTTCCGAAGAAACTTGAATATAGGCGCACATGTGGCAGTCATGTGGGAAATGAATCTGGAGATATAATTCAAGTGGCCGAGAAAACCTCTAACTTGCTTCCCAGTTTTGGGTGCAGGCATCTCTTGTATTGCTTTGACCTTGGCAGGATCAACTTCAATACCCTTCTCGCTGACAATAAAGCCCAACAACTTACCAGAATGAACACCAAAAGTACACTTATTGGGATTCAAGCGGAGTTTATACTTCCTCAAACGCTGGAATAACTTCAACAAATGCTGAACATGTTCCTCTTCATCAATCAATTTAGCAATCATGTCATCGACATATACTTCAATCTCTTTATGCATCATATCATGAAAGAGAGTAGTCATTGCTCTTTGGTAAGTTGCACCAGCATTCTTTAGACCGAAAGGCGTCACTCTATAACAGAATGTTCCCCAAGGTGTAATGAATGTGGTCTTCTCCATATCTTCGGGTGCCATCTTGATCTGATTATATCTGGAAAATCCATCCATAAACGAAAAGACTTTGAATTTAGCAGCATTGTCTACCAACATATCAATGTGTGGCAGAGGGAAATCATTATTCGGACTGGCTTTATTCAAATCTCTATAATCAACACACATGCGGACTTTTCCATCTTTCTTTGGCACAGGCACAATATTGGCCACCCATTGCGGATACTCAGCGGTTACAAGGAAACCGACATCAATCTGGTTCTGCACTTCCTCTTTGATCTCCACAACCATATCAGGATGCATTCTCCTCAACTTCTGCTTGACTGGAGGGTATTCTTGCTTCAACGATAATCTATGCTCCACAATATCATAATCCAAACCAGGCATGTCTTGATAGGACCAAGCAAACACATCTAAATATTCTCGAAGAAGATCAATCAACCCCTTCTTGAAATCTGGACACAGGCGAGACCGAATCTTGACTTCCTTCACATCATCCTCGGAACCCAAGTTGACTAACTCAACCTACTCTTCGAATGGGTGAATGGTCTTTTCATCTTGCTCAAGAAGACGAGACAATTCATCACTCACTTCTACATCACTTTCCTCCTCGGCTTCAAACACAGGGAATTCAAAATTTGGAGAAGGAGAAGGATCATTGTATTCAATGGGGTTAAGAACCAACATGCATAATGATTTGATATTTTGATTTTAGAGGATTGAACTTGTGACCAAATATTATGCAGATGGACAATTATATTGTTTATTTATGTTTTTTGTGATTACCATTTTCAGAATAAAGCAAAAAGTAAAAATAAAACATCATAGATGTGGATGAATAGAATTAATTTTATTAATGATCAATTTGGAAATGCCCAAACAATGTTCACTTCTCCCTTAGGCATAAGAGAAGGATTTTGAAAACATATAAAAGAAATTACTTAGATTGATGCAAAATAACAGGAATATCAACAACAATCTAATTGTTGCAAGCCTTTCCATGCGTCACAAAATTGGTGCAGTCTTCCTCTTCGTCATCTTCTAGCACAGCATTTAAGTGTTGTTTATTGCCATGAATGAACCCTCCGCTACGGAAGCTAAGTTGCATATCTTCAGTCCTTGCAGTTGTTGAACCTTTCTGGAACCCCAAACTGGTTCTGCCTTTGTTGTCGGAGACCTCTACGGAAGCTAAGGATATAACTCGGCGATGATTCTGGTACGAATGTATACCAAGTGGTGATTTTCTAAAAGATGTTTTGAAAAGTGTGAGGTGTGAAAAGTATTTTAAGCTGTGAGCAAGCATTTAAGAGTTATACCTAACCAAGGTCTTTATAGGTATTTCCTATCCTTAGGAGGGTAAAACTGTCCTTACTATTGAGAAGTAAGTAGTCTTATCCTTTGGATGTAAAGGGACATCGTGGGGTCGTCGATTGGTCATTGAAGGCAACATTTGTAAGGATACCTTAGCATTCGAAGAGACGATCATCATTTAATCGTAGGCTACAACGAAGGGTCATCGAGGGACAAAGTCATATATTCGAAGGCAACGTTCGAGGGATAAGGTCATATATTCGAAGGCAACGTTCGAGGGACTATGATTTATCTTGTAGGGACATTGACCTTTTGATCGAAGGGACTATGACTTATCTGTTTAGGGATTATGATGATTTAATCGAAAGGGTCTTTGCTAAGGGTATCCCCACATTCGCGGGACATGACCATAATATCATAAGGCAACAAAGAGAGGGTTACCCTAGAGGTGCAAGTGTGGAAATGATTGGATTCGGATATATTATCTTGAATTAATTTATCTAAGTTCGATTATTTATCTTTACATGCAATCCTATTAGCATACATCTAGACAGTTATATTCACGGTAAGGAAAAATTAAAGTGCGAAAAATAAGACTACGCTATTACATGGCTTCGGGATGGGGGGTACATAATTTAAAAGGGGATATAAAATATCTAAATCTTAATTAACGAGTACAAAATTAAAAGCGCATACAAAATAATAAAACCTAATTAAACTAAAAAGAAAGAAATAAAAAAAATCCTAATTAAATCTATTACATAGAAAGTTCATGACAAATGAAATAAATAAACTAAATTTAAGAATGCATTAAGCATATTTTTAGTCTATAATAATAGAAACTTTTTTTTTTATGAATTTATGGAAAAACTTAGACTAAATTGATAGAAATTTTAAAAGAAAAGAGAGAAAAAAAATATAATTAGATTTTTATTATTCAAAATAGCCCATTTTAATTAATTAAGTGATATATGAAAATTTAATTAATAAACTAGATTAAATTATATCCTAGTTTAAATAACTAATATAATATATTAATTAGAAAATTAATTAATGAGTTTTATTTTAATAATAGAAAAATAGTGGTGAATTAATTATAGTGGAAAGGGAGTAAACATATTAATATATATATTAATTCTATATGGATTTTTCCATTTTGACACAACACCACCATGCATGTTACAGCTTTCTCTCTTACGGCAAGCTACTTTATTTTTTCTCATGCTGTTTCTTTCATGTGAATACAACAAACCTGTAACTTCATCTTATATCAAACCACACACATAAAATAAGATCATATGTAATCATCATGCAATAATAAAAATAGTCATGCACAAATCAAGAAGCTTATATTATTTTACTCATGTATTAGTTCTCTTTACTACAAGTGACGATGATAAAATAAACCTTACACATACATGTTAAAGACAACCAAGGATTTATATTATCACCATTATATCATCATCATCATTATTATGTAATAACAGCATGTGAAATAAACATAATCATGCTAGAAACAACACTCATATAATAATAATTAAATGGCAGATATAATTCTTTAATCATGCAAACAGAATTTCTCCACCATGCTATGACATATCAAGAACAGATGCATACTTGAATAAAGCAATATCAACATCCACCAAACCATGAATACATCATCTCAATATATATATTAAACCAATATTATTCATGCATGAATTAAGGAGTATTGCAAGGTAATCATGCTGGATGCAAATTCCATAATGAACACTTACTGGGGATTTGATTCTTCTAGCTTGCTCACTGTATGTGTGTTGTTCTTATTCAGGCTATGAGTGCTTTATGGTTGCTTCTCTTTTCCCTGCCTGTGAATCTTCTTGCTTCTGCCTTGCCTTGTGTATCTTCTTCTGTTGTATCTCTCCTCTTTTTCGTCTTTTTTTTCTCGCTGAAGCCATATGAATTATTTATAATGGTGTGGATTTGGGTTTAACCTTGCTAAATATTTGGATCCCTTCCTATACTTTAGGATCTCACCATATAATTTAGGAGAGTTAGCTCTAACATTTTGCACAATTAAAATTTAAAGTTTTGTTATTAAATTAGAGCCAAAATTATTTTTATAAAACAAAACCATCATATGATAAATAATACTATGATTATTTATATATTTTTGGTTTGGATTTGGTCTTAAATATCTATTATTATAAATAAATATTTATACAAATATCATTATAAATAATGAATAATTTAAATGACTTTTAACAAATAAAAATTAATTTAAATTTTAGTTACATAATTGAATTAAAATTTAAACCTTTTTCTATTTTTACTTTCATCATTTAAAAAAATCAAAATTATTTTTACTTATATCAACCAAAATTATTTTATAATTTATGGGGTTTTAAAAAAATGTTACTCTTATAAATAAATTTTATTAAGTAAAAAACGTGAATTACTAAATAAATACTATTTATAAATAATGAATAAACGGAACATGAGTCACTAAATTATAAAAAATAGTTATTATAATTTAATGAGCTTTAACAAATAAAATTAATTTAAAATTTTAATTATACAATTAAAATTCAAATCTATTTTTATTTATCATTAAATTAAAACTATTTTATTTATATATATATATATATATATATATATATATATATATATATATATATATATATATATATATATAATTTATTTATATCATACAGATAACCAAAATCATTATTATTTTTTATATCTGTATTACATAATAAATAAATTAAAATTTATAATTTATCTGAGAATGTATGCTAATGAATGAATGCAAATGTGAAATGAATGCCATGCATGAATCAATTTATCATAAAAATTAACAGGCAAATTTTGGGGTATGACAGCTGCCCCTGTTCAATATTCTTAAACCGAGAGAATTAGAATGGTATGTACGCCATTCGTGATCTGGAGGTGGAAGATTATTGAACACTTAGAATGCCCCAAAAATTTGCACTTGTTAATTAAAAGATAGTCTTGATAAAGATGGGCTTAAAGATGTCATCCAGAAAGTTTGATGATGAGAGCTTCAGAGTGCGTCGTACATTACACCATATCTGAAGACATGGGTGTCACACTGGGTCGTACGCTAGACCGTATAATGAGTCATCCATTAGGTGATATTAGGGTGAGCTGAACCTGATGAGATAAGGATCAGAATGGGTCATACGCTAGACCGTATCCGAGTAGCAGAGTGAGCCGTCAGTTAGGCTGTATCTGGAGAAATAAAGATCAGAATGGATCGTACGCTAGATCGTATCTGATTAGTAGAATGAGTCCTCCGTTAGGCTGTATCTGGCAATAAAAAGTAGTCGTGCGCTAGACTACCTTTCAGAATGTACCGTACGCTAGGTAGTATCTGATGAGAAGAGCCAGACTGGGTCGTACACTAGACCGTATCTGAGTTGCAGAATGAGCCATCCATTAGGATGTATCTGAGGATAAAAGATCAGAATGGATCATACACTAGATCGTATCTGAGTAGCAGAATGAGCCGTCCTTTAGGTTGTATCTGATGATAAAAGGGGTAGTCATACGCTAGACTACATTTCAGAATGTATCGTACGCTAGGTAGTATCTGAGGGGATGAATATCCAAATGGGTCGTACGCTAGACCGTATTGGAACAGTTGAAGGAACCATACGTTAGGCTGAATCAGAATGAGCCGTACGTTAGGCTATATCTGATAATATTTGTATATGTTGTATTTGCAATAAATGTCTGGGATGGGCTTAAAGATGCCATCATTAGGAAGATATCAGAATGCTTGTCAGAATGAATATTCATATGGATTATATCTGAAAGATGTATCTGAATCTTGAATGTAATCGATAAAGATATCCGTTTGAATGAATCTTTATTTTGACTGTATCAGGAGGATAATTAACCTGGAAAAAAAAGAGTTAGCCTCATGCCATGTCATGATGCATGAGATGTCTTATGCTCTTGAAAATAAATGCGAACATTGCATGCATGTATGTGCTGTGAAATGATGCATGAATGAATTATGCGTCTGAAATTTTTTGCCATGGGAAAATAAATCCCGATATTCTGGTTGGAGATATTTGTATTGATGAACCTTTCTTAGCTGGGGATATTTGATTTCTGTCTGATGGTAGAAATATTCAACAGAACCTGACTGGGGATAAAAGAGATGACCAGTCTGTCTAGTAGTGCCAATTTCTTATAGGAATAATTAGTTTTGCTGGGGAATAGGATTTGCAACCGGATTTGTTAGAACGCATGGTTAAACCTTATCCTTGATCCTAAAGTCTTTTAGTAATTTCTATTTCTATTTTATGCATGTATTTTCGGTAAACATCAATCATATTCAAATGCATATATTAATTCGAATTAAATCAATGGACGTTTATGCAAACAAAACGGAGAAAGTAAAACAAAAGTATCTTTTTGGAAATAAAATTGTATTGATTTTGAAAGAGGGCCTATAAACAAGCAATTTTAATACAAGGAGACAGAAATCCTAGTAAGAGGAAATTGTTAAGAAAGCAAAGAAAAAACAGCTATGAAAAAAAAGTCCTATTGATTTTAATTCTACTACTGCTATTATGTCTTCAAGCATCTCATCTCTTGTTGTCGGATAGAAGTGATTGGCTTGTTCAGTCTCTTTGACTTTGGTGAAGCTGACCGAGAACGGGACATAGTCATACGCTTTAATCCCTAATTTTTTCCTAGACCGCCTTTTCAGGTTTTCAGTCCACCAGGATACCCTTTTTTTCCCAAGCCGCCTTTTCAGGTTTTCGACTTGCCGGGTGTACATTTTTGTATGTTTATCCCTAATTTTTGCCTGAACCCTTTTGGTTCGCCGGGATGCCCTTACTTTTGCCTAGATATGTCGACCTAGCGGGTCTCTTTTATGCGTAGTATTTTTTAACTATGTCCGCGTTCACGGGATGCGGGAAATCTTCGCCATCCATTGTAGCAAGCATCATGACTCCACTAGAGAATACCTTCTTAACTACAAATGGCCCTTCATATGTGGGAGTCCATTTTCCTCTAGGATCACCTTGTGGTAGAATGATACGCTTTATCACCAAGTCGCCAATTTGATACACCTGTCTCTTGACTTTTTTAGTAAATGCCTGGGCCATGCGCTTCTGATATATCTGCCCATGACAAACAGCCGCAAGTCTCTTTTCATCAATCAAATTTATCTGATCGAGTCGAGTCTGAATCCATTCATCTTCATCTAAGCCTGCATCTTTCATAATTCTTAGAGAGGGAATCTGAACTTCCACTGGTAAAACGGCTTCCACTCCGTAGACTAAAGAGAAAGGAGTTGCCCCTGTCGAAGTGCATACTGAAGCGCGATAACCATGAAGAGCAAATGGTAACATCTCATTCCAGTCTTTGTATGTTACTATCATCTTTTGTATAATCTTCTTAATATTCTTATTAGCAGCTTCTACGGCGCCATTCATCTTTGGCCGGTACGGAGAAGAGTTATGGTGTTTTATTTTGAACTGCGTGCAGAGTTCAGTAATCATCTTGTTGTTCAAATTAGTACCATTATCCGTGATAACTCTTTCAGGGATGCCATACCGACAAATAAGACTATTCTTGATGAACCGTGCCACCACATTCTTGGTGATAGAAGCAAATGAGGCTGCCTCTACCCACTTCGTAAAGTAATCAATAGCAACAAGACTGAAACAATGTCCATTAGAAGCAGTAGGTTTAATCTCTCCAATCACATAAATGCCCCACATTGCAAAGGGCCAAGGGGCTGTCAACACGTTCAATGGAGCAGGAGGTACATGTACTTTGTCCGCATAGATCTGGCACTTGTGACAAGTTCTGGAGTGATGGTGGCAATCAGCTTCCATGGTAGACCAATAATACCCTGATCTCAGAATCTTCTTGGCCATCGTATGTCCACTAGAATGAGTCCCAAAAATACCGTCATGCATGTCTTCCATAATCTTTTCTGCTTCCTTTTTATCCACACAGCGAAGCAAAGTCGAATCATGATTACGTTTGTATAATACTCCATTACTCAAAAAGAATTTAGCGAAGAACTTCCTCAGAAACTTTCTGTCATTGATGGATGCCCCTTCAGGGTATTCCTGAGTTTCTAAATATCTTTTTACTTCGTGGAAACAAGTTTTCTCTTCTACTTCATCAGCATTAAGTTCATAACAATATGTTGGTTCATCTAATCATTCAATGGTGGTCATGGGAGCTTCATTGTCCCATCTGACTCTGAACATAGATGACATGGTAGCCAATGCGTCTGCCAACTGATTCTCTTCTCGTGGAATATGTTCGAATGTAATCTCTTCAAAGTATGGGATTAATGTCAACACCCGCTCTCGATAAGGGATGAGATTCGGATGTTTAGTGTCCTATTCTCCTTTGACCTGACTGATTACTAAGGCTGAGTCTCCGTACACACTCAAAAACTTGATTCTCAGGTCTATAGCAGCTCTGAGTCCCAAAATACATGCTTCATACTCAGCCATATTATTGGTACAATCAAAACATAGTCTAGCAGTGAAAGGCGTATGGCAACCCTTGGGAGAAATAATTACAACACCAACACCATTGCCTAATGCATTAGAAGATCCATCAAAAACCATAGTCCATCGGGATCCCAATTCGGGTCCTTCATCCGGTCCAGGTTCTTCCTAATCAGTAACAAGCATAACATCCTCATCAGGGAACTCAAAATTCATAGATTGGTAATCATCAACTGCTTGATGAGCAAAATGATCAGCTAACACGCTTCCTTTGATTGCTTTTTGGGTAGTACACTGGATATCATACTCTGTTAAAATCATCTGCCATCTTGCTATTCTTCCAGAGAGAGCAGGTTTCTCAAATATATATTTGATAGGATCCATCTTAGAAATCAATAAAGTGGTATGATTCAACATATACTGTCTTAGTCGGCGAGCAGCCCAAGCCAAAGCACAACAAGTTTTCTCAAGCAGTGAGTATCTTGTTTCACAGTCGGTAAACTTTTTTCTAAGGTAGTATATTGCATGCTCTTTTCGACCAGACTCGTCATGTTGCCCCAACACACACCCCATTGAATTTTCTAACACGGTCAAATACATGATTAAAGGTCTTCTTTCAACTTGTGGCATCAGAATTGGAGGTTCTTGGAGATACTTCTTGATTTTGTCAAAAGCTTCTTGACATTCATCATTCCATATTATCTCTTGATTTTTCCTCAGTAATTTGAAGATGGGTTTGCAAGTAGCAGTCAAATGGGAGATAAATCGGGCAATGTAATTCAAGCGTCCCAAGAAACCTCTGACTTCTTTATCTGTACGGGGAACTGGCATTTCTCGAATAGCTCTCACCTTAGCCGGGTCAACCTCAGATCCTTTACCACTAACAATAAAGCCCAAGAGTTTACCAGATCTTACTCCAAAGGTGCATTTGTTCGGGTTCAATCTCAACTTGTATTTCTTCAACCTCTCAAACAGTTTGTATAAATGATCGAGATGTTCTTCTTCAGTATGAGATTTGGCTATCATGTCATCCACATATACCTCTATTTCATGATGGATCATATCATGGAACAAAACCACCATAGCACGCTGGTATGTTGCCCCTGCATTCTTTAAATCGAATGGCATTACTTTGTAACAGAAAGTGCCCCATTGCGTCACAAACGTAGTTTTCTCCATGTCTTCAGGTGCCATCTTAATCTGGTTATAACCTGAGAATCCATCCATGAATGAGAATACCTTGTGTTGAGCGGTGTTATCTACCAGAACATCAATGTGCGGAAGTGGAAAGTCATCTTTGGGACTTGCTTTATTCTAATCTCTGTAATCTACACACATTCGCACCTTACCATCCTTCTTTGGCACTGGTACCACATTAGCAACCCATTGAGGATAAGAAGTAACAGCTAGAAAACCTGCATTAAATTGTTTCATAACCTCGGCTTTGATTTTCTCAGATATTTCAGGACGCATGCGACGAACCTTTTGCTTAACAGGATGGCAATCTTCCTTCATCGGCAAACGATGTACTACTATATCAGTATCCAGTCCTGGCATGTCTTCATAAGACCAAGCAAAAATCTCTACATAGTCATGTAACATCTGAATCAATCTTTCTTTGACCCTGTTTTCCAAGCCTGCTCCTATTTTAACTTCTTTCTTGTCTACTTCAGTACCCAGATTTACAATTTCAATTGATTCCTCATGCGGCTGTATAGTCTTTTCTTCTTGCAGTAACAGTCTGCAATCTCTCCAGGCACTTCGCAATCTTCCTCACTTCCATCCTCGGCTTGGTAGATCGGATTTTTAAAGCCATAATTAACAGTAGCAGAATTATTATCAACAGGATCCAGAGTGGATATGGATCTGCAATTTGTTACGTGAGTGTGTGTAAGAAAACATAGCTTATTTGAAAGATGGCAGGAAAGATAAAGAGCGCAATATTTGAATGCAAAAAGTCCATTGATTTATAGAATGTGAATATGCTTATGAAAATGACAAAACCCTTAAAAAAATTAGCTATTGTGCCCCAGGCATAGACACAATGCTTTAAGAAGTTCAATTGTTCATAATAAAAATTACAAAATTTGAAACACTAAAATAAGCAATAACAATTACTCCTGACTAAAGGAAATCAGGATAGTGTCTTTAGCCTTCCAATTATTGAGTCTGTCACCAATTGTTGGGAAAATCCAGCTATCCAAGTCGCAATCGCTATCAGCATCTTCTACAGCATTAATCTGATCTTTGACTATCTTTTCAGAGCTAAACCCCAGGCCAAATTTATCATACATGTATGGTACCTCGATCAGTTGACCCCAGCCAGTACGACCACCATCTTCAACCACGACTTGAGCATCTTTCAGAGAAATCATAGCAGGAGGAGCACGAATAACCTTGGGCACACGGGAAGTTGGCTTAAGGACAGGACTGGTCGGAGGAACTACTTCAAATGACTGAGAAGGAGTCTCAAAGAATTCACCATCCATCTCGATGTATCTGAAGGTATGCACACTACTGACAATATACTCTTCTTCTCCATACACAATGACAATCTTGCCCTCTATTGGATACCTCAGCTTTTGATGGAGAGACGAAGCTACAGCACTTGCCCCATGGATCCAAGGGTGTCCCAGCAAGCAGGAATAGGCAGGACGAATGTTCATTACGTAACAGGTAGTGTTGAAGACTTGAGGTCCTATCTTGATAGGGAGAACCACTTCACCATGGACAACACTCTTCGCACCATCGTAAGCACGCACCACAACGTCACTAGGTTTCAGTTCAATGCTTTTACAATCAAGCTTATCGAGCACAACTTTTGGTAGCACATTCAAAGAAGAGCCATTGTCGATCAACACATGAGACAAGGTGATCCCCTTACACTCAATGGAGATATGCAGAGCTTTATTATGATTCTTTCCTGATGGTGTCAGGTCAGCATCAGAAAAGCCTATGCCATTATCAACAGCCAAGTTAGCAACATAATTTTCTAACTGATCGACAGATGTCTCCTGAGGTACATGAGAGGTCTTCAAGAATTTTATCAACGCACTGGCATGAGATTCAGAAGATAACAACAAGGATAACATCGAAATTTTAGACGGAGTATGCCCCAGCTGTTCTACCACATCAAAATCACTCTTACGGATGATTTTCAGCATTTCTTCTATTTCCTGCTTGGTAACATCTTCGGTAGTAACTTCGACTGGTGTCTTTGACTGAGAAGGATTGATTACTGGTCCCTTTCCTCGAGTTTCAGGGGCGGGAGGTGAGATTTCTGGAGAGAAGATCCTTTCACTTCGAGTAATTTTACTAGTCCCAACAATGTCAACGTCATTAGGATTAGCAGAATTATCATCTTGCTTTATGTCGTGGATGTAAACATCACCTCCATAATTCCACGAAATGGCTTTGCTTGAGGAATACGGTACTAGGCCAGGTGCAGTAATAATTAGGGGAGCTACCTTGGGCTCAGCAGTAATCTTCACAGGCACTCTAGTAGCGGTAATCTTCACTGGAACTTTGGACCTAGCAATCACAGATATTTCTTCAACAGGATTTTCCACCTTAGGAATCTTTTCAAAGAGAATTGTACGATCATCCATCAGCCGTTGAATACCATTCCTCAACTTCAAGCAATCATTGGGTCGGAGTATACAGAGATTGCAATTTTCAGCACAACCTGGAAATAAACCAGCTTGCAATAAATTCTTCTTGATGATCAGGAGAGGAGATGTTAAGTCAGCTACATTAGTAATGTGAGAATTGTCATCCACAACATTAACAGTCTTGTCATGATTAGGAATAGGAGCAGTGATGACATTAGGAGTCTCCGGAGGATCAAATTCAATTTCTCCAGCGTCGATCATATCCTGAATCTTATTCTTCAACAACCAACAATCGTTTGTATCATGCTCGGGGCTATCGGAGTGATATGCACACCTGGCATTGGGATTATAACGAGGAGAAGTAGTGTTGGCATTTGCAGGAGGATCTCTGAGGGTAATTAAATTTGCTTTTAGCATACCCTGCAGTGCTTGTGCTAAAGTCATATTGATCTTGGTAAACTGCCTTCTTGGCCTGTCTTGTCTGTGTTGGAAGTTTTGAGATGGCGGTGCTGCAATCATAACTGCTCCAACAGTATGGTCACGATTTTTCTTGTTATGACCCCTTTGACCGTACACAGCATTTGATTCATTCTTCCCCTGATATGACTTTTTGGTGCTTGCAGAGGTAGTCGCCTGTATCTTTCCACTTCGAATGCCACTTTCAACACGTTCACCCGTCAATATAAGTTCAGTGAAACCCGATGAGGAACTTCCCAATAGATGGTTGTAGAATGGGCCAGTCAGTGTACCGATGAACATGTCCACTAGTTCTCGATCAGTCATAGGGGGTTTGACTCTGCCAGCCAAGTCTCTCCATTTTTGAGCATATTGTTTGAAGCTTTCTTTAGAGCCCATAATCATATTCTGCAGCTGTAGCCGAGTAGGCGCTAATTCAGAATTATACTGGTAGTGCTTGTAGAAAGTTGTCGCTAAATCAGTCCAGGTGCGGATGTTAGAGCTCTCGAGCCGATAATACCACTCTAACTGTGTGCCAGACAGACTCTCTTGGAAGAAATGGATCCATAACTTCCTATCAATGGTATACGGCTGGATCTTTCTCACATAAGCTCTCAAATGCATCTGAGGACAAGACGCACCATCATACTTAGTGAAAGCGGGGACCTTGAATTTGCGAGGAATGACCACATCAGAGACCAGACCTAAGCTTTCGAAATCCAGACCGGGCGCCTTCTGACCCTCCATAGCTAGCATACGTTCTTCCAGCAACTTATAATACTTATCATCCTTCGGAGAGTACTGTTCATTTTCATAATTTTCATAGTCGTCCTCAGGGTTGAAGGGATCAGCATTCTCATCTTCCGAATCATTTTCTGTCTCATCTTCTTTATCCTTCGGAATTCCAATCTTGACTCCTGGAGCCTGTCCTTTAAGCCTTCTTCCCGGGTTAATGTAACTCACATATTTCTTGTCTTTCTTCTTCTCGAGCAATAGAGTCTTCAGTTCCTCCTGCCCCTTGGATAAGTTCAAGATCATCTCCTGGAATTGAGCATTCTGAGCCTGGAGATCCTTGACAGTTTGTTCGAGGGCCATTTTTCTATTTGAGAGGAAGACCGTGAGAACATTGATCCTTTAGAGTACCTGTTATGCAATGTTATGTTATGCTATGCAATGTATGAAATGTTTTCAAGGACTTTTGGAATTTAACTTTGCGTAAACCACCAAAAAGGGGAACTTTTATTAATAATTTCTTTAATCAATGTTCATTACAAGAAAAAATGAAAGCTCAAGTCTCCTAGGGACGGCTTCTTTTTGGGCGGAGATATGCATTGAGACTTCGTTCCTCATTAAGCTGGTTGGTGAGCTCTAATACTTTCTTCCTTTCAGCACAGAACTGAGCTTCAAAAGCATCCCTTTCCTCTCTCAACTGGATCCAAGATTTCTTCAATTCTTCAACATTGGTAGGCATATCTGGATAAGGAATGATCTGAGAGGTACCTCCTTCAACTTTTGGTTCAACAATCAGAGGTCCGATTGCAAGATATGGCATGATAAGCTCACGAGCTCTGGCGCGTACCCATCTGAGATAAGGTTCCATAGGAATAGAGTTTTTCTGTCCTAAAGTACTTCGTATCACCATGCCCCAAGCTAGTACAAACCTTTGACGGAGACCTTGAGAATCGTTGTCATAGTCAAACACAGTGCCTTGGATAATTATTTCATGTGGACCATCTCTTTGAGCATAACCAAACTGACGTATGGCTAAAGCAGGATTATAAGTAATACCTCCTCTTATCCCCAGGAGTGGTACGTTAGAGAATTCTCCACAACGGTCAATGATGATAACATTTTCTTTGGGTTGGGGACACCAATGGATGTCTGAATGGGAGAGCGACATTATCCTTTGAGACCATTTCAAATTTTGCTCATTCTTCAAGACTGATTGAGGAAGGTGCGAAATAAACCACCTAGATAATAAAGGTACGCAACACATGAGAGTCCCTTGCCTTTTCATAGTACGAGTGTGAAGGGAATGCAAAATGTCTCCAAGCAAGGTGGGCACAGGGTTATGAGTGAGAAATATCTTAACAGCATTCTTGTCTATGAATTGATCCGGATTAGGAAATAGCACCAAACCATAGATTAGTAATGCTAGAACATCTTCGAAAGCGTGGACACTCATAGCTTTTAGGAATTCTCGGGCCTTATTTATCAGAAATTTGACAAGTAAACCCTTAACTTCACTTCTTGTTACCCAATTAGTTTCAATGTCGGACTTTGTCATGTGTAAAGCCGCGACAACCTCTTCAGACCTCGGAATCTTTTCTAAACCACTGAAAGGTGTTTGATCAAGGATAGGTATCCCAAGCAACCTGGAAAATTCTTCTAATGTGGGTACCAACTGATAATCTAGGAAGGTGAAGCAATGATGTTTAGGATCGAAGAACTGGAATAGAACTATCATCATATCATCCTTGAAACCGGTGGTAACTAAATTGAGGAGATAACCATGTTTTTTGATGAACTGAGCATGATCGGGAAGTTCTGACACTAAATCCTTAAGTTGAGGAGAGGTCGCTACAAAATTGATCCAGATGGTCTTCCTGGAAGCCATAGCCCTACAAAATAGAGCAAAGTTAAATCCCTAAGTCCTCGAAATGGTTAGTACAATGCCATGATGTCATGATGTTATGATGTCAAGTAAGTAACAAGCACAAACAAGTCACACCACAATCATTCCTAGGTTTTAAGGCTTGCATGAGTTCCATAGGTAAGTACCCTCCCCACTGAAGTTTGGTTGGTTCAACCTGTCCTAGAATAGTAACCGGGTTCTAGAAGGATCTCAAATCATTGACCTTTCCTTAAGTCCACTTTAGTGCAACACCAAGCGGTTGACCAAAATTTCCCTAAAGTCCAATCTCAAAGAGTGTAGTATCGAGTATCAACCAACCCCAGTCGGAACCGAAGTCAGTTATCTCACTACTTTCTAATGGCTAGGATGAGTCAATTAGGGTTCTAAAGGTCTGGTTAATGCTTTGATGACACCATGCAGACGCCAAATTTTTCCTCAAGTAAACATGAGGAACATCAGGACATCCAAAGTGTCACATTAACCGTAGCCATCATTTTAACCATTCCAGTATACGTCGGACAGTCGCGATGATCTCTTGCTACTTACCTAAGGTACACTAGATCCGGGTGTAGGATCATTCACTCAAGCATAGAATACCCAAACAATCCCTTAAAAGTAAATCATACAAAGAAACAATTCGAAAACATAAGTGATCTTATCTTTAAGGTAACCTCTCTTTTTAAGAGTCCCCAGCAGAGTCACCAGTTCTGTGATACGGTGAACTGACTTTGTGTTTTTGCTTTGAAAAGCTATGTTGCGGATAGCAAGAGTCGCCACCGACTTTTCTTTTATCCAATAAGGAAAGGCGGAAAAGAACAGGAAAGACCTTGATTAGATTTTGAGTTCGGGAGGAACATTATACAAAGGGAAGGTGTTAGCACCCTTTGTATCCATGGTTATCCATGGGCTCTTAATTGCTTAACTCACTTATGTTTTCCTTGTTTGAGAAAGTGTTTGAGAAATGTGGTGTGTTTAGAAAATATTTTGAAAGGAGAGTTTAACTTTGTAATGATTCTTGTACGAATGTATACAAAGTGTTTATCTCGTTTGATTTTGAAAGATGTTTTGAAAAATATAACTCGGCGATGATTCTGGTGCGAATGTATACTAAGTGGTGATTTTCTAAAAGATGTTTTGAAAAGTGTAAGGTGTGAAAAGTATTTTAAGCTGTGACCAAGCATTTAAGAGTTATACCTAACCAAGGTCTTTATAGGTGTTTCCTATCCTTAGGAGGGTAAAACTGTCCTTAAAAGTAAATCTTGCTACTTACCTAAGGTACACTAGATCCGGGTGTAGGATCATTCATTCAAGCATAGAATACCCAAACAATCCCTTAAAAGTAAATCAGACAGAGAAACAATTCGAAAACATAAGTGATCTTATCTTTAAGGTAACCTCTCTTTTTAAGAGTCCCCAGCAGAGTCGCCAGTTCTGTGATACGGTGAACTGACTTTGTGTTTTTGCTTTGAAAAGCTATGTTGCGGATAGCAAGAGTCGCCACCGACTTTTCTTTTATCCAATAAGGAAAGGCGGAAAAGAACAGGAAAGACCTTGATTAGATTTTGAGTTCGGGAGGTACATTATACAAAGGGAAGGTGTTAGCACCCTTTGTATACATGGTTATCCATGGGCTCTTAATTGCTTAACTCACTTATGTTTTCCTTGTTTGAGAAAGTGTTTGAGAAATGTGGTGTGTTTAGAAAATATTTTGAAATGAGAGTTTAACTTTGTAATGATTCTTGTACGAATGTATACAAAGTGTTTATCTCGTTTATTTTGAAAGATGTTTAGAAAAATATAACTCGGCGATGATTCTGGTGCGAATGTATACCAAGTGGTGATTTTCTAAAAGATGTTTTGAAAAGTGTGAGGTGTGAAAAGTATTTTAAGCTGTGAGCAAGCATTTAAGAGTTATACCTAACAAGGTCTTTATAGGTATTTCCTATCCTTAGGAGGGTAAAACTGTCCTTACTATTGAGAAGTAAGTAGTCTTATCCTTTGGATGTAAAGGGACATCGTGGGGTCGTCGATTGGTCATTGAAGGCAACATATGTAAGGATACCTTAGCATTCGAAGAGACGATCATCATTTAATCGTAGGCTACAACGAAGGGTCATCGAGGGACAAAGTCATATATTCGAAGGCAACGTTCGAGGGACAAGGTCATATATTCGAAGGCAACGTTCGAGGGACTATGATTTATCTTGTAGGGACATTGACCTTTTGATCGAAGGGACTACGACTTATCTGTTTAGGGATGATGATGATTTAATCGAAAGGGTGTTTACTAAGGGTATCCCCACATTCGCGGGACATGACCGTAATATCGTAAGGCAACAAAGAGAGGGTTACCCTAGAGATGCAAGTGTGGAAATGATTGGATTCGGATATATTATCTTGAATTAATTTATATAAGTTCGATTATTTATCTTTCCATGCAATCCTATTAGCATACATCTAGACAGTTATATTCACAGTACGGAAAAATTAAAGTGCGAAAAATAAGACTACGCTATTACATGGCTTCGGGATGTGGGGTACATAATTTAAAAGGGGATATAAAATATCTAAATCTTAATTAACGAGTACAAAATTAGAAGGGCATACAAAATAATAAAACCTAATTAAACTAAAAAGAAAGAAATAAAAAAATCCTAATTAAATCAATTACATAGAAAGTTCATGACAAATGAAATAAATAAACTAAATTTAAGAATGAATTAAGCATATTTTTAGTCTATAATAATAGAAACTTTTTTTTTATGAATTTATGGAAAAACTTAGACTAAATTGATAGAAATTTTAAAAGAAAAGAGAGAAAAATAATATAATTATATTTTTATTATTCAAAATAGCCCATTTTAATTAATTAAGTGATATATGAAAATTTAATTAATAAACTAGATTAAATTATATCCTAGTTTAAATAACTAATATAATATATTAATTAGAAAATTAATTAATGGATTTTATTTTAATAATAGAAAACTAGTGGTGAATTAATTATAGTGGATCCTAGGGGCCCAGGACCTCCTAGGGGCTCGAACCCAGGACCTCTACATTGCAGTGAAGGGGGAGCTACCAACGAGCCATGTTGGTATACTCATTAGTTATTCGCCTTCATTAAAATATATATTAATTCTATATGGATTTTTCCATTTTGACACAACACCACCATGCATGTTACAACTTTCTCTCTTACGGCAAGCTACTTTATTTTTTCTCATGCTGTTTCTTTCATGTGAATACAACAAACCTGTAACTTCATCTTATATCAAACCACACACATAAAATAAGATCATATGTAATCATCATGCAATAATAAAAATAGCCATGCACAAATCAAGAAGCTTATATTATTTTACTCATGTATTTGTTCTCTTTACTGCAAGTGACGATGATAAAACAAACCTTACACATACATGTTAAAGACAACCAAGGATTTATATTATCACCATTATATCATCATCATTATTATTATGTAATAACAGCATGTGAAATAAACATAATCATGCTAGAAACAACACTCATATAATAATAATTAAATGGCAGATATAATTCTTTAATCATGCAAACAGAATTTCTCCACCATGCTATGACATATCAAGAACAGATGCATACTTGAATAAAGCAATATCAACATCCACCAAACCATGAATACATCATCTCAATATATATATTAAACCAATATTATTCATGCATGAATTAAGGAGTATTGCAAGGTAATCATGCTGGATGCAAATTCCATAATGAACACTTACTGGGGATTTGATTCTTCTAGCTTACTCACTGTATGTGTGTTGTTCTTATTCAGGCTATGAGTGCTTTATGGTTGCTTCTCTTTTCCCTGCCCGTAAATCTTCTTGCTTCTGCCTTGCCTTGTGCATCTTCTTCTGCTGTATCTCTCCTCTTTTTCGTCTTTTTTTTCTCGCTGCAGCCATATGAAGTATTTATAATGGTGTGGATTAGGGTTTAACCTTGCTAAATATTTGGATCCCTTCCTATACTTTAGGATCTCACCATATAATTTAGGAGAGTTAGCTCTAACATTTTGCACAAATAAAATTTAAATTTTTGTTATGAAATTAGAGCCAAAATTATTTTTATAAAACAAAACCATCATATGATAAATAATACTATGATTATTTATATATTTTTGGTTTGGATTTGGTCTTAAATATCTATTATTATAAATAAATATTTATACAAATATCATTATAAATAATGAATAATTTAAATGACTTTTAACAAATAAAAATTAATTTAAATTTTAGTTACATAATTGAATTAAAATTTAAACCTATTTCTATTTTTACTTTCATCATTTAAAAAAATCAAAATTATTTTTACTTATATCAACCAAAATTA
Organism: Lathyrus oleraceus; assembly: GCF_024323335.1. Lineage (NCBI taxonomy): Eukaryota > Viridiplantae > Streptophyta > Magnoliopsida > Fabales > Fabaceae > Lathyrus > Lathyrus oleraceus. The sequence continues at coordinate 441,253,292 of NC_066583.1, read as the reverse complement.
TTTTATAATTTATGGGATTTTAAAAAAATGTTAGTCTTATAAATAAATTTTATTAAGTAAAAAACGTGAATTACTAAATAAATACTATTTATAAATAATGAATAAATGGAACATGAGTCACTAAATTATAAAAAATAATTATTATAATTTAATGAGCTTTAACAAATAAAATTAATTTAAAATTTTAATTATACAATTAAAATTCAAATCTATTTTTATTTATCATTAAATTAAAACTATTTTATTTATATATATATAATTTATTTATATCATACAGATAACCAAAATCGTTATTACTTTTTATATCTGTATCACATAATAAATAAATTAAAATTTATAATTTATATGAGAATGTATGCTAATGAATGAATGCAAATGTGAAATGAATGCCATGCATGAATCAATTTATCATAAAAATTAACAGGCAAATTTTGGGGTATGACAACTCCTAGGGAGCCATTTTTGTGTGCATATGTATTTGGTATAAAAGTATGTTTACAAACAAATAGAATGGGGCGATGAGAAAATAATTCAATTAATTATATTTGTGTTTGACAAGACCTTCGGTCTTGTGCCTACGTACCAACATAAGAATAAGGGATCAAAACCTCGTAGTCCGTGATACAAATTTCAAAGTGGATGTGTTGCTTTTAATAAAAATTAAGTTTGAAAGGCACAAAGGCCTAAAAATGGTTTGAATGAGTTAGTTCTTTTTGGACTTTTAAAAGTTTAAGTCAAGTATAGTTAAGTTTATTTAGAAGTTTGATTTAAGAAAAAGAAGTTAAAAAATACAATGGCATAAGGTCAAAGTTTCTATCTTTTTGCGAAGAGGTCAAAGTTTAGGGCAAAATAAGTTCAATCAAAGAAAATTTTGAAAAGGGAGGGAGAGATTTTGAAATTAAAGAAATGGGAAGAAGATGAAGATACTAATCCTATGTACAAAATTAAAAGTTAAGAGTTGAAAAGATCTGACCAATGGGTAGCAATCCAATAGACGAGAATGTCAATAGAAACCCAGAATTCCCTTGGACTTTTAAAATCAAGCAACATACAAATGCACAATTCTATTATCTTGAAGAGCAAAGACATCAAATAAAGATAGCCACATCCAAGCTTTTGCCATTCCATGATCTTCCTCAGATTAACCCATGTAACAGATGAATTCCACAAGTCACAGGTCAAAATAACAGCTTCACAATGATCATGTTGTAGATGAACTCAGAGAGATCTTGAATGATGTATCAGATGAAGTTTCAAATTACAAGCACTTGGTTTTACAGAAAGTTGGCATTGGCCAAGTCCTTTAGCATAGGAAATGTTACCTAAATTCTAAGTCCATTTGTCCAAGATCAAGCCAACTGTCCACACAAAAGTTTTTTAGGGTTTTTGTTGTTATTATGTACATTAATGGTCGAAGACCACACAAACAAGCAAAGTATACACAAACAAGATATATCACATAATATGGTCCAAGTGGACAAAGTGAAAATTGCATTAACATAAACAATTAGAATGGTATGAATAATGGCAAATGAATAAAAGGCTAAAATTAAATGACATTAAAGTAAATGGCTTGAAGTTAAAAGTTAGTTGTTAATGAATTAGAAGTTAGTATTGTTTTGCTTTTTCTTTTCATTTTTAGACATTCTTTGGAGAACACTCAACCCATTTATCACAAGCATGGATCCTTGAGCCAAGACATCTTCCAAAGGAAGGAAAAAAGGCCAAGTTTCCACATAATACCATGAAAGAGGGGAGACTTGCAATCTCACTAACTAGAATGCTATGCCTTTTTGTGTCACAAATTTAGCGCTATGTTAAGCAATCGTAATTGGACTTACGTAGAAGTCACAACTATTTGAGGTCGGGCAATAGAATTTTGGTGTTAATGCATGTTAGAGACATAGTATAATGGACTATGCTCATGAAACATACCACACACAAAAAGAAATATGCAAAAGAGGTGGCCTAATCTCATCCATACTCATGTTAATTTTTCAATCAACTAGCTTTAGGACTTTGAGATATCATAGGCCAAATGAGATGAATGCATAAAGAAGGGGAATGAGATGAAGACGGGGGGAATGGATCAAAACTCAAATTGGTCAAAGGAGAACTTTTACCAAATTAATATCGTCCATTCATTTTGGGAAATGGAATGTATATTCCATCAATCCCCTAAATCCAATGATATTAACTTGACAAAGTCAAATCAACCTTGACCAAGGCCCAACAACAAGAGTCAAACTCAAACAAGTCATCACAATTGGTGAACAAAACTATTTGGCATTTATTCAAATTAAAAACACTAAAATAAGGCATCTAAATTAAATATGGTTTGTCAAATTCCTAAAACCTCATCAAAACACCAAAGAAATGACCATGAGGTCTATCATAGGTCAAACAAGGTCAAAGGACCTTAGAGAAAAAAATTCAGAATTTTTAAAGACTTAAAAGTATTTTTAAACAATTAAAAATAATCACAAAATCAATTAAATTATGAAAAATATTAATAATGATCCAAAAAAATAATTTTAATTCAGAATATGAAAGTGGAAATTATTTGAAATTTTTTTGTGAAACTCTCATATTTTTTGGATCAATATTAAAATTAATATGAATTAATGAAAATAAAAGGATTAAAATGAAAATAAAAAAATAGCAAAAAACGTGAGCCGCTTGATCTCCCTCATTAATTGAGGTGGCAGATCAAGTGGACTACAATGCGTGTTCCATGATGGAACCTAGTCAGCGCGCCACACGTGTGGTAATCAAAACCAACGCCTTAGATTAAAACAAAATGGCAAGATCATGTGGCCGGGAGACGTGTCAGCGCACGGCCGGAGTTGTAGCTCCGGTCTTCTTCTCCGGTGGACCTCACCGGACTGGTCCAACCTCAACCATCACTAAAATTAAAAAGGAGGACATGATCTGAAAGAAAAAATGGCGTAGAGCACGAATCTGACCTCAATTTTAACTACAAATATATAGAAAGATAAGAGGAGTTGAATTTTGAGGTGTGTCAACTGAGTTGCTTTGATTTGACCTCCAAGCAACTCAATCTTCTTGCCTATATTGGTAGGACTTCAGACAACTAAAGATCCAAGAGAGTTGAGTAGAATTGAGAGAGAATCGAAGAGATGAAGTTTTCTGAAAATTACCTCCAATGTTATGCAGTTCTTAATGTTGCTTGCTCCAAACACGATCTAATCACACTTGAGAAGCTAGAAGGAAGTGATTAGAGACGTTGCAAGGCTTTGGATCCTGGACTTCTTGAATCTCCAACAGTTGAGATTCAAACTCAAATTTATCAGGTTTTCTTTTGGAATGAGAGGGTTTCAATGGGGGAAAAAGTTGGCCCGTAAGGTGTGATTCAAATGTGCACAGAGGTCATGTATTTATAGCATGAATGAATGATATTTGCACACTTTAAATTTTGTCCAAATTTAGCAATGTTGATGGCACGAGTGCATGGGCATGTGCAGGCCTATGATACAATGCAAAAAGGTCCAAAATCAATCCAAATGAAGTTTGAATGGAAGCTTGATTGGCAAGGCAAAGTGAACTGAAATTTTGAAGTTTGATTCTTTCCAAGTATGCAGCCATGTTAAAAACTTTGATGTTCAAAACTTTTTCATTTGGAAGCTTGATTGGGCTCTTTGGAAAGCTTGGATCAAGGGGAACAAGTTTGATGTTCAAAACTTTTTCATTTGGAGCTTGGAACATGGAGAATTTTGAGGTGGAAGTTTGGTAAATTTCAACATGTTGAAAAATTTTCTAAGTGTCAAGCCATATATCTCAATATTCTACCTTGCTTAACTTTTAATTTGAGCTTCAAATGAGAAAAGTGTCTTCATCAAAGTTGTACCTCTTTCAAAGACCTTCAAAATGGTCACCAATTTCATGTCATTTGGATTTGGAATGATAGAATTATGTATTTTTGAAGTTTGGAAAAATCACTTGTTCAATGGCATAGGTAAAAAATGACCTATAATGTAACCTCATATCACATGCTCATAAAAGTTGAATTAGCTCTCACTCCAAACATCAAAGTTGAATTAGACATCTTGAATTTGATTGTGCAACTTGGAAATATTTCATATCATAACAATTGAGCAAGTTATGGCCTTGGGAAGTTGACTTTCAAATTAGGGTTTAGACAAAATGACCTATAATGTTTCAACATAGAAAATGATTTTCCAAGAAAAACTAGATCTAGGTCTCAACATGAAAGTTGTTTTGAATGTCATTTAGAGTAACTTTTCTCTTGGAATCAATTTCATATGGTGACAATTGTAGGAGATAGGGTCTAGGGAGACCCAGTTTTGATCAGATGAATTCATCTGGCCAACCACCATCAACCGACTTGCTAACCTTCAATTATTTGGGATTTCTTGGATCATGGTAGATCATATATGCATAATATGATGAATTTTGAAGTTTCCCTTGAGATATTTGATCAAATGGTAAGATAGCTTGTTGGAGAAGTTACTCAAGATACCCAGTCAAACTAGGGTTTCCAAGGCAAATCACCTCCACACTCTTGAAGAAAACTTGATTAATATAACATGTAGGAATCAATGGAACTCATATATGATGCTCATAACCACTCTTGGATCAATTCATGGTTGTTTTCTTTGTCATGAGGGTCTTAAATCCTAGATATGAACTTGATAGATCAATTGAGATCATGCCCTACCTACAAAAGAGTTAGGCAAATGCAAAGACATATTTTGGGTATTTTTGTTAGTAAAATGATAATATACAAGTATGATACAATCACAAAGTGATTCATGATCTCTCCTAAAACAAACCCAATGAAAAAGGGGTAAGGAGGATGCCAAGGTATGATCCCAATGCTAATGCTTATGATGAAACTGCATGAGGGATCTTAGGGTCAAAATTGGGGTCTTACAGCGAGCCACCACAAATGGATGAGGAATTCAATTCAGCATCCATGTAATTGAATCTAATTATGAGTCCGTGTTCAATCTTGTGTTTGTAGGAGAAAGCGCAAAAGTAAGGAAACGTACCAGATTTGATGCTCCAAGCAATTTGATGGGATCGTCCTCTTTGACTACGCGTCGTGGCGTATTTGCTCTTCCGGCCTATCGCTTTATCGATTCGTCGGCAATGTCGCATCGTCGGTGAATTGCATCGCGAATTAGGAGTGGCGATGAATGAAGAATTTGCATCGTGAATGATGGTTTATTCTTAGCATCTCCACAGAGTTTCTCCTATCAAATTCCTACTGCGTGCTTCTTTGAATGCTTCAGCAGTTCTCTTGTGATTCGTCTGGTTAGGCCTTGTTTGTAGGTGATTGGAGGCGCAGTTAGGTAGTATTTGGTGTCCCTGAAGAAAAAGGTTATGTTGTTATATGTCTGCTATATCAGTTGAGGAAGTTATGGATTGAAGAGTTGTTGTAGGGGTTGCAAAGTAGGGAAGTGTTTACTGTGGAAATTGGTAAACAAACGTTGGTCCTCCCTAAGCCTTAAAACTAAGGGTTACTTGCAGGATCGACCAGTTGATCCTAAGACATGTGATAATGTAACAGGGTAACTAATTCAATTCGACGGACTATTAACTTTGCGAGAAACGGCTTCTGACAAAATATTGAACAAGCAAAGGTTTTTCCACACGAAATGATGATGCTATAGACTATGGGTGACTCGTGACCGACAGCACTATGACACACAACGAACACGCTTTTGGTGAATTCTATTATCGTAATAGAATTAGTGTCAGCAGCGTAGACGACAACATAAAAGGACAATTCAAACTTAAATGAAATTAAAATAAAGTGTTCAATGGGAACAATTGAAAAATAAGGAAGTTGCATTGAAGTAAATGTGGTGATTCACGTGCATAGCACTCTTGAAACTCTTACTTCCTCGCGCTGGGAATGTGAAAAAATTTACAAGTGATTTTGGTACAAAGTGAACACCCGGAGTCCTCTGTGGAATCCCCTATTTATAATGAACTAAAGAAACTTTCTACAAGTAAAACTACTCAAAAATAACTGTTTGTAGATAGACGTCGTGCCACACGATCTAGAAACTGCTCCATATCTTTGGCGCTTGTTCTCCTTGTAACTGCTAGTCATTTTGAATTTCAAACTTATCCCGCTCAGGTATTTATGTCGACACCATCCCCTATGTGTTTGGTACAACCAAGAATTTCTTAAGTCCCAATCTCCGATTCAGTCGACAAAACGGATTTCGACCAAACTTACTTCTTCCGTCGATTTCATCTTCTGGTAACTTGTGGTTTCTCCAGCTCTTGCTTATCTTGGGCTCAACTTTTCTTTCAAACCTCCCCTTGGTGGGGTATAATCCTTAAATCCATAAGGCGCTTTCATTAATTATGCCTTCATTGTGCCCTATCAATTTCTTGTGGTAACAAAATGCCCCCCAGAGATGCCATTTTCGAATGTCGACTTTTTATGAGATAATGGCATCTTTGAGATGTTGAAATGCTCTTTACCGTTTCCACTTCTACTTGGTGGTACACTTGTTTGTCCCACCCTGCTGACGTCATCTAATCATGACAAACATCTCATTTTTCTCTCGAGACTCACAAAATCACGTCTCCATCACTTCACGTCATTATGACGGAAACGTGTCTCCACCCACGACTGCCCCTTCGCCTCCACGTGTCTGCAGATGTGGGAACATGGGCACATGTATCAGAAGAAGAAAAATCAAACGTCCATTTTTCCTTTTCCTAGGGTTTAAACTCTTATAAAACCCTTGTTTCTTCTTCCTCTTTCCTTTTTTCGCTCTTCATCATTTCCCTCTCCTTCAGTAAATGAAAACGAACAAAACTCCTCTCTTCTTCAAACCTTCAACTTCTTCCATGGCCAACTCAAGCAAAAACAAAACACTCCCCTCCGCTGCGAAGCTCATGCAACCACTCACCATTGATGGCAAGGAATATGTTCCTGAACCTCCCTTTGCTGAAGAAAAAGCCAAAATCTGGCGTTCTCAGGTATTAATCCCTTTCTCCCTATCTGACAAACCTCTAGCATTCTTAGGTCCACTCCCAGAGAATCGTCAACCTGAGATAACTATGAAAAATTCCCTTTTTCCTACCAGTCATCTTTCTGAACCACTAGTTTCTTCTCAAAAACCTTTCTCCCTCCGTTATGTCGAAAGGAACTTTAGAACTGCTCCTCCCAAGAACTGTCCTAAGTTTTGCGCTTGGATGGATCGTTTAGAGGCAGAGAAAATCAACCACTAGAAACGAATAGGTATATATACCCTTCTATAGATTGCCCGTTATGGCCCCCCTCAATCCTGTGCCATGTTGCTGGCTGCCCTCCAATTCTGGGAAAGCTCGACCAACTCCCTTCATACAAAGTGTGGCATGATTACACCGACGCTTTTAGATATTGCTGCCATTACAGGCCTAACACCGATCGGCGAAGTCTTCGACTGTGAAGCCGTAGCACCAGTCTCTCTAAGGTTTGACGTCAGTGATTCTCGCAAACCGACATACAATAACTTCATTGATCATCATGCTACCTCTTCGGGCCCTGTGACCACTGAAGAACATGTGGCTTTTCTAACTCTTTGGTTATCTCGCTTTGTGTTCTGCTCTAGATCAATGCAGATAGCTAAACACGTTGCTCTCCTGGTGTCGCATTACACGAAAAACCGGCGGGAAAAGACACAGAGCCGCCACTGTGTGTTATTTATCCCAAAGGCGGGAAAGGAAACGCTCGAAGTAAACCCGGAAAGGAATGGTCTCACGACCAGAGATTGATAGGATCGGGAGTCGGTTATGCGAAGGAAAGGTATTAGCACCCCTACGCATCCGTCGTATTCGACGGGATCCACGTTCAGAAAGAATAGAAGAAAGGTTGTTAAAGAAACTGCTCAAAAACTGCACAAAACTGGGAACAAACACAGAAAGGACGGAAGAAACGGACTCGGCAGGATATCGCATCCTGGGCCTACGTAGTTTGTCAGACACAAACATCAGAGTCGACGTAGTTCGGGGACGGGGAATGTGCTCGCTAGGATGTCGCATCCTATGCATACGTATCTTCTCTAACCAGAGAAAGAATCAGAGCACTCGTAGCTCGGCTAACGCACGCCAAACAAAACACAAACAGGAAACCGATTGCCAATCGCTGGACTTACGTCAGACTCCAAACAAACAAACCACACAGGAAACCGACTGCCAATCGCTGGACTTATGTCAGACTCCACACACACACAACGCGCACAGGAAACCGACTGCCAATCGCTGGACTTACGTCAGACTCCAACAAGCAAACAAAAGGGTTGAAAAAGAAAAAGGGCGCCCGGAGAGATATGTTCATCTCCTGCCTACGTACCTCATCTGGTATGAGGATCAGGGCGACGTAGTTCCCCTTAACAGGGAAAGAACTTCTATCCTAACCAGAGACTAGGGAGATAACAATCTACTAGAGAGACTACGACTCGAGCCTAGAAGTTGTCATGCATACGATCCCTACGTTGAGGTCTCTAATCCTAACTCGCACAGGGAGCAAGCTAGCCTAAACAGCAAATAAGCAAACACAAGCACAAGAGAGCAAGCACACACACTATATGCAAACAAGTGGCTCATACAAGGCTAGGCTTTAGTCAAGGGGTCAAATCAACCTCGACAAACAAGCCAACTGGAAAGGGGTGTGGTTAGCTCTTAACCCTAACATTGAGAGTTAGGGTGAAGCAGATGAAATGGGAATGAGGGTATGACCTCATAGCTCTTATCCTTGGCCTGGGAGAGCTTCAAACAATGAAAGTGTGGGAGTTCAGAATGAAGGAACTCTTCTCCACATGACTGACACAACAAGATCTTGGGATTCTTATTCAAAGTGCATCAACACATGGTGTGAGCAGGATGAATAACACAACTGAATAGCAGGGGATGGATTGCACATCCCTTTTATCTGCCAATGCCCTTTCACTTAGGAGGTCTTTGAATGTACAAGGCACAAAAATAAACAACCACAAACATTTCCTCTTAAGGAGGGCTTCAGACAGGTGCCTGCCAAAGTAACATGACAGGTCTTCCAGACTACATGAAGATCAGGGATTATACCTAAGTGGTATGCCAACCACAAGCAAAGCAAAGCAATGTTCAAATGAACTTAAAGCAACTTAGGTACCTGTGTAAACAACTAAACAAATCAGTACAGTGTTCAGACAATCAGACAACAGTCAACAACAAACAGACAATCCAATATGCACAATGAGTAAGCCATAAGGCAAACACTCAAGTGAATTATCATCAAAGCCTACAAAACAAACAAATGTTATCCAACAATAACAAATGACCAAGCTCAAATGAAGGAGCAACATCAATCATGGAGATGCATACTTGAACCTGAAATTCACAACTCAAATGTAAGTCCAAACCACTAGGTCAAAGCCTAGGGTCAAAAGTGGATCAAAAAGCCAAAACAGAACTTGATATTCAACATGAATCATATTTAATCAAGTAAGAACAAATCCTAAAAAGGACCAAACCAAAATCAATAAGCAAGTTCATTTCATGTGCAAGAGAAGTCAAAGACACATTCAAGGCATACATTTGGACATTGAGAATGAAAATTCCAAATCAAAACAGAAATGATTCAAATAATTCTGGAAAAATTCATGAACATTCAACACATCTAACATGATCATCATGCAAAAAATCAGAAGCATCAAAGATCATTGGATATGGAAATTAAATTTCACAAGTTGAAAAACCAAATGTGTGACACCAATTGTCACACCATGCAAACATGTATGTAAAACAGAAATGGAAAATGAGAAAAATAACAAACCAAGCCTCAAACATCCATTAACATGTCAAGAATCATCATCCAAAATTTCAAAGCATTTGGATCAATATCAAGCATTTCACAATAGAAAGAGCAAGGCAAGGTCACAAATGTACACATGTGCACATCTTCTAACACAATTCAAAATCCAGGTATGGTAAAAATCAGGAGATTACACCAAAAAAAACTAGACATCACAAGGATCATTTAGCAAAAAATTGGAGGTGAATTGGATCAATATTCAATGAGATATGAATTTTTTAAGTTGGATAAAAAAGATGAAATCAAAATGATCATAGCATGGAAATATGGAGGGAAATGACTAAATGATGAAAACATTTTTGAAAAATTGAGCACGCTGGGGATCGAACACGGTACGAATTTGAATTGAGCGTGCGCCTTGCATTAAAACGACACTGTTTCACCTGCAAACCCTAGTGAACCCAGAACGGACGCTAAGCCGTCACAAAGCCGACGCTAGGATGAAGATCTTCATCTTCCTCACGAAGATGAAGATGAACAGTATGAACATCATGAACAATTTTCCAGATTTTTCCAGAATTTCACAAAAATTATATCATCATGAAGCTCTTGCAATGGAGATTATAGATTAATCAACATCTAATCCTAATTCAACATAACCAGAGAGAATCGAGCAAAATAAAAATGGTGCATCAAACTTGAATCACACATAACTCACTCAATAATGCACTATTTTTCATGAAATTTCCACCAGATTCATCAGTGTTAAAAGATCTACACAAATATGTACATAGATTTGAGAATTATGAAGGTCGAAAAACCTACCTCTTGAAGAGCAGGTCCTGGATTCACACGATTCAACACTTGTAATGGTTCAAATCAGCACCAGAATACTTGTTATGATGATTGATGAAGAATTTGAAGCTTGGAACTGTGCAGATCTAGCTCAACAATCAACTTCCATTTTTGAGTTCTTGAACTTCAACTGCTTGATTATGCTCGAATTCTTCAAACAAACACTAAATTCACACTCTATCCAACTCACTGATCATGAATCTTCAATCAAAACAAGGTGCTATGTTAAAGAAATTTGAAAAATGATTAGGAGAAAATTTTGGAGGGAGAATTTCTAGATCTCAAAAATGGTGAAAAGTGATTAAGAACTCAAAATTCTGTTAGGGTTTTCTTTATATATGAAGTCCTAATCACATACTAATCAAAATTAGGCATGGTTTAGTTGTGATTAATGAAAATAAGGTGTTATGACCAAAACTTGAAAGTTGGAGGGTGCATGGCTATTTCCACGTGAACAGTACCAAGAGGCTAATAATTTTCACTTAAGATCATTTTTTAAACACATTGGCAATGGTAGAAAGTTCTCATGATGCACCATTTTTGAATTTTCAAGTTTCCCTCCAAAATCTTCATGAATAAGCAAGTGATCAAATGTTCAAATTTCATGCAATGTGATGGATGTTTTGAAAACTACATGTTATGAGAAGCAAAGTGCACAAAGAACCACCAAATTTGGAGTCTTGGTTCAAAAGATATGGCCATTTGAATTTTCATGCACCCTTTGCAATGATTTGATCACAACTCCTTAACCATTCATCATAAATTCATGATCTTGGACTTTTTGGAAATGGGAGAGAAAGATCTTCAACTTTCATGTTGGACAAAAATTCATTTGAAGCTTCTTTGATGGTGGAAAGTCAAGTTGAAAGTGGTCCAAAAACTTGCCATTTTTGGAAACTTGAAATTACAGGTCACTTTCCATTTTGGGAAACTTTTGATCTGGCTTCAAAATCTTCAAGGTAAATGTTTGACATGTTGAATAACCCTCTTTTAGACATGAATGAAATGTCTCAAACCATTTCTCCACCTCCTAGTCCTCAGTTGACTTGTAGTTGACTTTTATGGGCCTCAGATGACTTGGACATGTACTGATGACTTTGAGCTTTCAATACTTGGTCAAATTGCTTCAAAATGAACCTTGGGTTCACACAAGCTCTCTAGAACAACCATAAGGCTTTCATCTCAATGAAATGCTTTGCTCCTTTGCACAGTTGACTTCTCCTGATACCAATTTTGACTGATGAAATGCAA